>NC_071404.1:78989871-79289871 GCF_017976375.1 Cuculus canorus
ATCAGAGACCTCTTGACACCCTAACCTCACCACAGATAAATGCCTTCAAAGTTACTCCTTCTCCTTGGGCTCTCTGATTCATACTTCTGGCATAAGAAAATTACCTGATCCACCTCCCCTTCTTACCTGACTTCCAGGAGGGCACTGGTGCAAGAGGAGAGCACACCTATGGCCTTTCAGCACGCTAACCGGCAGCAGACCAGTCAGCTTCTCCTCTCTCACCAGTAACTAATGACCAAGCATGACTGACTGGTTCTGTCAACGAGAAAAGGGAAGTGAATGTCCCCATAGCTGGAAAAGTCTGGCCAGGAGGCTGGGCTGGTCCGGTCTGCAAAACTCAGCTAATTGCCCAGGGCATAACCCTTCAAAGACATCACTCCTTTGGAATGATCCTGAGTTATCTTCCTCTCCACTTTGTTGGGAGTCTATCTAAAAGTGACAGAGCGGGTCACGCATTCACAATTCCCACTGCCTCCGAGTCACAGCCCATGTTGTGGATTATCATGCTGGCTCCAAGACAAAGGAATAGTGCAAACAGCACAAGGTGTTCTTGGTTTTGAGGAAAGGGACAGAATAAATGATGCTCGTCTGCTGATCTTTTATTGCCTTTTTCCTTAAAACAGGCTCCCAATAACACTGCTTTGAGCATTCCTGGGTGGATATTTGCACAAGACCTTCCCAAAACTCCAGCGCAGGCTAACGGCCAGGCCAGCTGCCGAAGAGTTTGGCCTGTCAGAGAATGAAGACATCCAAACCCATTAGTAACTGTTCTTTTGTCAAGTGAGATGGTGAATTACATCACAGGGAAATGACGGTGCAAATAAGCTGCCTCATAAGCATTGCAGATGTTCCACAGCAAGAGCATCCATGGGAAGCAGATGCATGGGAATGGATTTGTCTCAGTTGAAGAACAGCAAAGCAGATTGATTTGAAAAGCTGTGTGGGCAGAGGGAGGCGGTGCTGGGCCCAGGAGAACATGGGCATGGTGTCCAGTTGGTTCTAGGAGACAAATTACAAACAGATTATGTTCCAAATCCCCCCCCCAACACCTCTTCTCTGGATTTTGAACTTGACCGTTCTACTAGAAAGATGGAAACCTTTCCAGTTCCCAAGAAGCACAGCTTAACTTGACAGCAGCTTGTGGTTTTTAAGGCCCTCTTGATTATTTGTTACGAAGTCTCTCACTGGAGACAAGAAAGACTGAGAAGTGGCTTTTCAGATGTTTGAGATGGCAGAGGAAAGCGATGAAACTTAAGATCGACTTAATGGTTTGAAACCCATGGGACAAAAGGCCCACTGAGGAGTTTTTCACCACATGGGGAGTTTGTCACTGCTGTTTCAGCTGGACTAAAGCAATGTATGATCTCCAAAGACTGAGAAGAAAGGGTGGGACCATTGCGGCACCTCAGGGCTGCACCTGGTGCTTAGAGGCATCCCCAGATCCCTGGGCAGCCGTGACATCTTCCCAGCCTGCTGGAGAGGGCCCCTACCTCTCATTGCTCTGCAGAACATTCAGGGCTCTCTGCTCGGCAGCGAGCGATTAAATCTGCCAGGAAATTACTGTGTGATTGGCAGAGAAACCCAGGTGCTAAAATGAAACATGCACATATCCCTACATGCAGAAGACAAAGGATTTGATGTCTCAGTTTTGGCTGGCATCTCCCTGGCTTACAGACTTTAACAAAACTTGGGCTGGGCAGTATTTAACCTCCAAACTCTGGTGCCTACAGCATGATCCATACCGATGCGAGTTCCCACACCAGCTGAGCACTCCCGAGTGAGCGGAGCAGGCTGGACAGACACCTCTAGCCGAGACACTGGGGCAGAGAGCTGGGGCAGGTAGCCCACCAGGAGCAGGGACCCCTTAGCTCCTCCACGCACCCTCGGGATCCGGGCTGGTGGCAGGGAGGAGTGTGAGCAGCTCCCGCCCGGGATGCGCAGGGAGGGGAGAGGGACGCGTGGCGGCGGGTGAATCAGGTTTGTCCTGCCCGGTGGGGATAAAAGCAGAGGCGGGCGCGTGAACCGGCATCTCGGCCGCCGGGACCAAGCCATGAGCCCGCACCTCCGCCTCCTCCTCCTCGGTCTCCTCCTCCTCCTCCTGGCCGCCGCTCGCTGCCGGGGTAAGCGCAGTCCGGAACCGACGGGGCTGGGGCTTCGAGACCCGGCGGGGTTCCGGGCTGAGGAGTCAACACGCAGAAGGGTTGGAGGCTCAGGGTTCCAGACCCCGCGGGGTTTGGGCTTCGAGACTCCTGGAGGATCAGGGCTAAGGGTTCAAGACCCGGTGGGGTTCGGGCTTTGAGACCTGGCAGGGTTCAGGGCTCGAGACCCAGCGGGGTTCAAAAGGCTCAGAGATAGAGCTCCAGCAGTTTGGGGTTGAGGGTTCAAGACCCAGCAGTTTGCAGTTCAAGATCCAGTGGGGTTCAGGGCTCAAGACCTAAAAGGATTCAGGGCTGAAGGCTCAAGATCAGCTGTGTTTGAGACTGAGGGTTCATGACTCAGCGGGACTCGGGGTTCGGGGTTGGAGACCCAGCAGGGTTTAGGGTTCGTGACTTGAGACCAGGTGGACTTCAGGGTTGGGGTTCAGGGCTCGGGGTGTTCAGGAGCCGGTGGGGTTCAGCACTCAGGGTTCAAGACACAGCATTTTGGAGTTTGAGACCCAGAGGGGTTCAGAGCTGAGGGTTCGAGACCCAGTGGGGCTCGGGATTCAGGGCCCAACAGGGTTTGGGGCTGAGGATTCCAGACGCAGATGGAATCAGGGTTCAAGACCTGGCAGGGATTGAGGATCAAGGTTCAAGACTCAGTGGGATTTGGGGTTCAGATTTTGAGACTCGGCAGGGCTCGTGGCTCAGGGTTCCGAGACCCGGCAACGTACAGGGATGAGGGTTTGAGACCTGGTGGGGTTCAGAGCTCAGGATTCAAAGCCTGGTGGGACTTGGGGTTCGAGACCCAGCAGTGTTCAGGGTTCAAGACCTGGCAGGTTTGGGGTTGGATGGTCAGGATCTGATGGGGTTCGGGACCTGCCAAGGCTCAGGGTTCAGGGCCTGGCAGGGTTCAAGGCTGAGGGTTTGGGGCTCAGCAGGGTTCAGGCTTTTAAATCCAGTGGGATTCAAGGCTGGGGACTTGGGACTGGTTGGGGTTCAGGGCTCGTGTGAGGGGTCCCCGAGCTGTCTGGACCCAGCAGTTTCCCCCCTTACAGGCGGGCCGCCAGCCGGGGGGCTGCGCTGCCACTGCCCACACACCATGTCCCAGCTGATCTCACCACGACGCCTGGCCCGTGTGGAGCTGCTCGCAGAGGGCCCGCACTGCGCCGTGCCTGAGGTCATGTAAGTGTCCTGTCCCCTCCTGCCTAGTCCCCAGCTGGCCTGGCCTCACCTATTCCCTTGTCCACAGAGCCACCACGAAGCAGGGACAGACCATCTGCCTGAACCCCTCGGCGCCGTGGGTCAAGCGCATCCTCAACATCATCCTCAACAGGTACCACTAGGCAGCTCCTGCTTTCCCAGTCCCCTGGGAGCCAGGCCGGGCTCTGGCTGGGTTGGGAACTCCATGGGTGGTGTGGGAGGTGTCCCTGCCCATGACACGGGGTGGAACTGCATGGGCTTCGGGGTCCCTTCCAGCCCAAACTATTCCATGATTCTATAATCATCACTAGGCATCCCTTCCAGAAGACACTGCTCCTGTGGGACTTATTATCTGGAGTGAGAACTTAAGGAAAGCTTTCCTGACTGGCTTTATGATTTCATTTCTGCCTGTTGCAGATCACAAACCAGCCCTGAGGGAAGAAACACTTCCAAATGAAGCTACCAGGGCTCAGCAGAAGACAGGGGGAAGTGGAAGCTGGAGGAAGATAACAGCCTGCCTCTCTGATGAGTTTTCAGACCAGCAGCTCGATGTTCAGTCTCGCCAAGATGCTTCCCTCCTTTCATATTTATTACTGCCTATTGCTACTACTTATTTATTGACTGATGAGTTGACTGAAACTGTTTGATAAGATAGCACAGGCCCAGTTAGGTGCCTTTTGGCAACCTTGCTGCCATTCTCACCAGTCGAATACCCCCACCTCTGTGCCAGCTCCTACCCTCCAAACCCCGTTAGCCAACGAGTTCCTATAAACAGCATGGCTGTCCGAAAAGATGACAGGTCTGCTGGCGAATGTCTACACACAGAAGTCTGAATGGGTTTCATGCCGAGAATGATTTGGGTTCTAACAAGGTAATATTGGGGTGGCTTGGTTGGGTTTTAAATGAGTTTACATTTAATTATTTGATATTTATTCGCATAAAGGAACAGTAAATGTTCTGAAGAGGCTTAGATATTTTATGTCCGCTTGTATGGCATACTGTCATAATTTGTACAGAATAGGGAGTTTTCCTTACTCTGCTGTGGGAAAATGTCTTGATGTAAAAAGGTGGATTTATAATGAAATGATAATGAAATGTAACACAATAAAAATATTTTCTTGATGAAAAACATGCTGAGTTTTGCATTGAATTTGGTATTAAGACAGCCCCGTGTACCTATGTCCATGTGACTAGCTGGAAAACAGCAACCTCTGTGGTGCCCAGGCATTCTGCGGTCCAGCTCTCTCCCAAGAGGCGGGAACGCTGCACTGAGCAAAGGTGCTTTTAAATTCAGAAGCACTTTAGAATGAACTGCTCACCCAGAGCTGCCAGATGAAGAGATTGACCCCAGGGCGGATGTAGTAAATCCAAGGAAGCCCCTGCACGCGGCAGGGGACTTGCACCTTGGTTGTTCTCCTTTAAGGCCAAGCCTGAGATGACGAATTTTCGGGTGGTGGTAACCGGCCCATGGGGTTGCGGACACCTGCCCAGGAGGGGCAGCATCCTCCAGTGAATAGAAAACCTGCAGGTATTGCAGTGTCACTGAGATGTTCAGACACAGCAGAGTGGCCCGTGAGAAGGCAAACCCACCTGCCTCCGCCTTATCTATACGGACTGAAGTCAGACTTTGTGCAAACAAACACAGGGACTAATGCTGACAGGTTCTTCGATGGGCAGTGCCAGCAGCTCCTCAGACACACACAGATACACACAGATTATTTTATCCCTTGTCTTGGAGAGAGCAATGATATTTTCCTACTATGAACTATTCACGTCACTAAAACCCTACAGATTGCCATCGCACTATGACACAATCTCAGCTCTGAAAATAACCTCAGAGCCACAGAGTGGCCAGCTTCACTGGATGTCTCTGAAATCAAATGCTTTTCTAAACACATACTCTAGAAAAATGTTCTTACTCGTACTTTCAAGTTAATAAACAAAACGCACACAAAATAAGATGCTTCTTAACATTTCAACCTATTTTTTCAGTCGTTTTCTAATACTGCCAGCATTTCAGTCATTCCATGAACTGACAAGATCCACAATAAATGCACACACAAGCCCACAAGTAGCTGTTCATGTTGTGGGAACCACTCATTCGCGTAACAGCACAGGTGTTATGGCATTGACAGGATGGAGCGACGCAGTTTCAGGATTTTTTTCTGAATGCAATATTTTCAGTATCTTAAAATCATCAGTTATCATTCCAAAGGAAGGCAGGACTGGAGTGGGATGGAAAGCAGTGTGTGTATGCATGTCTGGTCACAAGCCAGGAGGCAGCGACCAGTGGATTGGCAAATGGATACCTTCTTTTAGTAGAGATGGGAATTTTCCTTTCTGGAGAGGCACCCAGAAAGAGATGGGAACAAGAGATCTGAAAGAAGAGATGCATTCAACAGGGTTAACTGCAAGACTGCAATAAGAGGCAGCCTCTTTGTGCCTGCAAATCTGCAGGGACTTGCAAGTAGGAATTCAATTGTCCTCGGCTGAGAAGAGAGTAAAACCAAAGAGGGCTAAGGGCACCAAAGGGAGCAGGAGATGGTGGCTGTTTCTAGCACTTCCACAGCTGTTTTGCGTGTGTGTGTGTGTGTGTGTGTGTGTGGTGTTGCACAAGTAACTCAAATCCTCGTTAAACAAAACATTGAACCACACATTCCCTTTTAAAGGAATAGGAGTTGGAATGACAAAGTTAAAGCATAGCTTGAAGTGCTTTTTTAAACACCGCCCAATATCCAGAGGTGTTGAAAACACAAATCCTTTTAAAATCTCCTGTTTATTTATTTTTATTATTGTATGGCATAACTAAAAACAGGAGGTCAGGAGCTGTTTTCTGGCATGGCATGCCTCAGCCATACAGCTAAGGGCTCTGTTCACACAGACAAGTGTGTCCTCAGCCCCAGGAAGACTCCCTGCTCCATCCTGGCCCATGGAAGTGCTGGGCATTACATGGGACAGTGGATAAGAACATATAGAGATCCTTAAAGACGATTCTCTTAATATCATATAGCTTTGACTTTCTCATCCTACCTGAATAACACATTTCCTAGATTTTCACCTGTGTTCCATTATTAAGTCAGTTCCTCAGCATGGAGGGAAAATAAAGCAAGCACTGCACTGCAGATGACAACAACCGACAAAGCTCAACTCCCCGCTCCCTGCTTTAACAAGCGTGTTATTCTCTCTCAGTGTTTTACGGTTTCTTTGGAATAAAGAAGGAATCACAGCCAGCAGAGTGGCTCCAAGGTACTACTTGGTTTCAGGTGTGTTAGCATGCGCTGTTCCACCTCAGATTTCCCCACTAGTTTTTATGGTTGTGGCAAAAGGCAGAGGTAAGAATGATTCCCTCTGTACATCCATATGCTCAAGCAGCAGATCCTGGAGTGAGGCAGCGTCAGCAGTCCCACGTGGGTTTGGAAAGAGCAGAGTTTGTTTGCAGTTCACCACAGGAAGGCACAGAGAGCAGTCATGGACAGCAAGGCTGTCATCTCCCTCCTGATTCTCTCCTTTATGGGCAGCTTTCCTGGTAAGAAAACTCAATTTATTTCCTTTGTATTACAATTCTTCTGTGATACAGTTCTGCTACCCAAAGTGTTTGTAGGGTATGTAGGACTTTTGCATTCATGCTGTCTTTGCGGTGGCAGGGCAAGAAAACCATATTCACGGACTGTCAGGGTGGGACTGTTTCTCATCTATTATTCTTTCACTAGTGAATATTCACAGGCATTGAGTTTGTTCCTTAAATACTCTTGAGAACAATGAGATTGCAGCCAGGGCCTGAGGAGTGACAGCCTGTAGTACCTGTGTGGCATATCACATCGCTGTCACTTGCCATGCTGTGTTTATGATAACAAGTCCAAAGATGAAAGCTTGGAATACTCAACCCAGTTTGAATCAATCTATTTCTAATCATCAGTCATCTGCTAGAGCTTTACCCTGAGAAGTATGAGGGGAAAAATAAACAAACTCTGCAGGGAAAGGCTAAAAACTATTCTGTGGGCAGAAATTTTGCCAAGTTGAGGGGTCTGGAATGCTCCCAAGCCTCAGCACCATGTAGTTGCTTGTTCCTGCTGCACCCTGGCTTCATGTTAAGACGGCACACATCTGCGGTCTCGCCTGAGCCAGGAAGAGCTGGATGTGGCCAGCCTCCAGTCTGGACAGCTGGCTGATGGGACACCTGTATCAGTGCACACACCTGCAGCGAAGCCCTGGCACAGCCTTTAGAAATCTTTTTCAACTCTGGAGCCTGCGGATGGGATGTTGCTGCTGTGCTGCAATGCTCTGTGCCTCCTAGTGCTTGATTTTCAAGTGTATTTGCCTCTGCTTTCTGTCAGGTGGGTAAGGAGGTGTCAGTCAGACAGAAGATTTCCACACAGATTTCCTCAGAAGGAAAAATGGACAAATGTGAGAGTTGTGATTGTATGCTTTAACTTGTGATACCTGACTTAAAAACAGGACAGAGTCCCAGTGTCTGCAGTGAGTGCAGCTGAGAAAGCCCTGGGCTTCATGGCTATCTTGGATAAGTTCTGTCACCTCTGCTGCTTTGTACTCGGTCCCACAAGCTGGGATTTATTCGCAACCCAAAGGAAACTGGGTCTGGAAGGACTGCCTAGCAACAGCAAATCCAGTCCATAGACTTAATTTAAGGCATAATTTAATCAAAGTCTATCCTAAAGCTTGTTGTTCCTGGTATTTACCATTTATTAGAGCCCCACACGTTTCCTAGCATCCCGAGCTTCTAAGCCAAATACATTTGCAGCTCTTTCACACCAGGTACCAGTGTGGAATTTTATCCCAAACCTGTTTTAACTCCAGGCTGCATTCATGCAGAATTCATGCCCACCTCTTCAGCTCTCTTTTTTCTTCCTCTCCTAAGCCAGGAGCCCCACACTTCCCTGCGCTTGACGTTGTGGGATGCCAAAATAACCATAGTAGTGATGGGAACTTACAAATTGTTATCTGTGCAAAGTCTGCAGGTCTTTCTTGCTCAGTGAAGGTGCTGCCTCAAACCCACCATCAGCAACCGTGTATACCTGGTGGCACAAGGTCTATTTTATCCCTCCTGCTGTCGTTAATTGATTTTCTCCCTGTTAGCTTGATTCAGTTGCAGACATTCCCACCTTCCCTGTCCTCTCCTCACAGAGACGGTGCTGGCGGCAGAGCTGCGGTGTCACTGCATCCACACTGTCACAGGAGTAATGCTGCCCAAGTACCTGGCCAGCGTAGAAATCATTCCCAAGGGCCCACACTGCAATACTGTGGAAATCGTGTAAGTAGAGTGCAGGCAAGAGAAGTCATGGCTTACGAGTGCTGAGGAGTTGGCAGCCCTTAAACTTGCAATCCCCAGCCTCATCTGTGCCCTCCCCTAACCTCCTCGAGTGCCAATATTAACTAAAGTGAAATCTTCATCTCACTGCAGAGCAACGCTGAAGAACAGCCAGCAGATCTGTTTAGATCCCCAGGCCAAATGGGTGAAGATGGTAATTAACAGGATTCTACACAGGTAACTGCCAGGATTACCTAGTAACTAGGATTATGCCACCAAAGAGCCTATTTCTTCCAGTATAAACAACAATGTGTGTGTAATCGTCAGTGCTCTTTCTCTTAGATCTTAGGAAGAAATTCTTCACAATGAGGGTGGGGAGGCCCTGGCCCAGGGTGCCCAGAGCAGCCGTGGCTGCCCCATCCCTGGAGGGGTTCAAGGCCAGACGGGATGGGACTTGGAGTCCCTGATCCAGCGGGAGGTGTCCCTGCCCATGGCACTGGGTGGGACTGGATGGGATTTGAGGTCCCTTCTAGCCCAAACCATTCCATCATTCTATGATGACTCTACAATTCAACTAAAAAGAAACAGAAAAAAAAGTAATTCCATTACTTTCCACTAAAAGGGAATTACTTTCCTTACTTTCCATTACTTTCCACTAAAAGGGAGGTTGGTTTTGTCCAGTTTTGATGTTTGTAAATTAATCTCACTGTGCCTGCTGTGAATCCTTACAACATCTGTATTACAGTTCATCCAAGAAACAGCATCAGTGAAGGAAATGAACGCATCTCTGCGAGCAAAAGAAACCTGCACAGAAACGCCTTTAGCCTTTAAGTGTCTCCAGCACCAGGGTATCTGCACTTTCACTCAGGCTTTTTCTGCCCTCCCTGCTCTGCGCGCACAGGCTGTTCACCTGCAGAAGGCTCTGCTGGGCTCACGAGGCTGTCACAATGCTGTCAGGCTCTCACTTGAAAGCAAAGTTTCATATGGTGCTTAAATGCAAGGTTATTTAAATCAATTCCTAATCAGACCCCAGCCCTGCCTTGCACAGCTGGGAACACAGGCACAGGTTCAGCACCCACGGATCACAGTTACACTGAACCAGCTCTGCGCCTCCTTCTGAAGGACTATGAGGTGCAGTTCTGTCCAGTGAAAGAGGGCTGTAGTTTCAAAGTAAAGAAGTGTGAAACAAAGGAGATTAATACTAAAAGAAGAGAAAAAAAAATAAAAAGGAAAATAAAGAGAAAAAAGGAATTCCTTGAACACCTTGAGGTGTTCAAGGCCAGGTTGGACGGGGCCTTGGGCAGCCTGATCCAGTGGGATGTGTCTCTACCCATGGCAGGGGGGCTGGAACTGGATGATCTTTAAGGTCCCTTCCAACCCAAACCATTCTATGATTCTATGATTCTTTATCAACCAAAACCTTGTTCAGAGGCGATATGGTCAATGAAGCAAAGGCTTAAGATTTCAGTGTTTAAATGCCACATCAGGTATGGCACATTGTCTCCAAGGTACAAAATCACGCCTCTGCTGGCCTGCGTTCTGTGAGCAGCTGCAGGAATCTCTCCTACACACCAAATGAGACAAAGGAAGCAATAAAACAGAGCAGTTTCTTTCACAGAAGATGCTGAGTTGATCTCCCAACCCTCACGCCACTAATCTCATATCCTGGGTGGATCACAGGAATAGCAAAGGCAGCAAGGAAAAAAAAAGAAAGTGGAAATTCCCACCGTGGAAGGATGATTTAGAAACTTCTCAACATTATGAGGAAGGGTAGTGATAGTTGTGAAAGAATACACCACAACTGCGTACCAGAACCATGGTAGAACCAGTACATAAATTCTACTGGAATTAATCATAGCCAAGTAACTGCAGGCAACACACTGGTTCAGAAACTTCTGATACTGATTTTAACTGGGTGCCCCTGTTCCTGCACCCCTCAACAATTTGATATGATTTGGTATGATTTACGCACCAGGGCAAGTTCAGATTACACATCAGGAAAAAACTCTTCTCAGGCACTGGCAGAGGCAGGGGTTTGAAAGATGAGATGTAGTGCTCAGGGATCTGGTTTAGTAGTGGACAGGGATGATCGGACTCAATGATCTCAAAGGCCTTTTCCAATCAAACAATTCTATATTCCATATTCTACATTCTGTCTGATTAATACAGGCACTTACCCGTGTCAGTTTTCCAGAGGGTGAGGACTCCATACGGGATTGTCCGCTGCTTTGTCTCACTCCCAGGAGTCAGTACCAGGGCTTTCACCCTGGCAGCTACATTGTACTTGCAAGAAAAGCAGGCAGGGGGTACCTAATTAAAGGTCTGTTCCCTTAAACACTAAAAGTTCAGGTGCTAGAAGCCTCACAGGCACACTTTCCTCTGTTTTTCAGTCAGTTTTGAAGCAAATTGGAAAGAAATGTTTTTGTATGCAATATTTTCACTGACTTTAACAAACATTCTTCCCCATCTTGTGTGGAAGAGAAAAAACACTTTGCTAAGGACAAATCTTTTCAAGCAGAACACATTGGCTGGTGCATATTTGCTTTGTTTTGTGTTAAAGATAGAAAAAAAGAAAAGAATATTAAAAGAAAATAAAGAGAAATATTCCTCACTGTGACTTTCTGAAGTGATCATATGACAACTGCAAAACAAAATGGCTCATCAGTATGAATTCCAGGGTGGTGTAGTAGTGAAATATTCAGTCTTTCAGGCTTTGCCCATCTTTACATGGGTACATGCAAAACTTTAACCTCTTATGAAGCATTTTCTTAATCCAAGGTTACAAAAAGCCCATAATAAATAGGGAACAAATTGTCCACATTCCCTCAGTCACCATCTCGGTGCTTGATCTCCATCTGCCCATTCTGAGTAAGCAATAAAGTTGTCACTGAGCTGAAGCTGCCAAAAAGCAAGATTAAGCTATGAGATAATGTTGGTGCTGAGCAAATTGGTGTGGTCAATGAAATCAGTTAGGCCCAGCTCCTTGGCTGCTTGCTAAACCAGACAGTAAGCGATGCCAACATAAAGGCATACGTTGCACCACAACGTCCACAGGGCTGTTTGGGAGCCTGGAATACAGCATCACCCAGGTCTTGCCACAGTTTTGTACAGGGAGGTAGCCACAGAGGCTGTATTCTGCACTTGTATTCCCAGCATTCCTCTTCTTTTTCCCAATTCCAGGTTTACGCAAGCCTGGCCCCAGTACAAAGCACCAGGGAGTGCATAGCACCAGGGTGAGATCACACGCAGCCCAGAGTGGCTGAAACGCGCTCTTTATGTAAAGACATAAACAGTGTGCTGTGTCTTTATTGGTGGTGTGCTCTGCGCCACCTTTGTATATATATGACAACCTGAGAGAGTTGGGGTTGTTCAGCCTGGAGAAGAGAAGGCTTCGGGGAGGCCTTAGAGCAGCCTCCAGTGCTGAAAGGGGCTCCAGGAAAGCAGGGGAGGGGCTTTTTAGCAAGGCTTCCAGTGACGGGACAAGGAGCAATGGTTTTAAACTAAGGAAAGGAAGATTTAGACTGGATATAAGGAAGAAATTTTCTGTGCTGAGGGTGGTAAGACGCTGGCACAGGTTGCTCAGGTAGGTGGTGGAGGCCCTATCCCCGGAAACACTCAAGGTCAGGTTGCAGGGGCTTTGAGCAACCTTGTCTGGTGGGAGACATCCCTGCTCCTGCAGGAGGCTTGGACCGGATGACCTGTAAAGGCCTCTTCCAACACAAAGCATTCCATGATTTTATGATCTTGAGGTTTTCACAGAGTGAGCTGCATTATGAATCTTCCAGTGAATTATAGGAGAAATTTTTCTATGACAAGCACCAGCAGCAGGGGTTCACCACGGGTGTTTTCAAGGCTGTGTGCTCACTGCAAAGGCTGTCAGTTACCTGCGACAGAATCGGGTCAGCATTTGGAAACTGATCCAGTTTAGGGAAAGGAAAGCACTGCTAACTGCACTGAAAGCCTTTGCGTGAGTCTTGTCCTCAAAAACCCAGCAAAATTAACTGCAGTCTTCTTACCTTCTCCCACAGAAGGACCCTAATTCCAGGATGCTTTTCTCCCAGTGACACGTTACTCCACACACACAGGGTCCATAGTAAGAGCTGATACGAACAGTTTCTTACAAGAGCCAAGAGGGAGATCAATGAGAAAAGCTGATCCAAAGGGAAAAGCAGCTGGAGAAGTCCCGAAAAAAGGAAGATAAATAAGGTTGAATAAGGAAGAATAAAGGAAATATAGGAAATAATGAAACAGTAAAGATTCCTTAGAGGGTGTGGAATCTTCCTACTCCCCTCTGCGCTGACCTGACTCACTACAGCATTAGTTTCGGCACTCAAAATGATTACCCATTTCATTGTATGTCAGAAGGAAACGTGCCATTCTGGTGCCGATGCAGGAATTTCTGTGAGAAACACTGACTCACCACAAGGAAAATAGGATACTCATAAAAACTCACCTGTGCAGCTTGTGGCACACTGAATAAAAATAGCCTACTTTCAGTATTAAATTAAAATGGTGAATATGCATGTAATTCCTCCATCATACAGAATCAAAATCTGGAAGGAAATGTAAACATTTTTTAGCTACGTTGATAATTTGGGTACCAGCACTTGGGGTTTGAAGCAGCAGTTTCTGTCTAGTGCATCATTCTGACCACAAAGGAGCAAATACCCATTGGCCGACAAGACAAGACTTCTCGGTAATGACAATACCTTTATTAGACTTCTTGGTAATGATATCTTTATTAAGCTAACTACTTTGTGTGGGAGAAATGAGTATATGGACCACAAAGCCTTCACCAGGCCACTGTTACATTGCCTTTTGCAATGAAAATACCCAATTATTTAACTGTCTGGTAGAGTTCTGACAGAAAGTTCAGGACACACTTCAAGAATAGGACTCTCAAATAACTATGCACGGCAAGCCACACCTTGCTCTGTCCCGTTAGTACAGCGATGGAGTTCTGCATGGGTGTATGAGTGCAAAAGAACACTTAACTTTAGAGCCTTCTTCAGTGAGGAACTGAGTCTCCGCTACACGTGCTACTGCCTTCGGCTTAGCTGTGGGGAAACTGTATCCCTAAAACCGCCAGAGCTGTGAGCGAGGCCTCCTCACCTTTAAAGTTACACACTGCTGAAGGATTGTCCGCAAATCGCCACATTTGGGAGCCTGTCCTGCAGACACAGAAACCTTCTCTTGTCAACAAAACAGAACATCATGGTAATAGGATTAGAAAATGTTATAGGCAAACGTGTGTTCCTTACCAACTCATTCAGCCTCAGTGGAAGAGAAAGATCTTCCATTAGATTTTTTTCATGCTGTCCAGCAGGGTAAAATCAGCTCTTACTGAGAAATACAGTAAAGCACAAAGCGAGACATACCTTCCTACCTAATCCACTAATCCTGTGTATTAGCTTGTTAGGATGGACAATGAAGAGCTTACTGAACTATGGAAAACACCAGTTTTCTCCACTCTGTGCAGCTGCAATTCTTCCTTTTGGGGTTTTTCCAAAGGCACACCCTATTTACTACTCATCATCTCTGAACTATTAGCAACATTTTCCTTCCACGGCACATGAACAACAGCACTTGGTAATGGCCTGAAGGTGTTATATACCTTAAACTGACTTCTGAGCAGGAACTGGGCAGCACACCACGATCAAGCCTGACTGTTGTCTCTCCTTGACTTCTGCGTTTTTTGTGGAAGTGCTCTCAGACAAATGATTTTGGGGATTAAATTGTCCCCGTGCTCACTCTGGGAGATTTTTTCATATTTAAAGTTTTAGTCACATTTTTTCGATGAGAGATGAGTTGTTTTATCCCAAATTACAAACGCACACACACATGCGTCCCACTAGTAATGCTATGGTCAGATAAAACTGAGAATGATCGCAACAAACAATGGCAGAGCCAACACATGCTAAAAACCTACTGAGAAAAAAACAACATAGCAAGATGGTGGATCAGGGAATGAAGATGAAAAATCGTTGTGATTTGAGATAGGCATTTCCTCGTGTCACTGCCCTTTTCAGAAGTGATGCAGCATGTCAATGCCTCAGTCAGACTGGAAGCCAGTAGAACCGATGTGGCATAGTGAGCTCATAGGTTATGAATTTAAGATATGAGTAGTTTTTGTGGTCAAACGTGCCAAGGGCATCTATTCTGAAATAGAAATGACTATTCCCAGTTCATTCTTACCACACCGCAAGTGAGAAAAGGTCAGTGTTCACATCTATTGCAATACCAGTATAATCATTAATAGTTATACCATTCTAGTTTGGCTTAACGTTTCCCAGTTCAGTTGAGCAAAGTGTGACTTTCAAAAAGCTGTGTTTCTACAGCACTATTAGATGCAGACATTGACATTTAGAATCTTTTGGAACTTGTTCAGACTTCCTAACTGCCCCATGAAAATCTTAGTTGGGTCAGCACTGGAGGGTGCTGCTGTCTGAGGCTTTAGATAGTTTGGCTGTAGGGTTTGACTCCAAGAGGGTCAGACTCATTGAAATTCTGCATGGTGGCCAACAGCTTAGAAAAATTATCATCTTCCACCTGGGTACCTACAGGGAAACTAAAACCAGGTAAATGTATTTTTATAACTCAAGCACACACAATAAAGGTAACCAAGCTTTCATTCCCTCCCAGAGGGGACCGGGGCACCACATGCACTGAAGACACAGCCAGGAACAAGACTGGGGACGTGAAAACCGGGGTGCAAGCCTAATGTACTGACACAGTATGTCCGCTTCAAAATCAGGCGAAAAAAAATCATGTGGCAAATATCTGGTGGTTTCAGACATCAGGAATGCATTTCCTTTCCAGCTAAGTTCATATAGAGCATAATAAATCCTACCAAGATTATTCTTATCTTTGCAGCTGCCTAAAATCCTTTGCCTGACATTCAGGTCAGCTGCCATCCAGACTGATTTCTTTTCTACTGCTAAAAAACCACTGCATTAAAAAGCGGTTTTAACTCTATATGGAACACGGAAAGGCTTTTTTTTTGCATATCAGCAAACTTTATTTTATCTTTATTCAGAATGGTATAAAAACATTAAGCCATTTCAGAACACAGCTATGTGACTCAAACCGCCATGTAAAAGCAGATGTTTTAGAAAGCTGTCTTTCTCCCAGGACAGCTTATTTGATATCAGGAACTGCCTGAGACAAGGAACTCTGTGCTGTCTGGGCAAGCTGCTTCTCTGAGGAAGGTTCCCTAGAGCACGACAGGACCAACACTGCCCAGCTTGCACCGCACTGGAAGGTCACTCTGGGAAGCTGCACAGCAAGAAGCCACAGTGAAGAATGCAGATCTGCAAGGAGCACTTCTTCCCCGTCCGCACATCCTGCCTCACTTACTGGAAGCCCTCTGGTTAAATGCCTGCCTGCCTGGTAGGGTTTATGCCCCCATAATGATGCTGCCCAAGCAGCCTCGTGGTGCAGTTGTGTCTGTCCCTGCCTTCTCAAGAGGGAATAGAAGGGATTCTGCAAGAGGCTTTGACAGCCTCTGATTCAAAGCTGTGCCACTACCAAAAAGTTTTCCAGGTTGAAAAAGGTGATGAAAAAGGTAACCTGACATAGATTAAACGAGTTACCACATGTTCGGCTGGCAGAGCTACTGGGCAATGACCTTCTCAGCTGCTCCTCAAGATCCAGAAGACTGATGGCAGGCTGAGGGAGGAACGAGACAGTCATGGCAAAGCTGCTGTCCCCCTTGCTGATACAGATAAGCCAGCTGAGTTCTCCTGGTAGTGACACAGATGGAGTCATTATCGTGACTTTCAGGAAACAGAGGCCGAGTGTAATTGATATTCTTAATCAGCTTAATCAGCATGACCTCAACAGTTTTTTTCTGCAGCCAGTCAGGAAATCAGAAACAAAATGGAACGGTGAATCCCTACCTAACTTGCCAGGGGGGCAGCTATTCCAAGTCAGCCCATGACTGCTGTTGCATGTTAAGGGTTTGAAACTCCATCGCACACATGCACTGAACTCAGTTCAGGGTCCAAGTCACAGATAATGCAACAAACAAGTTGTAGAACAACTACAAGGAAAAGTGCACCCCGTTCTTGCATAGCTGGCTGGGGCTGAGCATCACCTAGGTGACTGATACCTGCAGTTTGAGAAATTCCCACTGTGGTCAGACTGTGTAATTTAGATCAGTAATTTCAGAATGTTTCTGATTCAATCTCAGAGGGATTTAAAATAAACGGCCGGTGTTATAAACAGTTCTCTCCACAAGTAATGTTTTTAAACCACAGGGAGAACACAACCCCAGGTAAATGTGCCTGATCACCATTTTTAATGCCAATTTACTAACCTTTATAAGTATGAACTCCACTGAGTTCAGTTAATCCACCCCAACATACAGCCTTACCACAAATTTACCATTGCAACTCATATTTCTTAGCGTTACTGGGCCTCAATTCCAAAAAAATCCAGCACTTTATGTTTCATCTCACAAATGGCGCCAAATCAGAATGCTGACCTTAACAGTACTCGCAACTCTTTCCCTGTATGGCAGGAACAGGCTTAACAGAGTTCAGCCAGGCTTCATAGCAAATTCCCTGCTGTGTTTAATGGATTATTCCCACCCACAATAGCCACAGACAGCAAAAGAAAAGATCCACGTAACTACTTACATCTAAATACAGTCAAATCCTTTACCAACATCCCTTGTTATAAAAGAAAAAAAACAAAATTCTATTTTCTGCCTCACACCAAGACTCAAACTCAGGAAACAGAACATGCCCAGATGACTTATGTTTCTTACTTTTGCCGCCAAAACCGCTGTTATCCTTGGCATAATTATTTAAGCTAAATCCATGATGGTATATATTGAGAACCACAGCTTTATTACCCTTTCTGCTCTACCTGCCCCTGCGACATTAAGGTGAGGACAGAGGCACAGTCTCAGAGTACAAGACTGGGTCCTGGGAATAACTCCAGTGTTCTCCAAAGAGCTGAGCATCCACCTGTTCTTTCCAAGGTCAAAAGAAGCAGATGAGAGCTGGTATTCGGGCATGGCATGTCAAACCCTAGCTGATGCGACAAGCCCTGTTTAAACTTTAACAGGCCCGCCGCATTTTTAACCTAATTCAGAGATAACATCAGGCTAGGATGAGAGCTAAGGCAAGTCCCTCATCTAAACAGCTAGAACTACTTCACATTCATTCCAAATTGCCTTTCTTCAATTCCAAATGCAGCACATGTGATGAACACTGGAATGAGAGGATGTACAGGCAATGAGCTGCCTGTGGCTGCTCCTCTCACGGCATCTGCACCAGTTGGAAACACTTCAGCAGGAAAAAGGGAGAGCCTGCTTCCTCAGCATATTAATATTTGGACATAATTGCGTAAAGATGTAATCAGATGACTTTTTCTTTATGTTAAAGGAGTCCATTCCCTATTCTGTCCATTAATTTGTTACAAAGTGGATGGATTCACATGGACAAGGTTCAGTAGACGTAGCCACCTCACCAGTGGTGCACACCTTGGTTGAGCAGACATCACAGACCAGGGCGAGCACATTACGCTGCCTGGTCAGTGCCAGCTGCATCATCACATCCACCGAATCCCTGGTATGTTCCTGTGTGGTGTTATGTGGTTATGACGAATACAGCAACGCAGAAACCATTACAACATAAGATATATGCTCTTACTCTTTGTGCATCTTGCTATTTCCTTGTGCCTCATTTGGTTTGCCCTTGAGGGGGTTGCTTGAAAGTATTTGGGGTGCTACAGATAAATTTTTCCACATGGATTTACTATGAAAGGAACTCCACAGGGCATGCCAGAGGGATGAATGTCCTCTTGGTTAATCGTGTAAGGGGCAGAACGGCCCCAAATCCAGAATCTGAGGTTAGAGTGACAAATAGAGCCCTCCTGGGAAAGCACTGTGATGCTCCTAAGAGGCTGAAGGAAGTGCATCCTATTTCAAGTAATGTTGCGCAAATACATTTACACTGAAAAGCCACTAAACCCAGGGACCTGCAGTTTAACTCTGGTGTTTTAATGCCTCTGCATTGCACAGGCACAGTCAGTTGCCTCGCTGCAGCCAACAGGATGGAAACTAAAGGAAGGTAGTTAATCACATCACTTGTAGCTAAGTCATAGCAAAACATGTTGTAAATATCAGGAGCTTACAGGAGTCTCCTATGGATAATGTATGAATATGGCAAAAATCACCCAGGCAGTCCATGAAACAGAAATCACTGGCAGTACAGGAGTAACTCTGGAAAACTACTCCCACGTGCCCTGTCTGCTCTTGTCTTCTTCTCTAAAAGTAAGCTTTTGGCTACCACCTGGGGCAAGAAACTGGGTTAGATGGATCTCCGGTCCCATGCAGAGTGGTTGCTCTTATGAAAGTCACATGCACTTCACTCTGCAGATGACCATTATTAGAGGAAGCTGGATTTATCCTTCACCCTCCTCATCCCTCTGCTGGAAAATAAGCGCATGGATAACAGATCTCTTACTGCATTGCAACGACAAAGCACTCTGCATTTTGACAAACCAGGACAAAGCAAACAGACACATGAAAAACTATCTCTTTCATCGGGACTAGGGAATTGCTGTAGGCAAAGCACCCTCTCTCCCCAAGCTTGGCAGTGCAAAATACACCCATAGATAGACAGCATGAAACATGCTCCTCCTTTTTCCCCCCACCATTCCCTTCCTGCCAGTTACAGGAGACCTGAAACTACTGCTGCCTCTCCACAACCTTGCAAAAGCCCTGCCCGTGCTGGCCGCCCCTCAGCAGCCTGCAGTGCCCCCGCACAGATAATAGCTTTCCTCCATGGGATGGTGTCTGGCAGCATGCTGTTCTGTTGCAACACATCTGTCTGGGGAACAGAGAGAGCTACATTCAGCTTCACTTGACCAGAGCAGCAGATATTTGCAAAATGCCAAGTCTCCAAGGCAGAATTTTTATTTTCACAGCCCAGTGCCCACCAAAGACTGGGACTAAACCACTGATAATAACCAGTTTTGCTATGTTTTACATGTCGTTTTTCAGACCTGTGGGTCAGTTAGGACTGCTAGAGCTCTTCCCTCCTGCTCTATGACATATGTGTTTCTTCAGCTGCAATCTAATCTACTAAAAAACCAATGGAAATATCTTCTTGTGTAACTCTGGCTTTTTGCCTCCCACCCAGTTATCAGCATGGAAATACATTGTCCAACAGGAAATGCTAGTGAAATAAGAAACATCAAAAGCCTCTCCATTTTTTAAAGTCCTCTGGGGACCTGGGACTTTTTTGTCATCAATTTCTAAACACTAAGCACAAAGAAAGCTAAGCTAAGCTTGACAGTACCCCCATAGCCAAATGTCACAGTCACAGCAAGCCTACTGTTGCAACTTAAAACTGGATTTAACCCTTGCCACTGTTTTTCTTGGAATAAAAGGTGGAAACAGAAGTTTTCTACGTAAAGTTCCAGCTTTGAGTGACTGGCATAACAGCCAATTGCTTTATTGTAATAAACTTGATGAACTGCAAACATCTCTAAGATATTTAGAAGAATGGAGGAAACAACTTTGTTCCCCATAGCTGCAGACGGTGGAAGCAGAATTCTTACGCAAAGGAATTAGAAATTGCTTACTCTGCAAGGGAACTCGGAGATGATGACTGTCACTGTTGGAACAACACACTGGTCATTTGCAGTGACCTCTGTGGGAAGCCAGGAAAACTTCTTGACAAGTATACTTCACACTAAAAACAGACGGACACCTACTCCAGCAAAGACACAGCCCCATGGATAGGAGTTACTCTCCTCTTCCACACAGACAGAGCATGCCCAGGAACTCACTTCCCAAGCTAACAATTATTATTGCAGGGTGTGTACGGGTTTTTTTGCCAGCACTACTGAATAAAGTGGCTGAACACCTGGTCAGTGAAGGTGCTGCCTTTCAAGGAGTTTCCACAGTCAGGAATAAAAAATTCCTAATAACTATTGTTACAACATAAATGAAAACTAAAATATTATAAATAATATTATTCCTAAATTAAAAGCAGGTTCTTATGCCCTGTGCAGAAATGGCTTTGCACAACAAAGAAACAGCAGGCAAGTTTTTTATGTGAAACATTTGGCACCATAAATACAGCTCTCCTGCCAACTTTAAAGATTTATCCTAAGGATAAATTTGTCCTTATCATTGCAGCGTAAATCTGACTTCTCACGTCAGCCCAGAGGTCCCTTCATGCTCTTACCTGCTCGCAGCGCAGCTCCACTCCTCACACCCCCACTAAATATGTCATCGCACTTAACACGCTGTACGTGGTACCTATACTTGATGCTTCCCTGCAATGGACGGTTGGTATCTCCAATACTGTTTTTTAGGATGCCTTGCATATTTCCTTCTCTAACTGTTATTTTATCAGTGACCTTTCAATAATGTGCAGTCTTCCTGTCACTTACAGGAATAACACTGTTTCTGTAACAGCCAGACAACAAATAGAATACATCCTATAATAACTCTTTTTATTTCAACATTGCTGCAAGTTCTCTCTTCTTCACTCAGTACTACCTTTAAATTCCGTCCATAATTAAATCCAAATTAAAATCGTGAAGTGTCCAGTTTGCACAGCAAGGAAAATGTAATTACGTTAATGAAGTTATTCAAAGTTAGAGGTGAAGCAAACAAATTCAGATCCAGAGTAATGCATGGAACACCTGCTTGCTTTTATATGCCCTATTCATTCTGTGTCAAACAGTGTTCATGCAATAGATTGGATTTGCAATAGATTTTTCTAACTTTTACCTGCGCTTTCATTTTGACCAGCACTCCCAGACTTTTAGTACTACACCATCATGTGAAATGGTACCTTTTTCTTTCTACGCTGAAACCAAACTATAATATTTAAGAGACATTTCTTTGAAAGCTTTCTCCCATGCCCTTCTCCTCACGAGACAAGACCCAGCATTGAGTACATGCTTTCCTAGATTCATTTAAAGGGTTTTCCGTAATTCTCCTGTGATCTTAGACAGCTGTCAGCACACAGGCTCTCCAATAAGGATACACCTGAATCCCTTAAACCCTGGACACTGATTTACCAGCCCTCACCGGCACATACAGATTTCTTCCAAAAAAGAAGAGCACCTTAAAGACAATCTGCCTCTGTCTTTCCCCAGCCCAGTAGGGTATTTATCGCTTTTCCCCAGGTGATTTTTAGCCCTTAAAGCCCTGCTCAGAACGTTCAACCAGCCACTCACCTCAGCCATAAAAGCCAGCAGTCTACCATGCGCTCAGAACACACCTCTTCAGCTCCCAGAAGCCAAACTCAGGTAGGAACCATGTGTCCTTGCCTGCAGGAGAAAGCGCAGAACAAGAAGTCAGTGATGGAAAGGTAGAGAATTTCAACTCTCTATTAGAGGAAAAGCCTTAAAGGATCCAGAACCAAATATGAAGAGGAGGGAATTTAGCACCAGTGTCCCATGACAGCTGCCACATCTCTAATTGCCCACAAAGAAAGAAGGATAGTTGAAGTGTGGCAATACATAAGAAAATAGCACCTGGACTGCATAGGTGACAGCTATTTGGAGTCTACACCATTTTCAAGGAGATTTGAGACAATATACGTTTTCAATAAATAAAATGCCACAAGCTTATAGAGTCTCATAATTAGCATTAGCAGTCCAGCATCTTCTCTGAATCTTTAACCTGAAAATCATGACCTGACTTTCTACCATTTCCGGGTTTTTTAGTTATGTGAACGACTTGGAGCTAAGTTACTTTATGGGATTGTCTACAAATGAGTGTTTCACCAAAAATTATAGTCATCTCATGAGATCCATCAAAACCAAAGGCAGCCGAAGAGTGATTTGGCAAATCACAAGAATGCAAGTAACTGGTATGGGCTTGCGGTGAATTTCAGTGTGGATTTACTTTTTTAACTCTCAACCACATCTTGTGTTGACTTCCATAGCAGCGCTTCTTGCGTCTATGTACCGAAGTAAAAGCAACAGAAAGTGCTGGTTTTACGTTTGGTTGTCAGAAAAATAATTCTCATTAGTGGTTTTCTTTTTTTTTTATAGAATGAGTTTTAACATAAGAGTGAAGGGAAGATCCCTCTATCAGTCATAGTCTGTAATCTGTGGTTAAACTACATGCTTAAAGTCTTGACAATGTTTATAATTCTTAATGATTATTTTACAATAACCTAACAGAGAATATAAATGCAATTAAGATTTGTCAATCAAGTCTAAGAGAAGCTTCCCAAGGCTGAAAATCCACGTTCCCTGCTGTTGTACTCACAGCAAAGAGCTCAAGTACCAACTAGATTCTTCATTTTTCTTCGTGCAGAGTTCTAGACTGAGTCACAGTATTCCCAGAGTCGTGGCAGAGCAAGTATCCCTATTACAAATTTAACTGATCTAAAATCAACTGGGAAATGGCGCAGTTTGAGCAGAAACTGCTAAAACTTGCAGCATGTTTTACGCTCTTGCTATTCTAATAAACTACTTGGTTTGCTTGACTAATAATGAAAAAGTCAAAACATTACATACTTACGCAAATATCTCATAGAATTTGCAACTTGTTACTATTTAGGGATAGCTGTTATTATTAATAACGGTAATAATCATTACTGTTTACCAGTGGTTTTGTAATAACAAACTGTTGTTTCATTTCAAATCAAATCACCATAATTTGCTCCTCCATTTAAACACAGACTTAAAGGATCCAATAATATTTGTGAAAGGCGTTATAAATGTGGATCACTGTGGTTGCTATTTTATTTATTTCTAAAAGCAATAACAGAACATTTTCTCCAAATTCAGTCCCACATCAAACACTAGAATAGTCCGTGAAAAGCTACTTTCTGTGGTTTCCACTGTAAGATTCTTCAGAACGTAATAGTAATGCAGGATGCAAAGAAAAGGAAAAATTTTATTTTAATTGTGCAAGAGAAAGCCGAGAAAAGAATATGTTTAATATTTAAGAACTCTATAAGAATACAACGCGCCGTTGCTGCATGACACAATCTACATAACTTGCATCTGTGCTTCCAGCACTGCGCTCACTTAAGGAGACATTTCAGAGCCAGACTGTGCCAGACAATAAATGCTAGTGATAAATCAAAAGTGCATCTATCCATAAATCTTAGCACTCTGAGAATATTGATTTACAGCCTTGACACCCACAGAAAGGGATGCTGAAATAACTAAGATTAAAAACTCGCATTAACCAGACTTAGCTGTTATTTCTTCAGTTCGTGCCTTAAAATTGTACTCCTGAGCCAAGATATTTCCAAGTGTACAGTGTTGACTGGAAGCCTAAGGACACCTAAGAGTCGCATGAAAAGCACGGTAGAAGAGTTTTTAACAGCTTACCTGAGTTTTTTGATGTCTGTATTTCTCATCCAAGATCCTAAATATGAATTCTCATCCTGAATCTAGTTCTCATTCACTTCCTACAGAGCAATTTAATATGTTTTCTATTTCAGCTGACAGCTACGGTGAACAGAACTTGTGCTCCTGTTTGTCTCTGTTTCCACACCACCATCATCCAGGAGGACATCCTATGGAAAATAAGATATTGAAACAAGTGAAGGGCCTGACTGCTCGTGACTGGGGGTTTCAGAATAAAGACTGCTTTGCAGTAGACGCAGCGAAGGCCATGGAGTTCGAACACCCCGAGCAGCGCGTTTAGGCAAGCAGCTGCAGGAGGGATGGTGTAAGGCCACTGCCGCGTGGGATGAGTGCCTCCTGGTGAGCAGCCTCCCACATGGCATCACAGACCCGGGAAGGTGTCAAGCTTGCCACTGTCATTATCCCAACAGTCACAGAGTTTCCCCATGAGCACGAGGCGAAGGCAGAGTCTGGATTACTGAGGTGCACTTCAAGACAGCCACAGCACACAATAACACACATACACACACCTGCCATCCAGAACATCTGGTTGGAGGAAAACCCCGCAGGCTTCCAGGAATGTTCCGCAGTGATGTCTCTTCCCGCTTGCAAACCCACACTGCTGAATGCGTGAGTGATGCCGGAGTAAGGTGCAAACCACCTATCTGTTACAGAAACAGTAACACATCTCTTTCCTTTAGTATCCCTTCTGGCTCCAGCAATAGCCAGGACTCTCACTTTTGCTCACATCACAACAATTCTCAGTATTCTGCTGTTGGGGCCCAGGCTTCAGACACAGTCTGTTGCTGTAGAGGGCGGACCCCACAGCAGGGGCTGAGTGCCAGATCAGGGGATCTTGGGCAGGGTTTCTCAAAACACAGTAACACAATCACCCTGAACACTGTGTTCACTCCCAGTGTTGGCATCCCTTGGAAACAGAGTGTGCAGCTGAGGTGGGAGCAGGACTGCTAGAAACTAAAAAAAAGGCCAGCAAATAAACTTTCTTAAAATGAAAAGCTTCCCAAGGGAAACAATTTTTTTTCATAAAATTAATTTTTTCTCAAACTATTTTTCTTCCTAAACTAAGATTCATTTTACCTTAAACTAAGACTACAAAATATGAGGTGGTTAACCTCTCTTCTCAACCGCCTTGTCTCGTAGAAATGTACAGCTTCAAGCACCCTGAAGGCAACACAAAGAAGAAAAAAGTGGAGAGGTGGACAGAAAAACATAATATTCTCTGGGGATACAAAAATAAATTACTCACAATGGTTCCTGACACAGGTTTTCACAAGATAACACCACTTCCTACCAACCAACTACCTTTTGCTTCTTTTTTTCACACACAAATATTAAGAGAGAATGTTAGGTTGGAGCGACTGTCAATGCCCCAAACAGTATTTTATAACTAGTTATTTGTTATACCACATAAAAACACCCCTAGGCTCCGAAACAGCCTGTCAAGAACAGTCGCTGCCCTCACAGCTGTTGATGCCCAACTCTGCTTTAACTGTTAGGCCAACCAGACTGCGTATTAGCAGCTTTATCCTCTGCACCCATTCCATCAGTGCATTTTTGTGGGTCACGTGCACGCTGTTAGTGTTGTGTTTTCCTAAGATTTCCTACCTAACGCATTCAGCAGATCCTGAGCAATAGTAATATCGTTGCTTTTTGTAGGCTATGCTCTGCAAACTGTTAGTTATAAAGATTATTATTATAGCAGTGGCAATCTTTCAGATTTCTTTTTTCAAGAAGGAGATGGAAAGGTAGGGTATTAATTTGGTGTGAATGACTGCTATTGGTAGCATTTCTTTATGTATGCATTCCTACAGGTAGTTTGAAGGTCAAAAAGGAGGTTGCCAGCATGGTGTGGTTAGATTGGTAACACAAGTTCACTAAAAAAGTGGTGTTTTGATTTTCTTTTAAAGCTGTAATATTGAAGTTCCAGCATCAAATGGGATCTAAAACCTAAGCAGTCAGCCTAGGCCAAGAAAAAAGCTTTCCTTCACCTCCTATTCCTGAAAATCCATTTTTATTTGTCTGCATGGGTCAGTGTGAACAGCAGGAAGGCAAAAGTGGGTTTGCATGAAAGATAATGGGTACCTTTGTCATTGTAATTGTTATCTTGTTCAGTATCACTGCCTACAAGAATGTGCTCCCCTGTGTTTGTCAAATATTTTGTATCTGATGTACTTTTAAGGTAAAGCAGTTCCTCAGTCACAATTTGCATAGCAAATCTGATCAAAAGTATTTATAATATAGCTGGTTTTCTTCTAGTGTACTGATTTTTGGTAGAAAAATATGGGGTGGACCTTTTGTTTGTTGAAAATTTTAACACCAGTTCAAAGTTTTGTAGTCAAATACACAAATCTTGCATTAAAAATGAGTGGACAATATTTTTTATCCCAGGCAAAAAGAAATGTTGACAGAATTCTCTTCCCTGTAATACCAATTATTAGGATTACTGGTATTTTTTTCATTTCGCTATGGTGTTTTCTGCTATCCTTAGCTTTTCTTCCTTTTATTATCTTGCCTATTCTTTGATACGTATGTGGATAGATAGGTACGTAGATAGACAGAGAGAGAGGTATACACATTTCTTCAAGTAACCTATACTCTTTTTAGGATTACTTCCAATTCCTTTTCCCATCACCACGTGAAGTGGAAAACTATCTGTATTTTAACATCTCTGTTTCTGTGGAGCCACCTATACAACAGTCCTAAAAGAATCAGCATTCAAAAAAATGGCGAGTTTTTACATAAAGGAGCTTAGATATTAAGTTTACAGACATTCATACTCCATTTTGGCGGGAACAGGGATCCCTGCAGGTCAGGGGATGTACGGGAAGGGCTGCCTGTGCCCACATCCCGTTTTGGCGGGAATGTAGATCTCTGTGGATCGGGGGATGGAAAGGAAGGGCTGCCACTTCTCAGGGGACAGAGAAGGGCTGCCTTTGCCCTCATTCCATTTTACAGGAATCAGCATTCAAAAAAAGGCGAGATTTTATAAAAAGGAGCTTAGTGATTAAGTTTACATTCATTCACACCTAAGTTTGGCAGGAAGAGAAATCTGTGTGGGTCAGGGGATGGAGAGAAAGGGCTGCCTGTGCCCTCAACCCATTTTGGCGGGAACAGGGATTCCTGCGGGTCAAGTGATGGAGAGGAAGGGTTGCCTGTGCCTGCACACCATTTTGGAGGGAATGGAGATCATTCGGGGCAAAAGGATGGAAAGAAGGGCTGCCTGTACCCAGGGGATGGAATGGAAGGGCTGCCTGAGCCGTCATCCCATTTTTGCTGGAGGAGGTTCCCCCTGGGTCAGGGAATGGGGAGCAAGAGCTGCCCTTGTCTTCATCCACTTTTCGTGAGAGCAGGGATGCCCACGGGTCAGGGAATGGACAGGAATGACTGCTATTGCCAGACTCCGTTTTCATGGGAACCGGGATTCCTTGGGATCACAGGATGGACAAGAAGGGCTCCCTGTGCCTGCACTCCATTTGGTGGGAAAGGAGATGCCTGTACGTCGAGAGATGGAAAGGAAGGGCTGTCATCTCCCAGGGGATGGACAGCAAAGGCTGTTTGTGCCCTTGTCCCATTATGGCAGAAACAGGGATCCTTAAGGGTCAGGGGATGAAGAGGAAGGACTGCCATTTCCCAGGCAAAGGAGAGGAGGGGCTGCCATTACCCTCATCCTGTTTTGGCGGGAACGGGGATCCCTGAGGTTGAGGAGATTGAGAGGAGGGGCCGCCATTTCCCTGGGGATGCACAGGAAGGGCTGCCTGAACACTCATGCCATTTTGTCAGGAATAGAGATCCCTGTGGGTCAGGGATGGACAGCTATAACTGCAATTGCCCAGACCCCATTTTCATGGGAACAGGGATTCCTGTGGGACAGCGGATAGAAAGGAAGGGCTGCCATTTTCCAGGGAATGGAAAGGAAGGGCTGCCTGTGCCCGCGCTCCATTTTGGCGGGAACAGACATCCCTGTGGGTAAAAGGATGGAAAGAAGGGCTGCCTGAGCCCTCATCCCATTTTGGCGGGAAGAGGGTCCTCTTGGTTAGGGGATGGAGACGAAGGGCTGCCATTTCCCAGGGGATGGAAAGAAAGGGCTGCCCGTGCCCTCACTGCATTATGGTGAGAACAGAGATCCCTGCAGTCAGGGGGTAGACAGGAATGACTGTTATTGCCCAGACCCCATTTTCATGGCAACAGGGATCCATGTTGGTCAGAGAGCAGACAGGAAGGGCTCCCTGTGCCTGCACTGCATTTTGGTGGGAACGGAGATGCCTGTATGTGGAGAGATAGAAAGGAAGGGCTGCCATCTCCCAGGAGATGGAGAGCAAGGTCTGCTCGTGCCCTTGTCCCATTATGGCAGAAACAGGGATCCCTAAGGGTCAGAAGATGAAGAGGAAAGACTGCCATTTCCAAGGCTAAGGAGGAGGAGCCGCCATTACCCTCATCCCGTTTTGGCGGGAACGGGGATCCCTGAGATTGAGGAGATTGAGAGGAGGGGCCGCCATTTCCCTCACCCCGTTTTGGCGGGAACGGGGATCCCTGTGGTTGAGGAGATTGAGAGGAGGGGCCGCCATTTCCCTGGGGATGCACAGGAAGGGCTGCCTGAACACTCATGCCATTTTGTCAGGAACAGAGATCCCTGTGGGTCAGGGATGGACAGCTATAAGTGCTATAGCCCAGACCCCATTTTCATGGGAACAGGGATTCCTGTGGGACAGCGGATAGAAAGGAAGGGCTGCCATTTCCCAGGGGATGGAAAGTAAGGGCTGCCTGTGCCTGCACACCATTTTGGAGGGAATGGAGATCCCTGTGGGTAAAAGGATGGAAAGAAGGGCTGCCTGTACCCAGGGGATGGAACGGAAGGGCTGCCTGAGCCGTCATCCCATTTTTGCTGGAGGAGGTTCCCCCTGGGTCAGGGAATGGGGAGCAAGAGCTGCCCTTGTCTTCATCCACTTTTCGTGAGAGCAGGGATGCCCACGGGTCAGGGAATGGACAGGAATGACTGCTATTGCCAGACTCCGTTTTCATGGGAACTGGGATTCCTTGGGATCGGGCTCCCTGTGCCTGCGCTCCATTTAGTGGGAACGGAGATGCCTGTACGTCGAGAGACGGAAAGGAAGGGCTGTCATCTCCCAGAGGATGGACAGCAAAGGCTGTTCGTGCCCTTGTCCCATTATGGCAGAAACAGGGATCCCTAAGGGTCAGGGGATGAAGAGGAAGGACTGCCATTTCCAAGGCGAAGGAGAGGAGGGGCCGCCATTACCCTCACCCCGTTTTGGCGGGAACGGGGATCCCTGAGGTTGAGGAGATCGAGAGGAGGGGCCGCCATTACCCTCACCCCGTTTTGGCGGGAACGGGGATCGCTGCGCGTGACGGGCTGGAGGGGAAGGGCTGCCGTTCCCCAGGGGATGGGGAGGAGGAAGGGCTGTCCTCGCCCCTATCGCTTCTGGGCGGGAAGAGGGATCCCTGTGCGTCAGGGGATGGAGTGGAAGAGCTGTCCTTGCCTTTATCCTATTTGGGTGGGAAATGGGACCATCCTGGGGGTCAGGGGATGGAGAAGAACGGCTGCCATGTCCCAGGGCCCGCAGAGGCAGCGCTGCCGCGGCAGGAGCGGCGTCCCTGCGGGCAGGGAGAGGTGGAACCTGCCGTTCCCGGCTGCTTTGCGAACCCCAAACCCCGCTTGCCAAAGCCCAGGGACGCCGCCCCGCCCCGGGGCGCTGCCTCCGCCTCGCCCGCCCCGCTCTGCGCCGGCTCCGCCTCTCGCTCCACACCGACATGGCCGCTTCCTTCTGCCTCACCTCGCTGTCCTCCCTGTCCGCCCTGGGGCAATGGCGAGCGCTCTGCAGCACCAGCAGCTCCCTGCGCAGCGCCTTCAGGTACGGCTCCCCGCGGGCATCTTCTTCCTACTCCTCCTCCTCCTCGCTGCGGGGCTGAGGTGCAGTTCTGTCCGGGAGAAAGGGGCTCTGGTCCAGCGGGCAGTGGTGCTGGGAGGGCTGAAGGGAGGGCTGAAGGGAGGGCTGCAGCATTGTGGAGCCAGTGGGATGGTGTGGGGACCCCTTCCCTGACCCCTTCCCTGGGGGGCAATCATAGATTTGCTGAGTCCTAGAGTCATGGAATGGTTTGGGCGGGAAGGGACCTCAAAGCCCACCCAGTTCAACCCCTTGCCATGGGCAGGGACACTTCCCACTGGATCAGGGGCTCCAAGCACCATCCAACCTGTTCTTGAACTCCTCCAGGGATGGGGCAGCCACGGCTGCTCTGGGCAACCTGGGCCAGGGCCTCCCCACCCTCACAGGAAAATATTTCTGCCTAAGATCCCATCTCAATCTCATCTCTGTCAGCTTAAAACCGTTCCCCTTGTCCTCTCCCAGCCCTCCCTGATCCAGAGCCTTTCTCCAGCTTTCCTGGAACCCCTTTCAGTTCTGGAGGCTGCTCTAAGGTCTCCCTGGAGCCTTCTCTTCTCCAGGCCGAACAACCCCGACTCTCTCAGCCTGTCCTCATGTGGGAGATTCTCCAGTCTTTGGATCATCTTCGTTGCGTTAAACATCTGTGTCTGGCGCCTTAAAGAGCCCTTCAAAGAGAGGTTTACTGCATTTGTTAGGTTTTTATGGCATCTGTGGTTATTTGCTGAGTGAATATTTTAATCATTGCTTAGGAATATTGCCATCCCTGTGAACGGATGCGCTAAGGAATATTGCTGTCCAAGTGAGGAGGTCTTTTAAGGTGTATTGCTGTCTGTGTGAAGGGACGTGCAGTGGTGACAGCCCGTTGCATCCCCTTGCACCTCACTGTCCTCAGCAATGGGGGCATGCTGTGGTGTTCCTTTGTGCTCAAAAAAATGACCAAATAACAACAGAATACACATTTTATATTAAAAATAAGCTAATATGTGATAATGGTTACAAAGGCTTGTAGTGACAAGACGAGGGGCAATGAGTATAAACCGGAGAGGGGCAGATTAAGACTCGGTATAAGGAAGAATTTCTTCACTATGAGAGTGGTGAGGCGCTGGCGCAGGTTGTCCAGGGAAGTTATGGCTGCCCCATTCGTGGAGGTGTTCGAGGCCAGGCTGGATGGGTCTTGGGTAGCCTGATGCAGTGGGACATGTCCCAGCCCATGGCAGGGGGGTTGGAACTGAATGGGCTTTGAGGTCCCTTCCAACCCAAACTATTCTATGGTTCTATGATATTATAAGTAGATGGGAACCATGTGGTCACACTGTGTCTCAGGCAGCACTGCAGTAAGCAGGGCTCAGTCAGGATTTGTGGAAAGCCTGTATCCCTTGGGTGAGGAACTTGGGAAGGAATGGTCTCCTGGCATCAGTACTCTCTGTTTCTCGTTTAATGTGCTGTCCGGGCAGAGCCTCTCGTGTTGGTGTTGTGGCGTGGCACCTATGAGCACTTGTCTGGGAGTTGTTGGGGGGTTCAGCTGAGCTCTTGCTCATCAGCTTTCTCATTTATATTGGAGGGGTCTTAATTACTGACTCAACCATTTGTTCAGCTCTGAAAGCATTATGTTTACTTGGTGTTTTCAAACATGAAAAGATTAGTGAACCGTACTGTGACAATTGGAATAAGTACCTAACCTCCTGGAAAATCTGTACGTCCTGTCCAACAGAAGATTCGATTCTGCTGGGTTTGGCACAGAAAGCCGTATTGCTGCACCAGTGTATGCCTGCTTCTGTGCTTTGCTGCTAGGAGCTGGTTCTCTTCCAGTTGTGCAAAAAGTAGGTGCTCCTGTGCTAATGATTTTGTAGAAGTTTTCATGTGTGTATGGCAATGAGAAGATCCTGTTATGATGTCCCATACTCTTTTGGAGGGAAAAGGAATCCCTGAGGATCAAAGGATGGAGAGGAAGGGCTGCCCTTACCGGGGGATTACAGAAGGACTGCCTTTGCTCTCATCCCATTTTGACAGGAACAGAAATCTCTGCGGGTGGGGGGATGGAGAGGAAGATCAGCTCGTGCCCACAGCCCATTTTGGTGGGAATAAGGATCCCTGTGGGTCGAGAAATGACCAGGAAAGGCTGCTCTTGACCTTATCCCATTTCGGCAGGAACAGGGATCCTTGTGGGTCAGGGGATGGAGAGGAAGGGCTTTCAGTGTATAGGTTGATCTGAAATAGCAGCTGGCGTCATTGTTTCTTTAATATGTTGCGAGTCACTGAGTGCATGAACAAGAAATATTCAGTATGTGTGTTGTGCTGTTGAAAACTTGCACAGGGTTCTGAATGAGAGTGTCCATGAGTGGGTAGGTTGTACTGGGACGGGGTGGCATAGTAACACATATTAAAGCTGTCATTACACCCGCTTGAGTGTTTCATGTGGATAACATTTAAAATGATGATTCACTTCTTAATTTCATCGTCCTGAATGGCTTCCTGCAGCATAATCTTCCTATTGGGCTGATGCTTTACTTTCCCTGTAGTGCTTCTGTTTCCATGGAAGGACTTAAGCGATCTGCAGTGGAAACCTGAGAAGCAACAATGTATTATAATATTTGCTATTTTTATATTTGATAGTTGTGAAACATTTTACTGTATTTGAGAAAGTTCTTTACCTAGCCTTCTAACAAGGAAACAAAAGACACTGAATAACCTTCCAGTGCAACTAACAAAAATGACAAAGGTATTGGAAGTTCCTCCTATGAGAGTTAACCTGGGTGGTTTTGCTGAGGCAGAGTTGTTGTGAAGGTCCAAATGATGAATGTGATAGTATTTACTGAGTTGTGGTATTCTTCTGGATATTTCTTTCACGTACGAAAATAGGATTTGGTGCATAGAAGACAAAGGACAGTTGAGTTCAGGAAGTCACAAATGTGTTCAAGGTGACCTTTGTGTTAAAAGTGGCTACTCAGGAAGATGCTGGAATGGGAAAGTGAGCTGAATTTAAGTATAGTTTGTGGAGCAGGTGTGTATGTGTACGCTTCTGCTTTCCTTTCCCTGATAAACTCCCAGCACCTTACGTATCGCCTCTGGAGAGACGCTTAGAGCTTTAATGGTTGTTGAGTAAAGCCCGAGACTTGAAAGATGTGGGCTTTCACGTGTTTATATTTCACCACCTATTTTAGGTGGTGAAATATACTTTATGAAAACAGATCAGCTATATTACATGAAAAGTGGTGTTAGTGCAACTGTTTTCTTGCTTTGGGAAGGTAATTCCTGGAGATGTGGAGGGTGGAGAATAATCTTGGAAGGAGGAGAAGCAGAAGCTTCTCGATTTGCAGAGGTAAATGACAGTGCCTTGCCACCAGGTTTGTTCCCTTTTAGGTGTTTGCATCTAAACCCAGGAATGTTTTCTGCTTTTCAGCCACTGGTGTTTAAACAAGTTTCTGTCCATGCCTTGGTCGGCAGTGGTGAGCAGGCTGTGCTGTATCCTGGAAGCACATAAATTGTGCAGACACTTGACTTTTGTCCCAAAAGTGCTGCCACAAGCTCTTCATTTCCACATAGGATTGTATTGAAGCAGAGAGTTGTTCAAGAAGTGGATAAGGTCTGTTATGGGTGGGACAATGCTCCTGGCTGTGTGTTTGTGCTCCTAGGATTATTTTTTTTCGGATAGGAAAGACTAGCAGAGGAAAGGAGTTGTTTCAGAGCTCACCGCTGTGTGTTGCTTCCATGAGTTGTTGGGGTAATACTTTAAAATCCTTATTGTTGTACCATCCGTGTCTCTGTACAGTTTGAAAGTGTCCCTGAATAAATATAGTGTCCGTGGGCTTGAGATGTTTTCCCCCGTGTGTTGAATCATTAAACAATTCTCATGTTTGAATATGATGACAGAAAAAAATATGCATCTTATTAATACCACAAAACATTAATTGTACATTATTTCATTCCAGTTGTGTAGTTCCTTGTAGCAGAGACAGAGTGCAAAACCAATTTCAGACCACCTCGGAAAGCATGGTGAGGTGTCTTGCCTGAATGTTGTTCTAGGTATGGACTCATTCATCCCCCAGAACACTGTGCAGAAAACCCCGCCTGGTCAGGCTTGCAGTACTTGGAAAACCTGTCCAGTTTTAACATGAACACAGAATGCTTTATTGGTTTTGCAGATGACCTTGAGGTACTTTTTACTGTGGCAGACTAACTCAACATCTCTTAAACATCACATTGGGCACATTTGTGTATGGATATGCATGACAGCTTTAAGCGTATGTTTTTGCAGAGAGTGTCAAAACTCTTTCGTTCTGCATATTCAGGGTAGTCAGGCAAAAAAAGAAAAAAAATTACTGCTGAAGGGTGTAAAGCTTTTGTTCTCCTAATACCTAATCAAAAATTTATTAATCAGCTAGGGTTTCCTTTTCTTTTTTTTTTTTTTTGCCCCTTTTCTTCTTCCCAGGGAAGAGAAAGCTAAACCCACTCTTGTGTTTTGCAACAGATAAGGAAATTGTAAACCTACTAGATCTAGAAATGATCAAGAGACATAATAAATAGTGCTGTCTTCGTAGGAAATAGAGGTAAAACATATCACATACTTTGCTTATTGTATGTGTCAAGCAAAGTTCAGGCAGCTAAAGTTGGAGTAGCCAAACACAAGGTGTAAGAATAAAGCAATTCATCATGGTGATTAAAATTGTTCATAGGACAGGAAGTATGGTGTTTGGCTGTGATGATTTATCTCAGCTGGTTCTCATCATCAAGACTGAAATAACTCATTTCTAGGTAGTCTTCACTTGTTCTACCTATTGAAGTGTTGAGGTTTCAGTTTGTAACTGGAACGTGGATGGTTAACTGTAAACACTAAGTTTTTGTGCTCATTTTCTTCATTTGTTATTGTAGACCAGCAGAATAGTAACACAAATGCTGCTAATTGTGGTGTGTATAACCATGTAAAAGAAGAAGATTATAATCTTTATATTCTAGGTAAAGTAATGTTTGCTTTAATCTTGGTTTTGGCCTTGGGCTTGTAAAAAATTAGTTGCTGGCCAATTTAGGGCAAAACTGTTTGCTCTATATGAAGGTGAAATGAAATTTCAAATCTGTTTGAAAACTTCTGCTAGGAAACATGCAAGAAATTAGGAACAATTCAAGCTGAGTGGTGTTCTTGCAGTAGCAATACAGCTTGGTGGCAGTGATGGCATTTTCTGGTGCAGAGTTCCCAAATTCAGGAGTCCATAGCTGTGTTCATCCAGGCTGGTGCCTGTGTTGGGAAGGCACAGGGTGGCCAACGAGCGCCTTTTCTGTGTGCAGAGCACATTTCTGCCCTTCCAACAAGAGTGGGGAAACACTTCTTTCCCGAGGTAGGCTGGTAGCGCATGAGTGTTTTACAAAGAGCAGTTGAAATACTAGCAAAGTAATCAAAGCGTTTGCAAGTATTTAACAGGGCAGATTACACACATAAAAATGCCCTGTTTATGAAATTTTAGTCCTAAATATTGTATGTCTTTTCGTCTACCTAGCGATGAAGCAACCATTATCTCAGGGACAAAGCTTGCTAAGCAGGTTTTGAAAGAAGTTCAAAGGGATGTGGAATCGTGGATGTCCTGTGGAAACAAGAGACCTCACCTCACAGTCGTGTTAGTAGGAGATAATCCAGCCAGCCACATCTACGTCAGAAACAAGATAAAAGCAGCTGCAGCTGTAGGTATGTGCCATGCAGTATCAATGGGGTAAGCACAAAATACTGTTATTTAGGAACAAAGAAATAGAAAAAAAGTGTGGAAGAAGCCCCTTTGTGTCTTTATTTAGTTTTGCACTGTTTTCTTCCTCATCTTCTTTGATGGACGTGAAGAAAAAACGTTGCACTGACACGTGAAAAAAGTAGTTTTAATGGCACAGGAACGGTAACCGTAAGTTCGATTCTGTATCTTAAAATGATTTTAGGCAACAGTTTTCCCCCTTGCTGTTATCAGCTGGAAACTGAAGGAGAACCCTGGGGAAGTCTTTGACAGTTAAATGCCCCAAGTGTCATCGAGAGGCTTGGTGAATAAAAGGTAGTCAGAGAGAAATTATATCAGTTTTTAGTTGTTTCTGCGAGACACTCTAATTATTTTTTAGTGTGAAATATTTGTTGAAGAGCTCGCGTCCTCAATACCTCTTAGATTCCTTCTTTTGTATATATGGGTTTTGGCCCACCTCTGACTGTTGTAGCAAAGTGGTCAGAACAGTGGTTAAGTAACCAGTTCCATAGGAAGGCATTAATAACCTTTTTCTCGATAGTGTCAATAATTTCTTCATCATGACAGTCTTTGTGTGCATCTGCTGTATCTCATGGGATGTCTGTCCCGTTGAATGCTTTAGGTCCAAAAGCAAAGCCAGGGAAGCCAGTCCAAAACCAGGGCTTCACAGCTCTGAGCAGGAAGGGCAAAATCTCAGGTGTAGTGAAATCAAACAGTAAAGCCAAGTGACTGGTTACCAGGATAAATCCTGGTCACCACGGTATCTCATCTCCAAATGAAAGAGCATCATAGCCTAAACAGGGAACGTCAGTGCTATCAGTGAAACTGCAATCTTGTGGAGTAACTTGAAAGCTTTCTTTTTCTGATAATGAGTTTTCTCCCACAGGAGTAGAAAAGCTGTTAGATAAAATGCCAACAATGCTAGCACAGCGTGACCTGAATACTTCAGGTTTTAATGCTCAAGGGTGCATTTGTAGAAAAATTACGTGCATTATTTCCCAAATATTTCTAAGTTGCTGTTTAATTTTCGAGCTTCTGTCTGCAACCACAGATTTCTTTCTGTATGTTCCATTATGAGATTGTGCTTGACACCTAGAAATACAGCATTAAAGACCAGACAGAGAGAGCAGAGTTCTTAGCAAGTCCTCCGTGGCAATGTAAGATAGTTGTGAAGCAGCAGACAGGTTTTTAGGCAAAACTATTAAGTTTATCCTTAGATAAATTTCCTGATAGTAATATTTCTTCTGTTTTTTGTTTTACATCAGGCATTTCTAGTGAGATCATACTGAGGCCTAAAGACATTTCTGAGGAAGAACTCTTAGATCTGACGGCAAAACTCAACAACGATTCAGCCGTCAGTGGTTTATTAGTGCAGCTACCTCTCCCAGGTAGGTGACATCTTTTGTCCCACTCCTCGCAGTCAGTGTAAGAGCTGAGAGTCTGGCAATTTTGAGTTGCAACTGTGTCGTAGTGGAAGCTCATAGAAGAGGATGTGCATAATGAAGGATTAGTTAAGATGTTCAGTTTTGTGTTGCATACTGGCCTGCGGTTGATTTTAGACAAAGAAGCAAAGGAAATAATTTACTATTGTCAGCCTTGCCCTTTTTTAGAGTTCAGTCAGAATGCTATTTCAAGAAATTCCCCTACACACACACCCCCACTCACCCAGCATTCATTTATTTCTACTTTTTTGTTTGATTTTGTGTGTGTGTTCTGTTTTTCTAACATGCTGCACTGTTTTGCCTTGAACTCCAACACCTCTGCCATGTTTTCATCCCTTATATCATGCCAAATTGTGCTGTCTGGGGGATGATGCTGTGGCCTTTCTCACAGTAATTCCAGGTTTCGCCTTAAACATTTGTTTGTGTTTTCTTTGCTGTCCCTAATGTCCCAAGTGAGCTTTGTGCCAAGGTTCTGAAAGCCTCTACCACATTCTTGGGTTTTATTTCCCTTCTCCTAACTTCTAATAACATCTAAGTGAAATACCACTTGGCAGTAGCTGGCAAAATGGTATTTTGGCAGTGATAAAACTTGCAGCTTTCATCTAAATCTGCATAAGGCAGCTTAGTTAAACCACTGTGGGCTTCCTAATGGAGAGGCACCTACATTTCTTGAGTTGTAATGAATCAACTGGCATGTGAGGTTTCCCCTGCCTCTGTGTTTCCAAGTGTTCTCTCTTATCATACATTTATACTGTCTCCTCTGAATAGCAGGATTGTCTTCTTGATGTGTATTGGCTTGTTTTGTAGCTGTAGCTGAGACTCCAGGGACTGCTGTCTGTAAGCCTCTCTGATGCTGAGGTTGAAGCTTTTTTTCTCAGTAAGCTCTTCAGTTTCACTCTTACTCCTAGTCACAATCTTCACTTTCAGACAGTTCTTGCTGCCTTCATTTCTTATGTATGAAACAGCAAACAGTGAGACAGGTGCTGAGTGTTACAGAGGAAGAGAGGCGTTGTTTGTTTTTGTAATAAACTTCAGCTTTCCCGATTAAGTTTTACGCTTACTATTATATGAAAGCTAACTGCAATCAGCCGCCTGTTGTAAGAAGCTGGCCACAAGGTGGAAGTATAACACAAGTAAGGAGTCTAAAATCTTGGGTGCCAAGTGAGGCGCTCTGGGAGCTGGTGGAATGTGGCCGGTTTACTTGGAACAAGCATCTCTCCCACTGAGAACAGTTTAGGGAAAAGAGGTGATGTAACAGATTTTCACTTCAGGAGGAAGAATTCATGCCAAAGATGGAGCACTGACAGCACTGACAGGCATGGAAATCTTTGTCTGAAGTGTGTAGCAAAGGAAATGGACTCATCCCCTGCTGCATTCCCCGGAAATGGCAGGTGTCATTTGTCTTACTTGAGGGGATATGCAGTAAGATTGTTAGGTACTGCTTGCGGAAGTGCATTTTTTGATACAGAGGGTATCGGGTCATTGCAGTTGGCTCTTGAGCTGTCTGCCTCCACCCTTATAGAGTTCAACCACAGACTTGGGTCTTGAAGATCAGTAAATTCAAACCTGTTCAACATTTGAAAAGAAGAAAACTCTGAAGATAACTCTTGTGTCAATTCAAATGTCTGGTGCTAGCACACTTAAATGTTTAAGGTCTAAAGGAGCTGATTGAAGATCCCTCTTAAAAACAACATTACGTTTGTCACAGTAACTGTGTGAAGACTAATTAGCCTTCCTCTAACCTAGAAAGCCTGCTCATTTGCGGTCTGGCTGTTGTCTGCCATGGCAAAAGCCTTAGAGGAGTTTAATCAACAGCAGAACTTTTTCAGTATTGTATTGTCTGTGGAGTAAAGTTAAATATGGAAGTTATCATGAACTGCAAGTGTTCAAGATGTTCTTTCCATAACAGGTGTCAGGTATAACTCTAATTACTGAATGGTTTCTGTTCTCCCAAAGGAACTTCATAAACAGAGGGGCAGAAAGCTGAGTTATCTCTTTTTCACAATTCTTTTGATTTGCATTGGGATGGAAGGAGGCAAAGCCTAGAAACTTGGGAAACTTCATCAGCGGAGGCTGCTTATTCCACAGTTGAGGTGGTTGTATGGGGACTTGCGGGTTTTGCAGTAAACCACATACAGGTGTGGCTTTTGATCAGCACTGGGATAAAAATAGAAGGAGAAAGTAGCTTTGTTCTCTTTCACATCTGTGAGCTAGAGCATCTTAACTTTGAGGATTGTCATCTCTGCCTGAGGGAAACTTCTTTTCTGCTCCCCTTCTGAGTGTGTTACTTTGTGTGATGTGGTAGTGGTCTGTGGAGAGTTCCTGTGTATGTTTTAAATTGCCTGGAAGTTGGCTGCAAAACATTAGGTATTTATTTGAGATGGAAAATGAACAACTCGACATTTTCTCAGCTGTAAGCAGCAAAGAAGTATGAGATGAAGAAGCACAAAGGGGTGTCCCTCTGCTGTAGAAGGCTCTGTCAGCCGAAGCATGCTCTGCTCTGGTGGAGCTGCCTGTTGAAATTGCCGCGGCGTCTCAGTACAGCTGCTCAAAACTGTTTCCATGGAGGTCACTGCTGCGGCTCAGCAGCTTCCTCCTTACTCCCTGTCTGCATTTCTTCATCTGTGTACTATGTTTTCAAATCCTTTTTGTGCAATGTTTTTGTTTTCATCAGCCTTCCCTTTTGAAAACCAGTCTGTCTTTCTCGTATGTCAGCATCAGAGGCACATGTTTATCGTGTAAATAAGAGCTGTTCCGTGCCTGTCAGAGGAGCTTGGCAAGCGATGCCTGGTGTTGTCTTGCAAGTGGAGTTAACAAGTGAAAGGGTGAGTGCAGGGAGGAACTTGGTCTGGAGAGCAGCTTGAATGACAGCAAGGAAATTTGTACGAGCATCTCTAGAGAGGGGAGTGAGCGTGTTCTGTGAGACTGACTGTAACAGACTTAAAGTGTTTTGTTCTTTTGGGAAAAACAAGGCTATCTGCAGTCAAGTGGACACAAAGCAGGAAAATATATTTGTTGAGGCAAACAAATTCTACTCATGAGGTAACCTAGTCTGCATGGGTAGAATTGGGTTAGTTGGTAGGTTGGTTTGGGGGTGGCCAGCCCAAGATGGTGCTTTTGCAGTGCCTCTGAGCAAGGAAGGGTGTCCACATCGGCTCATCCCACGGCAGCCTGTTTGTCCCAGCTGTGCAGGTGCATTTCTTCCCAGCACTATGTGCCCTTTTCAGGAATTCTGCAAATCACTCTTGAGTGGGAAAATAAAAATCCATGCAAAACATGATTTCGTTCCCTTTTACATGAATGTCTCTATTACCGTCCATTTCTGGGAGCTGGAGACAAACGATTATGAGGAGGTGCTTCTCAGAGCAATGTTCTCTCCTATCCCAGGCTGCCAGGTTTTTGTTTGATGAACAACTAACTCACCTAAAGTTAACAAGTTCTCTTTGGCAAAAACTGTTTATTGGGTTACTCTAAATTTCTTCTTCTTTGCTTTGTTTTTAATTCCCCAGGTTGACATAAAAACAAGGTTGCGGTTCCCTGCAGCCTGGATTAGGGTAGTTTGGCTTTTGAGAGACTTTCATCGGTGTGCTTAACATCTTGATATCCATGGACTTTTCTCATTAGGATTCAGAAGGAAACTTCCTCCCATTAAAAAATAGAGAATCAAATTGTAAATTATAACAGTCAAGTTTAACTAGCGGGGGGGTTAATTTGGAATCTTTTAACAGGAGATGAACACATTTGAAGTTTTATAACATGCATGATATCTTTTAATTAGCTGACTCCTTTTATTGCAAAATCACAAAATACCCAAATAGAGCTCACTGACTACTAAATACAAACATCCTTTATAAGTTGATTAAATGTTTTTACTGAATTTTGTGATCAACGCTCATTTTCCTTTATTTGTTTGATTTTTTTTTTTTAAGCATCCTGTTGTGCTCCCTGAATTGGCATTGGGATACATCTCCTCACAGTCACAGAATTCTGTCAGGAATCTGGCCTAGTATGGGCACTGTATCATTATAGAAAAGGTGCAAAAAATAGTCTTTCTGGGATGAAAGTAAAGCTTGAAGTGTAATCCTGGAAGCAGTCTGGGATGTTATTAAACAGTAATGTAATAGATTGAAATGTCCCTACTCACTAAAGGGGTTGGATGAGGTGGCCTTTAAGGGTCCCTTCAAAAGCAAAACATTCTAGGATGCTAAAATATATTTAAAAAATATATAAATATATGTGAGTAAATAAATTTATTAAGCACAGTTTGCTTTCTGAGACAGTATGGGGACATTTTGTAGAGCCGTTTCTTTCAAGTGTCTTTACACGAGCGAGCTTTATAATTGACTTTTGTCACTTTGCAGAGAGAGAAGTGGCTAGCACACATTTTTTTCGTTGTCACTACCGATGCCTATGCACTGTGAACTTTAAGCAGTTGCAGACCTATCCCATATCAACAGTGCATATAAAAAATTATCATTTCTGCTTGCAATGAACAATAAATTGTGTTCAGGTGTCATCATTTAAGCCACATTTAGTGTTTTCAGCTCATCAACATCAAACAATTTTATGCGTTCTCTCAGTTCTCTTATGAAGCAGGATACATTTTAGTCCTCCTGGTTAACAAATTATTAAAACCAGTTGTACTGTAAAATGGAAAATGAGAGCTAGGCCTGCAAAGTTCTTTCGGCTTAGGATTTAGGTCGTGTATCCCTTGTGATTTAGAGACAGGTAACATGCACGAGACCTTTTCTCCTATGATTTTATTTTTGAGCCAGTTAACACTGAACACTTCTGGAATGCAGAAGTGACTCTGAAGTGTCTTTCTGAAATGTTTGTTTTAATACTTACTACGTCGTCCTTCTCAGCTGCGTAGTGGCCTCTGCCATTTTGAACGAATCTGTTGTATTAGCAGCATCACAAACGGAGTAACTTAATTTTCAGTACCTGACTTGAAAAGGTGAAGTTGTATCTGCTGCCCTTAGAGGCAGCATGTAGTTTATTCCTGATGAATAACAGTAATTACCCTCAATAGATCCAGCTTGTGTGATGCCCGGCAAGTGAAAGAGCTGTGATTTGACAGCAGTGTGTTTCCTAGATCACATAGATGAACGAACAGTTTGTAACGCGATCGCTCCCGAGAAGGACGTGGATGGATTTCACGTTATGAACATTGGGCGTCTGTGTCTTGATCAGCCTTCTGTCATACCAGCCACTGCTGCTGCCGTGTGGGAAATCATCAAACGGACAGGTAAGAGAATGAACTGCATTGCAATCCCTCTATCTCGGGAGATGGATCAAGTCAGACTTGAGTAGAAAGTGTAGGTAATTTGAACACATTGGGCTGACTGAAGAGCAAACATGTAGAGGATCCATAATAATAATAAGGAGGTACCAAACAGATGACATCTTTTGCAAGTAGTGTAACTATTAATTACATGTAGACAGTACTTGATGCAGAATACTTGGTAAAACACTTTGCTAACTTATTTTCTGCATTTTATAACGCTGCTAGGAACTTTCTGTGACATTGTTGACCTCCTGATTATTTATCAAATAGAAGATTGGGATCCGTAAGTTCTTGTGGGAGAAGTGGAAGAAACAAGAACAAAAATGGGAACATTTATTTCAGGCAAAAGGATGTCTATGTGTTCAATAGTTGTCATTTCGTAATGTACATATTCCTATTGGTAGACATAAGAGCTTCCATTTCCCTTTTTGGTCAGAGAAGGGAAATCGAGTCCTTCTGAAGGACTTCTGAAGGATCCCAATAATCTGAGTGAGAATTGTGTTTCACCAAGGTGAAAACCTAAAGTTGGTTTGTGGGTTCACCCCTCCGGTTCAGCCTTGGGGATTTTCAAGTCATGTTGATGTCTACAGTCTGCAACAGCAAATAACACCCCCCAGGGGTTGAAAAGAAAGGGTTTGGGTTGATCAAAAGAGCAGAATACAGGTTTTTGATAGTTTTGGTTTTGTTTCCTTATAAGGAATACAGACATTTGGAAAAAACGTTGTTGTAGCTGGAAGATCGAAGCATGTTGGAATGCCTATTTCAATGCTTCTACACACTGATGGAGAACATGAGAGGCCTGGAGGTAAGCCTGTGCATGGTGCTTTAATGTTTCCATTTGTGAAATCATTAAATAAAGCTGACCACAGGACTCAGATAACAAGAGAAAGCTTTTGTCTCTTGTACAATATTTGCAATCAGAACAAGGAGATACATTTGATAATACATTTCCTGATATATTTTTAGGAGAGCGGTTTCTGGACTCAACTTTTTCTGGTGTTATCATAGAGTCCTGGAATGGTTTGCATTAGAAGGGACCCCAAAGCCCTCCCAGTTCCACCCGCTGCCATGGGCAGGGACACCTCTTACTGGATCAGGGGCTCCCAGCCCCGTCCAGCCTGGCCTTGAACATCTCCAGGGATGCAGCAGCTACGGCTGCTCTGGGCAACCTGGGCCAGGGCCTCCCCACCCTCACAGGAAAATGTTTCTCCCTAAGATCTCATCTCAATCTCCCCTCTCTCAGCTTCAAACTGTTCCCCCTTGTCCTGTCCGTACACTCCCTGATCCAGAGCCACTCCCCAGGTTTTCTGGAGCCCCTTTCAGCATTCTCTTCTCCAGGCTGAACAACCCCAACTCTCTCAGCCTGTCCTTATAGCAGAGGTTCTCCAGCAAATATCATCGTTTTGTCCTACATTTGAAAGAGCTGCTGTTTAAACGCAGCAAGCACTGAACGCTGAGGAGAGTACCTGGCAGTGTGGCCTTACAGAGCTCCAGAGGTTCATAGGATGTTTATTCCAGGTATTGTAGCTCTATGCCACGTCCTCAGACTTTGGTGATATTTGTTTCAAGTTGTTCATGCACACAAACATGTATATATATATGAAAATCTGACATGATTCCTGTGTTATGCTGTGTTAATTAGGTAGTGATTATGAAAAAACATCCAAATGACCAGCAAAATTTCTTTTCAGTGTGAGCTTGATATTGCTACGATCTTGCACCTTGGCCTGAGGATTTTCTTCCAGCACAGTTTAATTCCCCCTGGAAACTGGAGGCTGTAATGGAAATGTTTTTAAATATTTCTAATTACAGAAGCGTGCATGTGCTACTGTAATTATGCTGTAGAAAGAAAAACAAATACAATTTAAATAGAATACTGTCCTTTGGCAACAACAAATACAATTTAAATAGAATACTGTCCTTTGGCAACTTCGTTTGGATGTTAGAAACTGCCAAGGTGATGTGCATGAAGGAGGTAAACATGGATGTTTAATCCCAAGCGTATTTAAGAGGAGTGGAATGCAATCTGTTATTAATATGATAAAATCCCAACAGCTTCTCACTAATCACAGAGTTGTTTTTTCCATTCAGCCTCTGTGGGAAAGCTGCTATTTGAAACTTCTCTCCGCTTTCAGGTTGTAATTACCATCAGTCCAGATTACTAGTTGCATCCCGTGGAAATGAGCAGCATTTTTGCCCCTGACTGCCAGTGTTGGGTTATGTATAGAGCTGGCGGTGCATATTGGCGTTTGAAATGGGCTCTAAACCCCACAGAGCCAGGCTGCAAACTGCTTGCCTGTCTCTCAGCTTGACAGGAGGAGACCTCTTTCTGCACCTTTCAACACAGAACCTGTGTTGGTTGCGTGGATGTGTTTTAGACATAACGAAATTCTGTTCTGTAGCATTCAGCTTCTGAGTTAGGTGGATCCATGGCTTGGTTTCATTCACTTTTACCCTGGGTTTGCGGTTCTTACCGTACTGCCTGGCAGCGTGACTTGTTTTGAAGAGCTGGTCGACGTGTTTGTTGGCCTGTGAACAAACGTTGTTGTGCTCCAGGGGAATCTGCACACATTACAATACCTAAAATGTTACACATTCTTTCACTGGCAGTCCTGCTTACTGGCGCTGCCACTGGTGCTATGAATATCAAACACTATGCAGGGACAGGAAAACGCTCAACTATTCCCTTGCCAACAAAGACAGGGGAATCTAGATGTGGAAAGAGCTAACTCATTGAAGCGAGGGGATTTTTTTTATTGCTTATTCTGAAGAAATGGATTTATTTTTAAGGTAGTTTTTATTGTTTCCCAGCCTGCCAAGCAGTAATATATAGCAAAAAGCATCTGGCAGTGAGAAAACAAAGGAATATTTGCACTTCTTTCAAAACAAGTCAGTGTTAAGCATGTGTTTATCATCTACATGGCGATAAAAAGTTTCCATAGTTGGGGTAGTTTGATAATGCATTCATTCCTGACTCACAGAGGGGGCTGTCCTTGAGGATCTGGTCAGTCTTCTGCAGTCAGCTTTCTTCTCTGCTTCTGCTCTGAGCAGGAAGAGGCCAGCCTGGATGGCGTGTGGAAGGGAAGGCAGGTTGGGTGGCAGCTGTCAGAACTTCCGCATGTCTTGTTGCAGAGAAGATGCTGAAGGCGGTTGAGATAGAGTTGTGATAGGCTGTGAAAGAGGATGCATAAAGCCTAAGCACAGTAAGATCAAGGAGGTGGAACTAAAGGAAACACTGGAAATGTGAATGTAATAAAAATAATAGCTTAAATGGAATAACCCTTTCCACCCATTTTCTTAGTAGCCATAGCAGTGCAAAATTTGTGCATTACGATCAGAAATGTCTGTCAGGATATGAGAGGTAGTGGCTTTAGTCAAGTGTTTCTAATTTTACTTTTTACGAAGCAAATGCAGCCTTTCTTCTTAAGCATGTGTTCAGAACAGTTTTAGCCCCTTAATGTAAAGGAAGTGCAAGCTTTTCTATTCATCCTTTTGGAATTTATTCAGAGGGATGAGGACCAGACAAGACCTGCAGTTAAGTGCTGAAAAAGGACTGTCGCGGGCTACCAGTCAGGGTAGGGTTTTATCAGCAATTGGGCTGGTTAGATTAAATAGTTTTTAAGCAGTGTGTTTCCGTTGTCAGTTTTAGTTGTGTTTTTACAGATTCTGAGCAAAGCTGGAAAGGTGGGGTCTGTCTGCATGTGACATTGTGTGTGTAAGAAAACATTGCCTCCTGCAGGTGGCAACATCTGATAAGGGCAGAGAGCATCTGTGCCCCGACAGACAAACTGTGTCGCCTGTAGGGTCTCCCTAGAGAATTGACTCAAAGGTGTCATGCAGGGTCTTAATTCCTAAAGATAAAGAAGTAGCAATGGAAGATAGTTGTTTATTTTCTGTTGTGGCATGATCACAAATAAATGGAAAACCTCCCCTTTCTGAGGTGTCTGTAAGCAGCTGGGCTGCTGTTCTGGAAGTATGGGCTACCCCCCACACCCTCACTTCTTTTTTTTTTTCTCCTTTCCTTCTTGTTTTTTGCTTAGAAACATTGCTTTGGTTCAGCAACTGACTACAGATGCTCCCTCACTAAAATGTTGATGGGAAAACAGCACTGATTTTATTTCTCGGAGGAGGTGAATATTTGTAACTTTGGGTTTTATCCCTTGGTTTTTCTCAGCCTCTCTGCTGAGTATGGGACAAGAAATCAAAAGAATCTCATTACGTATCTGTTTTTGGAAGTAATGATCATGATTTTGGGCAAGACATCCTTCTTCTTTCACTTGAAGTAGGGATCAGAAGACTCCTGTATTGTATTCAGGCCTTTTCTTCCAGAATCCAGTGATCTCTCTATTTTCCTTTTATGTCTGAAGGATGGCCCTTCAGAGGATCCCGAGTTTTAGTCTGATTGATGGAGCACTAGCCAAGAAAAGGGGTGAGTGCCGCATCGAAGAATAGGCATGGTTCTTCTGCAGGGGATGAAAGAATGTGTTATTAATATGTTTGGAGAATGAGGCTTCACAGAAGGAAACTCCAACCCTTGATACAGCCTGAATGCTGCTCGCTCGCTCTTTCTCGAGAGAGAGGGAGTATGTGCGTGGCCTGCATACAATGGATCCACAGCTGAACACATGCTGCTTAGCATCACCAACGTGAGGAGTATCAATGAGTAATACTTTTGGTCCTGTTCCAGTTGTTTTGTCTGTACGAGTTGTTATTTTATGATCTTAAGGGTGTTCAAGGAAGAAATCTAAGGAATCCCAGCATGCAGCCTTTATGTTCCAGCTGGGATGTTGCTGTCACAAAGAGAGATGTTTTTAAGACAATGAACTATCTGACCTCTTGATGCGTTTAAGTTATATAATGTTGGTGAAAGACTTGGAACTTCTGACAGTTCCCCTTATTTCATGGAATTGCTTGTGCACATCTGCACTTCTCTTTTCTCATGACCTGAAAATGTCTTGATCTGCTCCTCTGAGCAGACAATGTGCACTATGGAGACCGAAGAAGAAGAGTGGTCAAGGATGAGGGAAAGGAGCAGAGAAGTCACAGCACAGACAGGTCGAAGATGAGACGCGTGAGGAAAAGAGTTAATGAGATGAGAGGCAGATTGGATCAGTCAGGCACATTCCAGATGTGGGGATCATTTTGGAGATGGCAGAAACTTGTTGTTTAACGACTGATAATGTTGCGTAGGAGTCAGTGATGAGTGGAAGGTAGTGATGAGGGGGATGCAACACCTGAACGCTATGTGGTACAAGTAGTTATCAGGGAGAGTGCTGGGAGGAGTCTGATAGCTCTTATCTTTGCTGTTTGCTTGGGCAGTCCTCTAGGGATCTCCACACTTGCTGCTGGATGCGGTATGAAACTTTGGTCCCTGTCCCCGTGACAACTCAGTTTGTGGGTAGTGGTCTCTTCATCGAACAGCACAAGGGTTCTCATGGCTTACGAGGAGGGTTCATTAGTAGCTTTTTGCCAAGCAGCATGGATACATGCAGGAGCAGACCCCAGATCTATGGAGTTTGCCCAAAAGGATGTGTGCTTCTACTTATACACCTGATCTAGTGCGATGTCCCTGCCCATGGCAGGGAGGTTGGAACTACATGATCTTTAAGATCTCTTCCAACCCTGACTGTACTATGATTCTATGATTCTGTAACTTCAAGCACTTGCTACTCTAGTATGAAGTAAAAGTTTGTCTGGTTTTGTTTTATTGGTAATACAAGACGTGGTGGGACACATGCAAAAATCTAAGTACCTTTTTGTCTAGTCTTTTTCATTCCTGTTGCACTTGAGCTACATAAAATGATGACTGGGAATGCTTTGTGCAGGAAAATACATGCATTGAGTGTATTGATTCCTTAAGTGGTTCTGGTGATAAAACTTCTCAGATCGCTCCAACTGGACTTCTGTAAAAACAGATCCTGCTGTTGGTTCTGTCCAAGAATGCCTCTCCCTGATGAAATCCAGTAGCTTTCCTGTCAAGAGAAGGGTTTTGCTGTCTGGCCTTTATGTGCAGTTATTGATTGGCAGGGTTTGTAACCAAAGACCTTTGGCAAAGGAGTATCCTTCTTGTCATAGCTAGTGACTCATTATCTACATCCTCGGGACCTACAAAGAGAACTCCAAATCTCTCAAAAACACAGGCCAGAGACTAAGTTTTGGCTTGAGGGAAAAGTGTTTGGAAGTTAAGTCATGGGTACAGGGCAAACTGTGGTCTTCCTTCCTGTCTGTGCAACAGCGAGACAAGGGAAGCACGTAGGGAGCTTCAGGACAGAGGAATGGCAAATGGGGCTGAGGACAGAGATCTCAACATGGTGGTCTTGTACTTGAAGCTTTAGTTTGTGACAAACACCCGAGTCTTACGGCCACATCACACAAATTGTACTTCATGACGTAGGCATTGGCTTCCTTGCTGGGTTTGCTCAGGGTAGTTCCCCTGAACGTAACGAAGATAATTAAGGAATAAGTTAGTCTGCAGGGTATAAATTAATTAATCCTGTGAGAATTTTTAAGAATAACTCTGTTTCGTATGTGTGAACAGCAAGCTGGAGCTCTCTGTCTGTGCTGAAACAAATATTGCATCCGAAGACAAATCTGACCATCATCTGTGCTGTTGTACCAAAACAACTCTTTTCCACCTGAAATGCAGACATTTTCTATGCAACAATTAATTGATCGTCTCTTACGTTTCAGGTGATGCTACAGTGACCATTACTCATAGATACACACCAAAAGAGCAGCTCAAGATCCATACACAGCTCGCTGATGTTGTAATAGTAGCTGCAGGTAATGCCAGTTGTTTGTTGTTAATACTCCAATCATGCTTTTAAAAAGTAAAAAGTAGACTCTGGAGTCTGTGGTGGTGGCACTGCTGGCTGTTCCACGTTCCTCTAAGTAATCGGTGCTCGTGCTTGCTGAGGGTGTTGCAGTGAGTAGGGTTTCTTGTTGTAAGAAGGGCGAGTGGTTTGGCTCTTTGTTCTTGCCCTTCACATTTGCAGACTCATAAATGGTTTCCCGTCGCATGTGACACCTTTCCCTTAGGGAGACTTTAGCGTGAACTCAAGATTGGGAACCAGTCAGTGACTAGTTTACACAGGCATAATTATGTAAATTAAAACATTCTCTGCACTGTGCGAAAATCATGAGTCATTTACATTTTGACAGGAGGGTTTCTCTAAATCAGCTGGAGGCTGTGTTCACAAAACAATGGTATCATTCCTGTGCTGTTGGAGTTAAAGGCAGCCTTACCAAATTCATGGGTGGTTCTGTTAACGTGTCATTAATGGCTAAATCTTTATTTTATCTTTTTCTTTTACAAAAGGATAATTATTTTTATTTTACAAAAAGATTATCATGCAAAGAGGACAAGAATGGTCACTGCCTCAAGGAAGGGGTCTGAAAGCTCAGTGTCTATTCTGAAAGCAATGTAGAGTGAAGTACTTACAGTTTGACTAGTCCAGAACGTAGAAGCATGCAGGACTCTACTTCTGAGCAACCTCTGTTTTTTGTTTACAGATATTATAAACAGAAACATAAATAAATTTAAAAGACTAAACCCAAACAACCTGACTTACTAAAAGCCTTAATAAAATCCTGTGTCCCCTTGCACCTCAGGATATCCTCCTTCTCTCATACCATTTTGGAAGACTGCAAGAGTATCGTGTCTTTCCTCTTTTCTCCTCCGTTTGTCTCTTCACAATCCCCAAGAACAAAGTCTTGCGTGCTTTTTTTCCAGATGAAGACAGAGAGGTACCTGTCAGAAGCTCATCACTTCCTGTTGAAGTGAGATGTCCTTTGCTTCAGGGCTTAACTGCACAGTCTCTCTCTCACCAGCTCAGGAACAAGAAACAGCTCAGTAGTTCCACATGCGATTACTCAAGCATGGACCTGACCAGAATTCGCATGCTGTGAATGAAAACTCATAGTGGGTGTGCTAACTGGGATTAAACTGTTAACCTTCCATTCAAATTCACTGCTTCCAATTTAATCATCACTTCTGGTTTAATGCTGAACGCAGCTTGTCATCAGTTGTGCTTGTTGTTAAAAGATTCAGTGGCGATTCAGCCGTGTTCTTTACAGTATTTTCCTGTGTCATTTGTAACAGGAGCATGATCCAACACTCATTACACAACAGGAGATATACTTGGAATGATGAGAAAACCCAGGCTAGATTGTGCAAACGCCATGCCACCCTGCTCCAGCAGATGCTCAGGGCAAGATTTTACTTCAGAAAGGTGGAATCGCTCCAAGGTTCCTCTTAGGACTTGAGAACTGTGCACACTGTACCTTTGGGATTACACATTCCCCAGCAATGTGTGACCTGTTCTGTGAGTGTTGCAAAAAGGGTGGTTTCTGCCCTGCCAGAAGGAAACAGCTGCTGTCAGAGGCTGCTGTGCAAGATGTACAAATGGAGAACAGCTTTTTGTGTGTGTCTGCCTGCAAGAGCAAGGTTCCTATCCTCATTCTCCTCTTCCTGTGTAATACTTCTAGAAGAGCCATCTGCATTCTGGCTGCTGGTTTGGTGGCTCATTGCAGCGAGGCTATTCCTTCCATTGTGGTACTTGATCTCTTGGGAGTTTTCTGTTCGTTGCATTCATGGCTTTCATAACGCTTCAGATCAGGTGCTTCTGGTTGTACTCTGAAGTTTGAGGACACCTGTCTTCATATGTGGTCTCTCTTCACCCCGAGCCTTGGGACCCCTGCTTTCCTCCTTACTTTGGTTGTAACTATCCATGCCATTTATTCCTTCCTTCTTGTTCCCTCCCAACTCCTTGCATCATAAGTTCCAACAATGCTGCTCTTGTCCAGCCTACCACTCCTTAAAATCTGTCTGTCTGCTTCCAGGTGGAGCTTCTTAAACTCTTTTGATTCCACGCAGCTTTTGCTTTTCTGGCCTAAGCCTAATTCCCTCATAAGCACACGCAGCACTTTGCATCCCACCGGAGCCTTTCCTGTCTTTGGTTGCTATCCCAGCCGGTACAGGCATCCCATCGACTCTGCCCTCAGGGCAGACCCATAGCGGAGGAATAAGTGCAGCTTTCCCTGTGGCCGCCACAGTACTTCCAGGGCAGTGATGAGGCAGGAGGCAGCCTTTTGCTTGTCAGCCTGCTGCTCCTGCTGTCCTGGCTTGCCATTCTGCCTCAAGAGAGAGGACTCATCTGCCTGCAGGGTTTGGAGAGGAGGTAAAGAGGAGAAGGGCCAGGGATGCCAAATGCCAGATTATATTCTTCTGGGACTACTGTCCCTTAGGACGTGATCTGTGGCCCTCTTGTATGGAATTGCTGATCTGTCAGACCCTCGGATTCAGACAGCAGCAATTAGTTTGCTCAGGAGTGGCTATTATACAGCCCTTGTACTGGGATTAGCTGGGATTTCTTTCTCTTGCTTAAAACGTCATTGATCATTTTCTGCAAAAGTTACCAATGAAGGGTTTTCCCACATTCCGCAGTCAGTGCTTTTTAGGAACAGCTGCTCTAACGCTTATCTCTTCCTCCTTGACATGTAGGCTTGAGTAAACAGATCTGACCGTTTGGTTTGGGGGTTAATTTATTTGTTGCTGTTAAGCATTTGGCCTGTTATCAAGCCATTTTACAAAGGGTGTAACTGTGCAGCTTCCGTTAACGTGGTTCCATCCCTATCGCACACGGATCATTTACCCCCATAAGGCTGGGGCATTATCCAGCTACCAGCCAGCTCGCAAACGATTGCTTGAGAGCGCAGTGAAGTAAATGCAGCCAGATGTTATCAAACGGCATAGGAAAGAATTTGAGGTCTTGGCTTGCTCAAGAGTAGGAGCAGAGTTTCACGCTTGCATCCTATGGGGGAGTGAGAAATGGGGAGCAGAGAAGGTTCTTGTGTTGCCTGTACATGAATGACTGACTGGCCATGATCCAGCGCTTCAAAGGAAGCCAAAGCCCTTGTACAGCAGTGCTTGCCTCAATGAAACTACAGTCTCAAACCGTTCCCGCTGCGACAAACCAGCAAGGGCTTCCTTCATTGAGATCAGGTTGGCTGTGTTTGTGGTCGCAGGATTAGCTGAAAATATTTAGTCAAAATGAACAGATATCGCCTTTTTTTCTCCTAATTACAAACTGGGTGAAGGTGAGGAATGGTTGTTTTCTATGTGTGGTGGGTCAATTCAAGTGGAAGAATGATCTTTTTTGGTAGATTCAGGCACGTGCTTGTGCACCGAGTGCTATAGTTTGAACCTGATGACCTAAGACTACCTGGCTGTGTTCATTGAATATATCTTGATGATTCCAGGTATCCCAAAGTTGATTACGACCGACATGGTTAAAGAAGGTGCAGCTGTGATTGACGTAGGCATCAACCATATCCACGATCCTCTTACAGGGAAGACCAAACTAGTGGGTGATGTGGATTTTGAAGGTCAGTGAAGCACTCTTCGTATGAACCCCTCGGATACATAGAGTGAAGTTGGTGTGGGATTGATTCGTGACAAATCCTTGGAATAGCCGGTGCCTCAAATGAGACCACACTTGCAGTTTTTTCTGATTTATATACTTAAATAAGAAAACAAAATGTATGTTCACGTATCTGCTCTTAAGCAGTGGTGTGTTTTTTAGAGGTGTTATTTTTAATTGCATGCACCGGCATCCTTGAAGAGATGCAGGTGACCTTTTATGGCAGCGTGGTGGCAGCAGATGCCCGTCTCCAGGTTTGTTTATTCCCTGATGAATCTGTGAAGCGTTTCAAGACTAAGCAGTGAAAACAGTGTCTGCTCTTTCACAAGCACAGGGTCTGCCACTGTTCGTAGCAAATCTTTGATACCACAGTTTCCAAGCCTCCCTTTACACTCTCACTCTACACTTGTATGTGAAAATGTTAACTTCTGCTGTCGAAATATCCTTTATGCTGCAGTTTAATATGAGCTCATCTTGAGCTGTTGAAAATCTTGGTCCAGGCAAGCCTAACAGATAACAATTTATGTAACATATTGATCTTTTTATGTTTAATGTGCTGCAAAACAAGTTCACAACATGACTTGATTACTTAGCTCCGCTCCAGAGGAGCTCCGGACTGGAATAGCAGGATTGTTGCACTTGGAAATTAAAGTGTATTGGCAGAGTTGAGTGTGGGAAGCTTAGACAGCATTTACCCACATTATTAATGGTTCTCAACAGTTCCTTATTTTGATAAGTAGGAAAATCACCCACAGGTTTTTTTCACATTTATTAACATCTTGGCTGGCGGAATGTCTCAAAGCTTAATTGTATTCAGAATGTCTCCAGCCAACTCTATGTGTTTGTAATTACATCACTCCCTCGGTTCCTGCTTCTTGTACTCATCATATATGATAGCTCTGTTAAAGTCAGTGAAATTACTGCACGAGTGGAAGGAAGTGATTGTTGTGGCACTGCGAATGTGTAACTGTCTTCATGCAGAGAGCTGCAGCAGAGAAAGACTTTCAGAGTGAAACTTGAATTTCCGTTTTTTATGTTATCCTGCTCGTACCACGATGAGTCAAATGTTGTATTTTCTGCTTACAGAACTGAAGTACAGAGAATTGTCAGAATTTATTGTTTGCTTTAGCAGGTATGGGAGGAAAAACATGGTGTTGTATCGTTTTGGTTTTTTTTTCTTTAAAGACCAGACCTTCTGAATGTAACAGAGGGGTAGATTCAATGGCAGGGCCATGATTCAGAGTTTCAGCAATGCGCTGCATGTGTCTCGTCATGTCTGCTGTGGGTTGCTCTCCAGATTTTACCTGGGGGAAGGGAAGATCCAAAAAGGAGGGAGGAACTTCATTTTGGATTATGCCACTACAGTTGCAAGTAGCATTTTGCTGTGTGTTGCCAAAGGGAAATTGTTGTTGGTTCATTGGTATCGGTGCAAGTTTCACTGAATCTCTAACAACACAAAAGCCACCCTGGTGTATACAGTTGTAAATACTAAAAGCAAAGCGTCCTTGCCAAGTGTTTGATTTTGCAGTTAGGGAATGGAACGAGCTCGTGAATTCGTGTAGCAAAGCATTTTATCCTTCCCTCTGTTTGATCACTTGACTGAGTTTATATTTAAGCCTAAATGGAAATGATTCTTGCAGTTTAAGGCCAGGAACATAAATGGCTGGCAGAACACACAGCACCTCTTAAACTCCTTGTAGCCCACCACTATCTATTGTCTCATAATCCACATAAGTCCCCTGCCCATCACAGGGGATGGAACTGGATGATCTTTAAGGTCTCTTCCAACCCAAAACGTTCTGTGATTCTGTGTTCATAAGTAGACACACGTGGATGTGGGGAGAGCAGAGATTTAACTGGACAGTTGGAGATTAAATTTGACTTACAAGGAATAGATGGAAAAGGCTTGCTGCACAGGTCATCTGACTGAAAATCTCCTGCGGTGGAAATGAAGTTTATCAGGTCGATGGAAACTGCTTTGATTCAGTGGCCATGTCCTAGCAATCCTTGGATGCCATCTTCTTATCGCTAGGGGATCAGTTAGACCCTAAAGTTTATTTTCATGTCTTTAACAGTGAAATGTAATGTAATGTAATTTCAACTTTTTTTAATGTTGTTCATTACTAAATTCAAAGTAAGAAAAGCCTGGAAGAAAAAATTCCCTCCACAGGCCGAGAGAATTTGATAGCTACTCAGAAAATTAGTTTTGACATTTTGCCATCTAAAATCTGCATTTATTTGAGTCGTGTGTGCTGCCACTGTAGGCGCAGAGCTGCACGCAGTTGCCCGCAGCCAGAGACCTTGCCCTTGGCAGCGCTTCCCACAGTGGGCTGAGGACGGACCGCCAGCACACGCTGGTGTCTGTGTGTATGCGCTCTCCAGCCAAGGAGCACACTTTGGCGGTCCTTCAGACACCAGTTTAAACATGAGCGTTCAGTTTGCTTACACACATTTCACAGTGCCAGCTTTGTCGTCACTATTGCAGCTGCTCTGACGGTTGGCTTGGCAGCAACAGCACTGTTGTCCCCCTGTTATTCTCAGGCCTACCTTTTCATTTGGGGTAAAATCCCAGGCTCCATTACGAAAAGGCTTTAAACAGTATTTGTGGTTTCCCCCACCCCTATGTCCTCTTTATTTTGACTCTCCAAACGGTGTCCACATCCAAAAAGGGATTTGTTTTGTCCAGAACAGTTTCCCTTGCAGTTCCAAGAAAGCAAGATAGAAAACGAGCGTGCCCCTGGAGATTGGCTGTGGAGCACAGAGGTACCTATCCTGATATTGATGGGTATCTTCAACTGCAGCTGCATTTCTGCGTATATTGAGTCTATGAGGGGGTTTTTTCCCCATGAGAGCAGTTAAACATTCGAAACATTTCCCCAGGGAAGTGGTAGATTCCTCTACGTTGGACACTTTAAAGTGTCCAGCACCCTGTCAAGCTGGGCCATCTTATTTAAAATATAGATCACCTAAAAGGTTGGACCAGGTGATCCTTGAGATCTCTTCCAACCTGGCATTTTATGATACTATATAACCAGCACAGAATGTTTGATGCACCTCTTTATGGTAATGGTTTGCCAAAATGCATGGCCCGGAGAGGGGGCCTTTTGTACCTTCTGGGAGCTGCAAGCGGGAGGACAAAGTGGCAGAGATGGCAAGAAGTGGTGGCATTTTTAGACTGTTACCAGCACCATTTCAGCTACTTTTGGGCAGTGAGTTTCGGTCGCAGGAAGGGAGACCTGTTTCTTTGAACCAAGGTAGCGTGTGTGTGGGAGTGCTTGGCCCTGGTTTATAGGGCTTTTGTTGCCACAGCAGTAATGTTAAGGTGGGGGGAAGGCTACGAGGACCAGGAACATGAAATAAAGCAACAATTTACCCAGAGCATTTAACTGGAACGGCTTTTTTAGGTGGAGACCATTTCCAGGAGGGACTGGTAATGCAGGATGCACACCGGTGTAGTTGCTAACCTTTGGAACTGGAAGTGCACGTGAAACCCAAGTGCACAGCGTCTGAGTGGGGTTTGCTTTAAATGCTGCCTATCTTTCTCTGCTTCCTCCTATATCTTTGAGAGGCCCGTGGTCATGCTGGGGTTTGAGTCTCTATTGGATGCCTATATAGAAGTGAAATCCTCTATGTCAGACCTTCGTAAGTGATGTGGTTGCAATATCAGTGGAGGGACTTACAAACAAGAAATATTCATCCAACCACCGCCGAGGCAGTGTGAAAAAGATTCTGGAGTGGGGAGGAGTTCCCAGAACTGAGCAGCAGGAAAGGGTGCCTGGGCGGATGATGGATTTGGAAAGGTGATGGGTTTACAGTATGGATTTCCTTTGAGTGAGAGATACAGTGAGTGCAGGGGAGCCAGGGAAATGGGATGCTGAGTACTATTAAGGTGGAGAATGGACTGTATTCACAATCACCTCTGGATAGGCAGAGTGCTGCAAAGAAGGAAGAATCCCATCTGCCTGCCTGAGCTGTGTGCGAATAGTTGCTGTGCATTTTAACACTGAATTTTTCTGCCCAAGATTGCTTGTTTTTTAGAGGTACTGGAAGAGGAAAGATCTATGCACTATGAGAGTTGCAGTACTGGGCCGTAACTCCTTAGGTATTCCTTTCTCTTGCTGTTCAAATAGCTGCAGGAAGAGACATAGGGATAACATGAAAAAGAAGGAACTATGAGAAATGGGATAGATGCTGGCTCGTATCCCACAGTGTGCAGTGAGAAGAATCCCAGGGTGTGTAAAGCAGAACATGGGATCTCTGCTGTGACTGATGAGCATGCGATTCACACTGTTGCAGGGATGCAGTGGTCCAGAGTAGCTTTACAAGGACCAATAAAGCTATGTGGAAACAGTGCTTAGGCAGGACTTGCTCTGCATCAGTTAAGGCAGATGCACAAGAGCCAGAGCTGCCTTCATGTTGAGACCTGCCCTTGGTTTGTGTGATTAACCCTATTAGGTGTCTGATGTCCTTAGCTTTAAAGGAACCTAGGAATGAAGGGCTGCTTCCAAAGCAGCGGATCCTGTTTTTCAAGGAAACGATCTACATTTCATTTCTTCTGAAGAATCAAAGGAAGGTTTTAAGGTTCTATAGGAGCTGCAGAATAGCTGTTCCTCCCCCATAGGCACCTGATTTGCATGCCAGCATCTTCCACATGGGCTGAGGAATGCCTGGGAGAACAGCAGGTATCTCAGGAGAGCACAGTTATCGACACTAGAGGCAGTGAGCGGTGTAGTTAACATGGATTAGAAGGCCTTCTATAGATAAGGCACTGTCTAGCTGTAGGCTGTCCCTCTCTGTGAGTAAGGCAGGAGTAGTATGAATAGTGCCACAGACGGAGGCATGTAACATTGCCGTGGAAACCAACTTATTTCAATGTAAAAGGCCTAAAATATGTTCTGTGTTAATTACTGTCTTTACTTCAGATGTGGCCACATCTCAATAATTATGATACAAATCTCGGAATTCACCGTGACCGTATTAGCCATAAACACCAAGCTCAAGTGGCAGGGAGTTCAAATAGTGTAACTATTAAAAAGACAAATTATGTGTGTTCGAGAATATTGAGAACAACTGTCACGTGAGGCTTTAATTCATATGTTGCAGTTTGCATGTAAAATGCCCACATCACGGTGTGTTTGCTTTTCCAAGTACTTCACAGTACAGCTGGTGGTACCACTCACCTGAGCGGTTAGAGCCCTCCCCTGTAATCACTGTCTGTCCTCAACAAGGCTTCGTCTTTGGTTCCTCAAGGCAGTGAGATGTCAGCCGTTACCTTCTGTAAGCGCTCTGGTGAAACCCCTGCCTTGGGGAGTGCAGACGGTGGGGTTTTATTTCATTTATCCACCCTTAAAATCTAATAAATATTGTCCAAAACCCCCAATATCCAGCTTTTAAGTTTTCTCGTAGTATTTTTTGTGGTGAGACCTTGTTATTCTATGCAGTAAAGCACCACACATATTCAAGATGATTACACTGAAAGCGGGAGCAAGTTGTCTTGTTTGTTCCAAAATTGAAGTGTCTGGTTTTCCACCTGCTATTCTCTTCTCAGAGCTGGTTGTAGGTTCTGCTCCATAGTGACTGCACTGGGAATGTATGCGTTCATGTCCGAGTTTTGGTTGCTCAGTTTTCTCCTGGGCGTGTTTTAAAAAGAAAGCTTTACAAGTCAGGGGTGAGCTTCCTAGAAATTATTCCGAAGCAAGCAAAAAATCCCCAGACTAACAAATAAAATCCTGTCATGGTGCCACTTGAGAAATCCCCTCTATGGCACTCAGGGTAGCACTATGCCCTTGGGAGTAACCATTTTTCACAAGTAACTGCTCAGCACAGTTTATCATGCAGTGAATTCCGGCCAGCTGCGTGTAATTCTTTTGGAAGTAACCTGCAATTCCAGCTGACTGCATTTTGCACGGTAGATAAGACTATCAAGTCGGGATTTATTGCTACGTTACATAAATTTCTCATAGAAAAAAGCGTAGCTTGACAGGCGTTAAATGCTTAGAAAGAATAATCCATACATTTTTCCCTCTCCACACAAGCATTCCAGGGGTACGTTGACTCTAGATAGTCCAGTGTGGGTTGCGGTTGGAGCTAGTTCAGCTCTAGGAGTTTCTTTTCTGCTTGAGACGTAGGGAAGATCTGAATCCTCGTTCAGTGTAGGCACCCTGGTAACACTAGTTAAAAAAACGCTGTCTGAGTGCTTATGGCTGAAATCGCAATGGGGATTTTGCCAATAGAATCTGTTTTTCCTTGAAGACAGCTCTAATTTTTGTTAATTGTCTGTATTGTAAAGCAGGAAAAGGAATCACCTGGGAAACTGTCCTTTCCCCCCTCTGCGGTTTTACGTTCGCTTTTGTGATTGTGAGATATCTTTGTTAGAAGGTGCCAGCCTGAATGGGGAAAAGGGGCTGAACGGGGGATGTAACTGCTGCTGGTGTTTTGCTGTCGCTTTTGGTAGTTACTGCAGACTCCTGCTCTGCAAGCCGCTGCGCAGGGACGTGCTCAGGAACATGTGTTTGGGGGGCATCTTTTCCCCTACAGAATGAGTTCCCTCAGCCCTCCAGAGAGAGCCCTGCCAGATGTTGAAGGTGCATTCTCACAGTGGGCAGAGGGGAGTGACACGGGTCGTACTGCCCTCCTGTCACGCAGACACCTTGGGCCAGCCGGTCAGCCAGTCAGCAACTGCCCCATACCCAAAGAATTTGGCAGGACGGACTCTCTCTCTGTTTGACATGGGCAGTTTGCATGTGTGTTGCTCCTCTGAGGAGACGGCAGCCTCCTGGAGGCTGATCAGCTCAAACAGGTTGAAGCTGTCCCCCAGCCACTGCGTGAGGTTATACTCATGAAAAAAACCACCCTGCAGACCCTTCCTGACTGTATCCTGTCACTCTGTGGATGCAGTAGGGCTTCTGCCTTAACTTCCCCCATGTTCTCCAGTGCGTGCCAACTCACGGTCCTTTGTGCTCGTTGCCAGTTGGGCTCTGTGGACAATGGAAGGGAAAAAAACGTTTTGGAAACACTCTTAGTCAATCCCTTTTTCTCTTTTCTCTTAGAAGTGAAGAAGAAGGCTGGCTTTATCACTCCAGTGCCGGGAGGGGTAGGACCTATGACTGTGGCAATGCTTCTGAAGAACACGCTCTTAGTTGCTAAAAAGCTCATTCACTAGAGCTGCCTTGGAAGAAGAATCCAAGTTGTTCTATTTATTGATAAGCAAAACCTTTATTTTTTACTACAAAGATATTTATTTCTACATTGTATTTATTTTTTCATGTAAAGCACACTGAACCTGATAGTTTACAGAACATCACAATTCTTTGTGTTACCTCCTACTGACTTAACTGTGAGCAAAACTGGACTGGAGAACGCAGGCTGTGCAGGTATGCTGTCGGGAGTCACTTACGTGTGTGGAAATGATACTGAAGCAGAAATTACAGATCTGCCTGCATGTCTGGGGTGCAATTACCAACATGTATTAATTGCTTGGGGCCCTCAAACTGTATAAAAACTGAGTTGCAACGTGCTAGATATTGTTTAAAATCGTGGTTTGGATTCTGAGGTTGTGAGCTGCTCTCAGTGTAGCTTGAAGTCTTAAAATGCTTGTTTTAAACACTTAGCAGCAGCAGTCCTGCACGTGAAAGGGGTGAAAAACTGTCAACCCTGTTTCAGCTGCCAGGCTGTAACGTTGACACGAATGCACATGTTCAGTACACACTTTAAAACAGTTGAATAAGCTTGAACAGCGATGAAATTCTGACCTCAAACATATGCAAGAGGTGAAGTAGCTGGAACGGAGGCCAGAGTTTATTTTCTCTCTGTGTCTGGATTTGTTTGATGATGTTTTGGTGCATAATACCCTCCTCCCACAAAAAAACCTGAACAGATGCCTAAGCTGGATTGGGAGTTAATTAGTTAAATGCAATTAAAACTACTGTGTGTATACCTTGTGTGTGATGGAGGTGGGGAGAGGAGGAGAAAAGCAAAAGTTTATCCCTGGTGAAATATTTGTGCTGGAATTTTAAGCCATTTAATTATTCTGTTGTTTTCTGGAACTGCATGAAGGAGCCTGTTCTGGTTCATGATATAAGGCTCAGCCATGTGAATCCCTGGCTACCATGTTTGCTGCTTAGACAGGACTCTGTGAGATAATAAGATCAGCATGTTTCTATTCCCAGAAAAATTAGTTCTGAGATGGATCTAGAACAGTCCCATGCAATGTCGAAGCTGTGGTGGGGTGGCTGCTGAGATGCCCGTTGGACTGAGTATGTGCACTATTGACATGAATAGCCTTCCCCGGTTCCCACTGGAGCCAGCTTGGACTTTTATCCTCATGTTTACCTCAGCTGGCATAACTTGGATTATTTTCAGCAGGAACCTTAGCAATTTGCTAGGGGACTGTAGATAACTTGGAAGGGGAAGAAGAAAACAATTGTGAGTGAAGTACTACTGCCATGAAACACAAAAACATGCTTGACATAATAAAGGAAACAAGCTGGAGCATCACTGCTGTGCTGGTGGTTCTTGTGATGGACTGCGTGAGAGCTTTGTTTAACGCAATACTTACAAAAGCAGCTGATGGAGTTGTTACTAAATCTGCAGGGCCAACAGTTCAGCTGGCAGTTCAGTTCTGGGCCCCTCACTACAAGGACATGGAAGGGATGAAGCATGACTGGAGAAGGGAGTGGAGCTGGGCGAGGGACTGGAGAACAAGGGTTCTGAGAAGCGGCTGAGGGACCTGCTGTTGTTTAGCCTGGAGAAAAGGAGGCTGAGGCCTCATCACTGCATCCCTGAAAGGAGATTTTAATGAGTTGGGTGCTGGTCTCTTCTCCCAAGTAACTGGTGATAGTGCGAGAGTGAATGGCCTCAAGTTGTGCCAGGGCAGGTTCAGGTTGGACCTCAGGAAAAATCTTCTCCCTGCAAGAGTTCTCAGGCCCTGGCAGAGGCTGCCCAGCGAGGTGGTGCAGTCCCCATCCCTGGGGGGGATTAGCAGACAGGCAGACGAGGTGCTCAGGCATGGTTTAGTAGTGGACAGGTATGGTTGGACTTGATGATCTCAAAGGTCTTCTCCAACCAAACGATTCTATGATTCTGTGAGCAGTGCAGACACTTGCTTAGCTGTGCAAGTGGAAGCGGCGGTATAGATATTAGGAGGGTCAGGGTGCCTGCGGAGATGATACTTGGGCTGATCCACCCGTCACTTACTGAGGTGAATAAAACTTGTTCTCTGTTATGTTAGCCTTGGTGAGAAATGTCAATACAGTTTTGGTGTGGCTGTGGCTTTTTTCCTCAGTGTGAAGTCAGTGGAGGGCTTTTGCATGGTCACTGCTTTCCTTCATCTCTTTGCATTGCCGCTCTAGATTCACGTTGTTTTCTTTAAATTAACCATAATCTGCATTTTTTTTTTAGCAGAATAACAATGTATGGTGTGTTGTCTTTGCCACAGGACTGAGCCTACCTCTTTCATGTTCTGCAGAGAGTTCATTGTGCACCTCGAGCTTTTTCTCTCTTTGCCTGTGGCGGATGGGTCAGTGCTACACAAAGCCCAGCGAGCACAAGGTTTCTCTCTGTTCTCAGAGCTGCCAGCCCCATCTGTGAGAGTGTGCTCCACTGGGAGAACATCCAGCCCAAGCATCCAGAGGGGAAGGGCCCATTAACCCAACCCAAAAGCGTGCTTGTGTGGCAGACCCGGTCAAGCCTGGTCCGAGCGTGAACGCCCTGTGGCGGGCAGGGGCATGGCCGTATCCACCGAGGCCTTCTCACAAGGCCTGCCGCGCCCAGCTGCGTTGCCTGATGACAAAACCACCTCTCGGATTCAAGCTGGATTAAGCTCCCATTGTGTAGATGTGTGTTGAAAGCCAGGCTCCCGGGGCTTAGCCCTGCTCGGAACTGATAGCAGGGGTTATCCAGGTAGACATAAACTGGAGAGTGCGCAAGCTGCCCTCGATCAGTGTGCAGGCATGCAGCAGTGCGGGATTGCGAAGGAACGGAAAAGCCTCCTGGCATGCAGTTCAGGAGCAGGAGCACACATAATTAGAAAGTGCATAATTAGCTTGTGTTCTTCCCTTACATGTGAAGTGGTTAGGTTGAATCCAAGAGATTCCTGCAGAATGGGAGAACTTGAGCTGACCAGAGTCGCCAGAGCATTTATCACAAGATGTTTGGTTTAAAAACAATAATTGTGAACTAGTTTTGTTGCTTGGAGCTCACTGCTGAGGAGACGCAGGTTGTTGCTAGGGTGAAGCCTGTGCTCTCCTTCGGCGAGAGTTGAGTGGTTGGCGAGTGTGTCCGTTATGGAACAGGGCCTTTCTGGTGCTCCACTCCAGTCTGGCTACAACAGTGCCCTTCAGAGAGACCGGTCCTGCTGGTTCCGCACTGCCTGTGGCTGAGGGAGCCAGATGACATCTGGGGCTGTGCAGAGGGGGTCAGTACAAGACATGCAGGTGACAGGTACGTCTGAGACCTGCCAGCACTCCACAAGTGTCACTGCTTTCATTATCCATACCCACTTCCTCCAACAGAGACAGAGGGGCTATTATGTCAGGAGGAATGAAGGGAGCACCCAAAATAGGAGGCAGCAGCTTACCTGTTCCTTCAGTCCTTTTCTCGGTGCCTGTGCCTCACGCAGTTGTGCATAGCTCCTACCTACAGTCCCAGGCCGTGCACTGGGCTGGTGGCCAGCGCTTCTCTGGAGTGTGGTGCACACAGGAAGGCTGGATGGGAAGTGATGAGCGTGTCCCTTGGGCTCGCTGGAGCCTGGGATCAGAGACCTCTTGCTGGCAGTCAGTGCTGGAGAACAGCATCCCTTATCATTGTCTCCGATCACTTCTTACTCTCAGCATTGGCTGTTCTGGCAGTTCCTATGGAGGGCAGGGAGCTGAGGTACGGGGAGAATCAGGGAAGGAACACAAGCAGAGCAGGAGCTGGTTAGGGACCCTGAACTCCAGAGAAGCATCCCAAATGCCGATGGTCCTCTAGAGAGTAACACAACACCTACATTACTAGGGGAAAGGAAGATCCGTTTTTTTTGCAACACATCATCTTTTGGTTTGCTCACACCGCTTTGCTGTATTTCGTTGATCAGCCCTGGCAGATAACAGGTCTCTCCTTAAAACTGTACTTTTGCGTGCACGATTCTGCCCACGGGTAATAGGAAGCCGGGGTTTCAAAAGAAAACCTGATGCCATTGCCAGATAATAGCAGTTTCCTAAATAAATGTGTGGTTGCCCTGGGGGCTGAGGTGGTTGCCAGATGCACCTTTTCTTGATTGGTGAGAACGGCAGATGACGCTTCCTGGCGTATAAAGTGCACGAGAAACCACGGGAGCACAGATAAGGAGAGCAAGCGTCTGGAAAGAAGAGCTGAGAAGGTGTTGAAGCTGCTGTTTGCCATGGCATTTGGAATGCTAATCTATGTTTTGCTGAAAGGTAGGTTTGGCTGAGGCTTTTCGGTGTCATAAGATGCAAGGCTTTGCTGAACAATAGTTGGCTCTTTCTGAAGAGAGCGGCACGGGTGGGAAGCACGCAGAGACATTGTGAAGCTGAACTACTAGTTTTAAACTTGGATGAAACTTTAACTGATAGGAAATAATTTAGGCTCTTTGACAAGAAGCTGCTTTCACTGGTAATTAGATGTAAGATAGTAATATATTCCAAACATCTGGAATATTATGTGTGAGAATAGAAAGGAGAACAGAATGGTAATGTGTGTTGCAAAGTTGCAAATAATGGTTTGTCTGCCCACAGTCATAATTAACACTGAAGCAAAAGCAAGTTTGAGGCAAGAATGTTTTAAATGAATCATTATTGTATTGCTGCACCATATCAGAGTTGCATAAAGCGGGTACTTATTTTCCGGATGGAATGAACCTTGAATAGATACACTGAGTTTTTCTGTTCCAGTAAGCATCTATTTGCATTACACAGCGATGGGGGCAGTGAGTGAAGAGTCAGCTGTTGCTGTATCATCCCTCAGCACAGACTTGTGGAATAACTGGACAAAAAACAGCGCTGAAGGTATTTCCTTTTTGTTCTGTTTGTTTCTACTAATGTGTGACTTGGAACAACAATGACGGGATCTCTGCTGATGGGAGCTGCCGTAATGCTCCCATCGCTCGGACACTGCTGAACTTTGTGCACATATTATTTGTGATATGAGCTGATTTCTTTGTGGAACCTTAAAAACCTCTCTGAAGCGACAGCTGCCACTCAGCTGGGGTTGGCTTGGTGGTGACCAGACCAAAGTCAGTTATAACTGCAAGAAGACATTTTAAGCCCAATTGGGCAAGATGATCTGCGTTTGTTTTGGTCATTTCTATTACTCAGCTCATGCTTGGTTTCGAGCTTTCTGCAGTGAGAGTCTTTCTTTATACACACAATTACAAGTGCAGCCAGCATAACTTCAAGTGGTGCCTCTCTTTGCTGTTACTCGGGAGTTTCTTTCTCCGTTGCAGTTTTGCTTTTGGCTATCGCAGCTTCCACAGCCCTCTTCAAACTGCTGGCTCTCACTCTGCTTTCTCTCTCTTCCCTGACTGAAATGTGAACTCAAGCTCTTTACCTGCCAACATCTGAGACCAGGGCACTGTGTTTACCCTGCAAGCGGCGTTCTTGATGTTACTTCAGGTGCTAGTGATGTCATTGCTTGCAGAGAACTGCGCGATCCTGAGCTGAGGTTTTGGCAGGTCAGTAAAGGAGGAAAGGATTTTACCTGCGATAGTTATTAATGTCTCTGTACTTTAAAAAAGAACATAAACATGCATACAAATCCTCTGTTAATTGTAAGTCATCACAGGGTGCCTTACCAGCTTTGTTTAGTAGATCATAAGCTTTTAATTTTTCTTCTAACAGGCTGAATTGTTCTTTTTTTGTCTAGTTTGGCATCGTGTTGCAGTGTTAAATACACATTCATCCATACTTACACTATCTGTGTGGGTTTCATATGCATGTATGTAAAATATATATCATGTATATGTACACACATATGTACATGAAGTCCAGATGTTGGATTTTGACAGCAGCGGTATGATTTCTAAGCACTGTGATCTGGTTTAGTGCATTTGTCTGTGACACAATTCTTCCAGTGCTGCATCCAGCAAACAGGAGTATATTGAAGTGCAGATCTGTCGTCACTTGTTAGGTACCCTGTTCGTGCTGTCTCTAGAAAGCAGGAGCTGTGGGTTGTGTTTTAACAAACAGGAGGATTGTTTACAGGGGCAAAGCCATGTCTGTCGTTGTCTCGTGTCCCTTTACACTGGCTGCGGCTGCACAAGCCAACCTGATACCACCGCTTTGCATTGAGCGTGTGTTCCCCTCACACGTTAGCACGGGCATTTACAAGCATGTTCTGGTGGACTTTGTACAGAGCCTCTGGCAGGTTAGAAAACATCATTTCCAGAGAGAAGATGGAAAAGAATTGCTTAAAGAGTCACCAGAGAAACTGGCTCTATTTCTCTGAAGTTCTCCTGTAGCTCCTGTTTCTGTGCAAGTTAAGGTTATAGTGAGGTTAGTAGCCAAGGTTCAGAAATACTGGATCCTAAGAGAAGGAATTCCTGGTTAAGTATCACTGGAGGAACTGGCTGTTTCTTGTGGATTGCAAGTCCTCTGGGAACTGAGGTGCAGTTTGTGGAAAACCATTAATTTCTGCTCAACCCCCTTGCCTCCTGTCAACGAGATCACGTACTGCTTTATGTTGCATAGGCTTTGCTTGGCACCAGTGCTGGAGCTAGGAAACAGGCTGGCTGATCAGACGAGGTGGAAAAGGTAATGGAGAGGATGCCTGGCCTGAAGCTGGCACAGCAGGGATGAAGAACTTATGACATGATTTGAGCTAATGGGAAGCCTTCATAGCAAAATGGCAGCTGGGAGAAGGGAAGGGCTTGGTTTTAGTGGAGGAAAATGAGATCCCTTCACTGCCACGAGCTGCTTCTCTGTGCAGGTTGTAAGGGAGGCCCTGAACCCGGGGCTGACCCCTGCCCTCCCTCCCTGTTCTGCCTTTCCTGTTCCTCCCGATGCACCATACCTGAAGACTGAGCTGTCGTGGCCTTCGTGGCTGACTCCACTTGTTCCTGCTCTGTCCATTTTGGCGTGCCCAGGCTTCTGGGTACCTGTGGGTTGGATTTCGTGTCAGATCTTGCTAAGTGTATCTGTTCGTATGACTCAGTTGCAGGCAGCTGTCGAGTGCTTGCACAGCATGCTTTTCCTTCCTCATGTGACATGAAAGGGCACATGGATACGTTTGTTCCACAGCTTATTTAGTATCTAGGTGGGTAACACGGTACGAATTAGCGTAATGCTCTGGGATGGGTCAGAAATGACTTTTTATTTGCAAGGCTCATCATTCTTCCTGAGGTATTTTGCAGTTTTGCAGTGTCAGGGTAATTAGCACTTGGAATTTGTGTGTATATTTAAGACTCGATCTTGCAGCCCACAGTGGATAAAGCTCTCACTCCTGACACCGAGGGAAGAATGCATTGTTCATTTGTGCTCTGCACAGCAAGATGTTTGTCTCGGATGCTTTCTAGGCTGACCTCTACTTCAGGATGACCTTTGTTTTTTGTGACTGGACCAATTTTCCCAGCACTCAGGGGAAGAGGTTTCACATCCCGGCAGGAAGCAATGTTGCTTCCAGGTGGATGGATGGCTGCCACCTTTCGGCAACAGGGCGAGTGAGGAGGGATGCTCCAGCTGCCTGAACCCAGATGGATGCTTAGGGAGAGGTGGCTGGGAATTTCATGCCACTGGCATGTAGATTTGTACCTTCCTCGTTTATTTTCTTTCCCTGTGCAGCAGAGATATATGTGAGATATTAAACCTGTGCACTAGGCATTATCGCAAGGCCTGGTAGCAGAGCAGCGCTTGGGGCAGCATGAAACACACATTACAGGGTCCTGTTGAGGGCTAGCAAGTTCCGATGGCAGTGTACGGGGCCATCTGAGTTGCGGTAGTATAGAACTCACTGCTAGGGGATGCTGCCCCAAATGTGGTCTGAGAGCTGCTGCAGGTCCCCCCGGCTGCCTCGCACGGTGTGACAGAGAGAGGGCCTCGCTCTCAACAAATCCTCCCATGTGTATGTATCATAACTTGGTTGCTAGGCTGAATCGTGGATTGGGATTGTAGTTTCTAGTGCTCAATTCCCAGCTTTAGGTCTGCTGTCTCCGCAGTGTGCAGAGAAATTTGTGCTTCCCCTTACAAGAATGGAGAAGATGCTCTTTTCTCAGCCCAGAGAAGATCAAGTTAAAGCAAGACATGCTTTTACCACCTCTGTAGCCTTTCCCAAGAATGTGTCGCCAACCAATGTGATGTTTTTGAAGCAGACTGGAATTGTTGCTTGTTCTAAGTCTCTGGATAAGCTGGGAGGCAAATTGCTATTGTCAGGTTTCAGAGGGCACTATTTTCCAAGTAGCGTTTCTTGATCAGAGTAACAGTGATAGCATCACACTTCTTGGTGTCCAAATCACCTGGTACACAACTGAGGTGGTGAATCACTCTGGCGTGCGGGTGTAGAGCAGAGCAGCTCTTTACCATCACTCATCATCTCTCTGATGAAGCTACAGGAAGGACAAAGGAATAAATCACTTTATTGATCACACAGAGGGGATTCCTGCCATTAAATGCCTCAAACTGGAATTTGATTGGGAATTCAGGCTGATATTTCTCATGAAAAATGTGCTGTGGGGTCTTGAGTTGCGTAGAGGAGGACTAGGAGCATATGTCTATGCCAATCACTTCATCAGTGTCTTATCTCCAGGTCTTGATTCAGCACTTAGTCAGAAAGGAAGGCTTCTGTCTGCTGTGACACTGTTTACTCACCCTGAGCGGACCGGTCACCTTCCTGCAGGATGTTATTTTTCTGTGCTCATAACTGAAAGCTAGTGTTGACAATCACTTGTTTAGGAAATTGCCTTCAACCGTCACTAGAAGACTCCTCTAGCATAGTAAGAGATTACTTGGACACCCCACCCCACCAGTGATGCCTGTAACTGGGTAGAGACCAGTTCAGACAGATGCTGTCTTTTATGGTGAAGCTTTGGAGCCTTCTGTTGTTTTACCGCACCCCTGCTGCCATGTTACAGACCCTTGCTGGCCTCTGCACCCCAGCACAGCAGCATGCCTCACTCCCCAGATCCGGTGCTCTTCTGTCCAATGTAATATTGATCCAAGATCCCTAAGATAAGTTTTAACTTCTTTATTCCCATTTGAGCTGCTGTGTTTGGGAATGAAGCTGTCATTCTCTGTGCTGTCACAGCAGAAGCATCCTTACTGAACAGGATGATGGAATTTTGTGCAAGGTCAGAAACTCAATAGTTGTGGAGCACACTTTTGCACAGGAAGACCAGCCGGGTGGTGTGGGGTGCTTGCAAGCGTAGTTTGGCACTCTGCTGGCTTTAGAATCTGGAGAATGGATGGAGGGAGCAATCCCACCACTCACTTACGGCTGCGGAGTTGGCAGGCAGGAGCATTAGCAGTGCAATAGTTTGTCTTCTGACAGGGAAAAGAAGAAAGGAATTGACTAGTAATTTGAATTCAGTCTAGGAAGCATACCAAGGATAATTCAGTGCTCTCAGTGCTCCTAAACCCCTGATGTTTCCGGGCTGGTTTTCCTGGTCGGATTGTGAGTTGGATAGTGCTGACATTACCCTGGATGGGTCTCCCATAATCATTTTTATAATTGGTCCTCAGGAGCAAGTAATTGGTAGTTTGATCTGTCTCTGAAGCTGTGCTGGAACGTTTTAGAAGCTTGTTCTGCCTGGCCATGTATGTCAGTGTGTGCAGTAGATCTGTGTATTGTCTTCTGCAGGCAGTGTCTTTTCCATTAATATGTGAAAATACGTTAAATGATTTTTTTGTTTCCTGACTATAACATGTTTTTTTCCCCTTTTCCCAGCAGACTACACAGAGCAGCCGAAACTCTTGAAGCTTATGCAGGCCTGTCTGGAAGAGCACTACAGCTATTGCATCAACGGGCTCTGCGCTTTTCACAGCGAGCTGAGGAGACCCATATGCAAGTAAAGAAACTGCTTTAAAGTATTACCCTTAGGAAATAACAACAGTAGCCCTTTTTCTTTGTCTGCTATGATGTAAAAATGTGGCTGATTTTCAGGCAACGGCAACGTTGAAGTACCAGATGGGTATTGTTAGGATTAAACTTTGGCACAGGCTTGAGTGCCTTGGTGGCTGAAGATGGTGAACCAGGCAGCTGTGCTGTGCTCGAGTAATGCCGAGGGAGGGAGAGGGAATATTCGCAGCCTCACTGTGAGGGCGGGGAGGCCCTGGCCCAGGTTGCCCAGAGAAGCCGTGGCTGCCCCGAGAAGCCGTGGCTGCCCCATCCCTGGGGGTGTCCAAGGCGAGCTTGGATGGGGCTTTAAGCCCCCTGATTCATTGAGAGGTTGGAGTTGGAACTGGATGATCTTTAAGGTTCCTTCTGACCCAAACCATTCCACGATTCTATAATTTGTAGGTCACTGCTGTGGTGGCATCTCCAAGTACAGACGGTGCTAGAGGAAGCAGCAGAGAAATAAGTAGATTTTCGCCACAGACACACTAAAATGGGCAGGATCTTCCAAGATGTCAGCTGCAACTGCCTTATACCCCACCAGCTTACTCTCTAGTCAGGACTGGAGTGTCCTGAACATGTTCTGGGATCCGTCCTGAGCAGCTTTGGCCTGTGGAGGCATTACAGCAGCAAAGGATCAGCAGAACTCAGTGTTCCTCATCCACGCCCTCTGCAATGAGGGTGTGCTTAGACGGCGTTTGCTGTGACTGCAGTACTCAAGCTAGCTTTAAACTAGACAGACTGGGGCAACTGGTAGTCTTGGTGGAGTGAAGAGGTTCTGACTGAGCATCAGATTCAGCCCATTCCCGTTTAAACTTGTTCTGAATTGTTTAAAACTGATGAAAATCAACATGTTTCTGGAAAACAAAGCATAAGAAGTTCTGAGTAACTTTCGCCTGGCGTGTATTTATTTTGTAGGTGCCTTGCAGGTTACAATGGAGAGAGGTGTGAACATCTAACACTAAATTCGTATGCGCACACTTCGTACGAACGCTACATTGCTGTGGGAATAGGCATAGGAATACTGACAAGTGGGATACTGGCTATCATCTACTGCTACGTAAGAAAGAGGTACGGGAGATTTGTAACCCGATTGTGTTCCTCTGAATTACAACGGGCAGGAGGAAGCAGTGGGCAGAGTTGTGAGGGCACTGGGAATGTGGTTGTTGATCTGTGGTGTGATCTTAAAGGAGCTGACACTCTACCTCTGCTTTCTGATCTGCCTGTTGGGTCTGAAACACAGGTGTCGACATGGCTGCTTCGATGAGTTGTGTGGTTGGGGTTTGGTTCTGTTCAGACTGCTGTGGGTTTAGAGTCGTCTGATGAAAATCATGCTCTTTTGTCCATTTTAGATGCAGGAAATTGAAGTCACCCTACAAAGTCTGCACAGGCGAGACGGCGTTGTGAAGGGCTGGCGATGGGACACTTACTAATTTGCCTGTCACCGAGAGGAAGTTCCGCTGGGAAGGCAGTCCCCCTCTGAGCCATCTGACAGGGACCCCAGCTTCACAGAAGAGGTGAAATGAAGGGAATGACAGAGCGAGTACGCGAAAGGAACTCCTGCAGAGCTGGTGGGCTCCGCTCACTTCTGAAGAAAGACTTCCTCTTTTAGCACAGTTTGCTGGATGAGCAGGTCCGAACGGCTAAGGATATCCGCAGCCCTCTCGGCGCTCACCTGTGGCAGATATTTGCTGAGGGCAGGACTGTTTGGCTTTGGCTGTTTTCAGTCATTTCAAGCCCTAGTACAGCATTCTGCTCGTGTCTTTTCTGTTGGGTTCCCCCCCCTTTTCTTTTTTTCTTTCCTCTGGAGGAAAAGCACAACCTGCCTCACCATGGAGTTGTGTTCTGAACATCACTGGCTGACAAGAAACTGTCTGGGTTCTGGTGTCAGTGTCTGCTGCCTCTGTGTGTGGACAAACAGCTCTGTTCCAGCGCAGCAGTTACCTTCAGTACACTAAGCAAAGTACAGCCGTCTGTCGCCAGAAAGGACAAAAACATTAAATGCTTTGGACTGAGGAGAATGGAGGGTTCTCAAGAGCTTACTGGAACTTAGGAACAGGGAGTAAGCAGTTCCTGGAAAAGCAGATCCTGGCACCTCTGGGCACGCCACGTTCTTGCGAAGGAATTGAACAGCTTTCTCAAAATGGGTTATTGAGTGTGCCCATGACAAAGCACTGTGCTCTTCCCAAACATCGTGTAGAGGCTCAATGGACTGATGAACTCGAGGCACAACGTTCCCTTTCTGTGCTGTGATTTTGGCACAAGACTCCATTTGCTGGAGGAGGCGGAAGTTCGTTATGGAACTTCAGTACAGCTTTCCCAGGAAGCCGATTCTCTCTATTCCATTCTCACATTATGTGCACAATGTGACACTCAAATAAGAAAGAAATGATTGCAGGGATTTTGTTCCTCTCTGGACAGATTCCAGGTGAGGAGCTGGTTTTGATTAATATTGTGTATGATGAATTGCAAAGGGTAAAGGACTTTGTTCAAGGAAAAGGGAAGAAAATTGGTTCTGAAGGCAGTGGCACTACTGTGACTTCTCACTGACAGCCAGCGTGTTTGCCAGGGATGAGACTGGGGGTGGCTCTGAGATGTTCACTTCAGCTCTTGCGCATTGTAGACGCATTCGCTGTGATTCATCATCTCTGAGAAAAAGGCAGTTAGGTACTTGGTGATTTTGTGAGACGATACCAGCTCCTGAATTCAGGTGCCGTGCTGGAAATCACAATTTCTTCCTTAAGGGAATTAACTCTAACAACAGGATGCATGCCATTTGTGGAAAAAAAACCAGTGTATTTGTGAGGCTGCAATGATAGTGCTGAAATGCATGTGAAAGATGGGGTTTGGAAGGGAAAAAGTGGCACTCAAATGGTCTGAAGCAAGTGGGCTTCTCGCTCAGGGGGATCCTGGTCAGTAGATGAGTCATCTTGGCTCTCTGTTTGATACCAATAAATAAAACACCCCACGTGCTGTTTGGTTGGAGTCCCCATGCAGCAGAATGAAGCAAGACATGCGTGCCCAGGAAGGATTGCTGGTGAGGAGCTCGGCAGAGACAGGCACCAGTCCTTTCCTGAGCGCTTTGTGAGGGGCACTGAGCTGACTTTCCAACCCTGAGCCTTTTTTTGAAGTTCTCTTCACTTCAAGTTAAGTCTTCAGATCTCTCTCTGTTATTTGCTCCTTTCCATTCTTCTGACTTTTTCTCGCTCGGCATCCATTGAGAGACAGCTTCTGCTTTTTGTGATTTTCAGGTCGTCTTTTAGTAGACTTTTAGTAGCTGCCCTAATAATTCCTGTGTCATGCGTATGTGTCACGATATGAAATACAGTCCGCGCATCTGCACACAGACACCGAACCCCACCCTTGCGCCTCGCACACACTGCACAGATGGAATGGAAATACCTGCTAGAAGCATGCCTGTCATCAGGAAAACACAGGGACAGATCTTTCTCATGAGTCTCGGAGGAAATTTGAGAGTTAGATAGGCCAAAAGATGAAAAGCCTCAAAGCTTCTGTTGCAAGAGTGAATTTCCTTCCTTCAGTGAGTTGTCTCTTCCTGCACACGCATTGCAAGTGTTGTGTTCACTTCTAGAGGACCAACCCTTCTGCACCATAGAGGAGCAGGCACACACGGTAACGTGACTTGCCTAGGGCATCCGTGCGGTTGGTAAAGGAGTTCTAAAGACAGGAGTTTGAACCACTGGACTTTCAGCTATCCAAAGAAAGCTGTCAGGGAGAGATGGATTTTGTTTGGTTTAAACCATTTCTGTGTCCTTTTACTGACTTTTTGGCCACCTTTTACTTACCAGTGGCTGAGCAGATGCCTCACAAGATGTTTAAGTGCTGCATCAAAGTGTGTGCTCCTTGCAGTGAGATGCTCTGTGCCTACAGAAACACACAGTGACTGCCTTTTCGTAATGTCTGGTTAAACATAACTGGAAAGGAAGGTTGATTTCAAGGCCACTATTTAGCAGGAGATTAAGTAGTGAAATATTTTTTCTAGTTTGCTTTCTGCCAGTGGAAGCTTGCTGAGATTCTGCTAGTGGAAGAGAAACTGGAGAGTCAAACACCAGATGACAGTGTGCCACACAAAATGAGACTTCGTGTAAGGGCAGGGTGAGAATAAAGTGGAAAAACAAAGATGGGAAGAAGGAAGGAAAAGCATGTCTTTGCTTTACTGTAATTTTCTTTTCCCAAGTGGTATCGAGGCTTCCAGAAATGAGTTTCTCGCCACCTGGCTGCTGTGGATGCACAACGCGGAGCAGGCTTCTGGCTTCTCAGATATCCAAGGCTGGTGGCACCAGTACAAGTGACAGCTTCTCCATCAGGCTGTAGTCCCTGTGAGAGAAAGGCAATGTCAGCGCAGTTTGAAGGTATTTCATCAGGCCCCGGCTGTGCTGGAGGCATCACTGCATGAATGAGTCACTCTACTGCTCGATGCAGTGACCCAGCTGAGGAAGTGTGCATTGCCGCAGATTGCTCCATGGAGTCAGCTGTGCTGAGCGCTGCCTTGATCAGTGACAGATGCTGCAGGGCTCGTGTGGTGTGCTGCTGCTTACGGTGCTGAATTTCCTGCAGGACTGGCCTGTCAGAAGATCAGGATCATCTCTCCTGGCCCATTTATCAGGCTCGGGCTTGGGCTCCTTCTATAATGGCATAATTAACACAGTAGTAAGATTCTGATTCCTGTCAGCTGCACGTGCCAAACCCTGTCACTTCCAGAGGAGACCCTGTGTGTGCGTGGCATTTAGGCAGTCCTGCATCAGCTTTGGTGGGACACCAGCTCAGCAGGGCTAAAAGAGAGACACTGAAGACCAGAACCTGCCTTTCTGAAGGCCAGAGCATTTGCCTTGTGTGTGACCGTGGCTGGTGGAACCACACTGGCTTTTCTCACAGCACATCTCCAGCCTGGGTGCCTGTAAGCCACCCAGCCCTGCGTCCCCGGCAGCTGCAACCACTGTGCAGGTGTACTTTCTTGCTGATGCGTGGCTGTAACTTGCATCCCACCCATTTTTTGCTGAAGTGCCTGGGTGGCCTGCAGCTTACCTGACCCCAGCAAGATCTGTTTCAAATGATGAGATGTGAGTCTGAGGAAAAGATGACTGTCCTTTCAGGATACTGCTTTTAGTCTGGGAAGGAAGAGTAGGATGTGCTCGGAGTACACAGTGTCCCTGTCCTGCCTGATGAGGTGCGCTGATTTCTGCAGTCAGAGCAGCCAGGTCACCAGCCCATCTAGTCCGATAGCCAGCCAGCACCTGCAGGCGGTGCAGAGGATCCTGGAGAAGGTCTTAGAGGCTGAGTGGCAGGCAGGTAAGCAGGAGAGTTTTCCCTTAGAGAAGGTTTCCTCTTACTCTCAGTAACCAAGAGTACGTTTTGTGTGATAACAGGGGTTCTAATCCTTCCCACAACCCACCTTCTTTTGATGACTTAAAAGTCATTTAGGTTTGTCACTTAAAAGTGATGAACTGATCTGTGCTTGTGGCAAGTGCAGGGCTAACTGGCACGTGGTCCACGTGTGAGTGCTGGGTCCCAAGAGCTTGCTGCCAAACTGGTCACTTGCCAGGCACTCTGGACTTGATGCCCAAAACCCACAAACAACCAACAACAAAAATTCAATCCCCACAAAATCATAGGGCTCTCAGCAAAATATTATAGGTTTCTCGTTCTTTACACCCATTGTATCTTCTATTTAATTTTTGGTCCATGAAGTGTGAATCTCACAAGGTTTGACAAGGCCAAGTGCAAGTTTCTACACCTGGGTTGGGGCAATTTGCAGTTTCAGTACAGGCTCAGGGACAACATGATTGAGAGCAGCCCTGCAGAGAAGGGTTTGGGGTACCGTTGATGAGAAGCTCGACATGAGCTGGCAATGTGCGTTTGCAGCCCAGAAGACCAAACTGTGTCCTGGGCTGCATCCAGAGCAAGGAACCAGCAGGGTGAGGAGGCAGATTCTGCCCCCCTTCTCTGCTCTGGTGAGACCCCACCTGGAGCCCTGCATCCAGTTCTGGAGTCCCCAGCATAAAAAGGAGATGGGACCATTGGAATGGGTCCAGAAGAGGCCACGAAGTTGATGCAAGGGCTGGAGCACCTCTGCTAGGAGGACAGGCTGAGAGAGTTGGGGTTGTTCAGCCTGGAGAAGGCTCTGGGGGTACTTTAGAGCAGCCTTTCGGTACTGAAAGGGGCTCCAGGAAAGCTGGGGATGGACTTTTTACAAGGGCCTGGAGTGACAGGTCCGGGGGGAAATGGCTTTAAATCGAAAGGGGGAAGAGAGATTAGAAGAAGAAATTCTTCACAAGGAAGGTTGGGAGGCCCTGGCTCAGGTTGCTCAGAGAAGCCGTGGCTGCCCCATCCCTGGAGGTGTTCAAGGCCAGGCTGGATGGGACTTGGAGCCCCTGATCCAGTGGGAGGTGTCCCTGCCCATGGCAGCGGGTGGGACTGGATGGGCTTTGAGGTCTCTTCCAACCCAAACCATTCCATGATTCTAAATATCCTGTAGGTGGAAAAGCATCCCCCAAAGAGAAGTGTAACTTGGCAAAGTAATAGATGTAATAATTAAGTTCTAAATAGCTCAAATGACCCCTGAGCTTGTGATCCTTAATGGATTTGTCCTTAGAGCATCCCTGTGAAGCGAGGCAGTACTTGGGGGTGATGTGCTATGGAGACTGAGACAGGGGGGGTTTGAAGTCGCATGAAGGGCAGGCATCAGACTTTTCAGACCTGCAGGCTGCGTTTAGGCAGTTCCAGCCCATCATAGGGAGGATCTGCAACAGCCCTGCTCCTTTCAGTAGCCTCTGGTGTGCGACCAAACAGCTTCATGGCAGCAGGGTGGCTGGATCCAGCCGCTGGAGAAAGAAACTTGAAAATGAGAAGTGAGGGGGAGATGCACTGGTTGCTGCTTTCCTTTCAAGGTGTCATTTTGGTGGCCAAAGGCACCCACGAGCAGCTGAACTTGCAGAATGAGGGACAGAAAGTGCTGTCTGTGCAGCCAGCGCTCTGCCATCTCCACTGCATGGTTGCATGGACATGTTATGTTTTTAGCCTTGCAATGAAGAGGGAGACGCCTGTAGAGGTCCCTGTTGTACTGTAAGTCCAGGAAATCATCCAGGGCTCCTTCTTAACAGCCTGGTTAAGGAACGAGTGGAAAAAAAAAAAGTGTAGGTACTCATTAAAAGCTTGCTGCAGGTAGTCCTTAATTATCCTGACAGCAGTAAAATCTCATTCCATGAGGAGACTTTGGGCTGCTTCTACTCTTGCTGAATCGGATGGAGGCGAGAGCCAGCTCTGGAAGAAGCAGCTCTCAGCGAGGTGAAGGAGGTTGGCAGCACAGCCAACACTGCCAGTGGGTGCAGCAGAGAACGGTGACGGTCCTGCTGCTGGGAGCACTGTTGGGCCAGGCATCTTCTGCCCATTACTGCGTGGATGGGACAAATGTGCCCTTGTGTGGCTGGGGGAGAGAGCTGGGGTGCAGACTGGTTTGGTCTGGGAGCGGAGGTTGACTTGTTTGGTCAGTCCATTGTCCTTGGCCTTGGGCTGCCCACACAGCCTCTGGGTGACTGCTTTTCTCCTCTTTGCAGACCAACCTTTTGCCTATACTGAAGGGAAACAGAAACAGCCTGGGGCCTGGAAAGGGCCCAGTTGTCATTAGTGTGATTGGATGAACATCTTCTTAGTGGGAGGGTGGAAATTGGCAGCACGGAAGTCTAAAGCTTTATATCTGTCTCACTGGGGCTGCAACTTGATAAATGTTCACATAGAAAAGGAGTCGAAATGTGAGCAGTAAGTGACACACAAATGTAAGCATAATGCTCAGAAGACTTCTGTCATGGAGTTTTCCGTGTAACTGGTTTTAAAGACTCATTGAGGTCCACATCCTGCTATGAAGTCTACATAGAAGCAATGCATCACAACATAGAGGCTGCCACACAGCTGCCCCAAAGCAATCGTTCAAGTAAAATTACGATTCTAATTGCGTTTTTTTAAAATATAACAATAGTCTGTGAGGCAAAACGTCACAAGTGAAAGTGAGAGCTCTTTTAAATGCTACTTCTCTGGAGCAGTTCAAGAAGAGCAGAACCTGGGAGTCAAGCTATGCCTTGCATGGCCCTTGTGAGGGAGCTTTCCTCTGATGGTTGGGGTTTTGTTGCCCTGTTGTGGCATTAAAGCTGCCTGTGAAACTGAACTGTTGCTCTGGGCTCAGTTTTCCCACTCGTAAAAAGGTCAGAGGTATCCACACGTGAGGGTTTGATTTTAATCTTGGTTTTAATGAAAGCTTCAGTTGAATTTATCTGGTGAATGTTGGCAAACATGTTTCCTCGTAAAGATTCCCCAGTGCTGTTTTTTTAATGGTGTTTTGTCCTTGAATAAGCAAAAATACAGTTTGCTCTGGTCTGAGTCCCTGCTGTTCAAACCCCCAGCTGTGTTTCCTGGTCATGATGGACCGAAATGCAGGGTGGTGGCATTGCTGGTGACTGACGAGGGACAGGCTGGTGGAGGCCACCCTGCGATGCCAAGGTGCGAGAGCTTTCCAGGCAGGGAACAACTGTGAGTCCAGCGCTAATTGCCGACGCCTGTCATCTCCAAGCAGAATGGTTCGTGGGAGCCCCGTCTGTGGAGGAGCAGTTGGTGTTGGCAAGCTGATCTGCATCACCCTCAGGTTCCCAAGGCAAGGAGCCGGGTTGTGATCCAGGGGTGGGAGCGCTGAGGCTTTGTCGCTGTCACTCCATGAAATATGTTGTGCTCTCTGTTTTTTGGATTGCTGTTAGGATTTCTTTGTTGAGGGGGTGGGAAATGCACAAACCCTTCCTGTGCCTTCCATGTTCAAGGCTGGTGTGCAAGGATGCCTCCCACAGCTCCATCTGGCAAATAGCAGAGGCAGGGCTGAGACAGGAGAGGACAGGGCCGTGCTCTGCAGGAGTGTCTGACTAACTTGGGCTAATCTGTTTGACATCATTCTATAGGTAAGACCAAGTATCTGTCCCATTGTTTTGGCAAATTCCATGATGAGGTGCATTTTATTGAGCTCTGCTGGCTGGCTGTACACTAGCTCTGTTCCAGGAAGCTCTCTTTAATAGGTGCTAATTCAGAAGGTAAAGGTTGGGGGGCAGCAGATGGGCCTCACAGGCAGCTGTGGCAGCTTTACCTAACAGGGAGTACCTGAGCGCTGCAGCGAATCCCTGCTGTGGGTGAAGCAGGCTGAGGTGAGTCAGCAGCAGGAGGGGACAGCGAGGGAGGCCAGGCCAGGCTGGATGGGGCTTGGAGCCCCCTCATCCACTGGGAGGTGTCCCTGCCCATGGCAGAGGATGGGCTTTGAGGTCCTTTCCAACCTAAACCACTCCATGATTCTATGTTTTGGTTCCAGTCTGGGCTGCTTTCAACGAAAACAGCCCTACTGATGTTAGCAGCACTGGTGTTGGTCTGAGAGTGCTGAGAATTTCCCTTGCCATGGAGAATGCAGAAGAAACCCAGCCTGTCCTCATGCTGCCATGTCTCTTATCCAGCAAGAAAAATAATTGAAGGCACAAATCCAAGTCTATGGGGCCTCATCTTTCTGGTTGACATGAGATCAGACCTGGGTTTGCACACAGGAGTAAATCCTTTGATACCTGATGGCTGTGAAAACCTTCAAGCAGGAGTTCCTGCTCGTTTTTCCTGCTGCCTTGCTCTCAGGGCGGTGCTGAGGTGCAGAACCATGAATTTTGAGATAAGCGAGAACAAGAATACGCTGGCAAGCTGAGCCTGGCCAAAGGCACCGTGCTTAATGAGCCTGTAAAATCAGTCACTTCCAACCCAATCCTGTAAAATAAGTCAAAAGAAACGGGACAGAGTGTTTCAAAGCAAAGTTCAAGGCCCAGAACTGGGTTTGGGGACAGCTGAGTGGTTTCCCTGACAGCAGAGTAAGGTCTGTGGAAAGTCCCAGGATATACATATCTCACGGTGTTAGCCTCTGGTTCGGCTGTGTTCTCGTTTCCCACTTACACTTCTACAGCTGAACAGCTTGTTGTAGCCCCTACGCGAGTGTGAGCATGTACTGCTCAGCTTACATAGCCCAGAATACCAGCTCTAAACCATCCGTGCTGGATGTGTGGAACTATGTTCAGTGAAACCAGAGGCCTGTAGCTTGCTGTGTGCTCTCACAACTGAAGATCACTTCCATGAGCTCCGTGGGTGTCCAAAACCTAAAGGTTAGAGTGTGGTGTCTTCTCATTGCCCAGCTAAAAGTGGTTTGATAGCTTGAACTGCCCACGGATGAGCTCCATGGGGTCTGCTGCCACACGCAGAGCAGTGCCCTTTTGGGCTATCCGTGTTTGCTGGAGCGAGCCAACTTACTGAACACAGGCAGGACTCCCCAGGAGCTGAAAGACAGGAAGTTCCTTTGCCCTTTCCCCTTGCCTCATTAATACTTCTGTTGACATTTTTGGTGGCATGTTCACAACTTCTCCAGTTCAAATATATTTGAAAGGTCTCCTCCCTCAGGCTCTTCTCAGCCATCTCCTGAATTCCTTCCTCCATCACTAACTACCTTTGCCATCAAGATTACAGCAGCAAAAAAATGTTCTCTATGGGCTAGGTGCTCCCCAGTGCATGAAAAATGTGTGCAGGAGCCAAGAACTACCAGGATTTTCTTCCTGGTTGTTCCCAAGAAGAATGTGGAGTGACGCAGGAGAAGAACATGACCTTACACTGACACACAGGCTCTCCAAGGCCTGCACAGAAATGGCCATGGCCTCAGCAAAACCATGAGTTGGACCTGGTTGTGTGGCCCCTTGTGCTTTGAGCCTTTTCTTCTGGTCCAGCATGGTACCTTCCAGGATTGTCCTTCCTGGCCTGCCCAAAGCAGGAGTCCCCTCTTCCCACCAAGAGCCAGTGCCTCCATGGAGGAGAACACCCATTTGCTCTGTGAACAGGGCACAGGGCAGAGCTGCAAAGGAGCGTTTTCTCCCCAGCTCTGAGGTCTGCCATGGGCTGATCTATGTCCTGCTGAGAAGAAACTGAGAGGCCTCACAGAGTTGGGACAAAAGATGGGTCCTGCTGTCCTGGCCTTCTCTCCTGTTCCTCATGGCACATTTGCACTGGTTTGACTTCCGCAGTTAGTTTAGCTGGAGGGAGGATGCCGCTGTGTGGGTACCATGGTGAACTTGTCCAGTGCCCTCTTGTAACGCAGGTGCCGTATTCAGACTGCAGCCTGGAAGTCTTTAAAGGGATATCTAAGATGATTCCAAGTAGCGGTAGTTTGACTGTTTTTTAAACCATGCAGTGATTGTGAATTGAAGCAACTGAATGCCTCCACTGAAGGCTTTTCAGGAGAAATAATCATAAGGTAGGGATTTTCCCAATGAGCTCTGACTCCAGGCCCGGCTTCAGGGCTGTAGTAAAACGTGTTGACTTCAGTGGATGCAGACTTGGGCTCCTTGCACCATCGACATCCTTGGGTATTTGGATGTTTGTCTTCTGAGCGGTATGAGATTCTCAATGGTTCCCATTCATTTGTGGTGCTCCCTTTAGGAAGAAGTGCCATGATCCGAGAAGAAAGGGCACAGTTTGCATAGAGCGTGCTAGGGTCTGGAGCACGTCTTATGAGGAGCAGCTCAGCGACCTGGGGTTATTTAGCATGAAGAAGAGGAGGCTGAGGGGAGACCTCATCACCCTCTACAACTACCTGAAAAGGAGGTTGTAGTGTGGTGGGTGTTAGTCTCTTCTCCCCAGTAATGACTGATAGGATGAGAGGAAATGGCCTCAAGTTGCACCAGGGCAGATTTTAATTGGATATTAGGGAAAACATCTTTACTGACGGAGTGGTGAAGCCCTGGCAGAGGCTGCCGAGGGCAGTGGTGGAGTTTCCGTCCCTGCAGGGGTTCAAAATGCCTTGTAAATGTGGTGCTTTGGGACATGGTTTAGCAGTCACAGTGAGGTTGGGCTGATGGCTGGCCTTGATGAAATGGCTTTTCCAACCTTTTATGTTTCTATGATTTTAACCGTGGACCTTTTCCCATCAACTTTGTTAGGTTTGGAGCAGACTGGAGGTGGCTCGGCGTTTCTGGGACACAGGAGAATCTGGGGGTGTCTGTTGCGTTTGTGCTCCTGCCACTCCTGGGCGTGGGGGTGGAATTGTAGCGGAATTAACAATGTTGATTTTGAGCAGGGCCTTTAAGGATGTGCATTTGTTTGTTACTTACTCGTTCTTCCTTCAGCTGCCACACACAGAATTCCTGTTACGCCAGGTGGTATTTTTCTGTGATCGGTGTCTAATTGACCTGGAAATATATGGTCAAATGTTGGCAAAGATGTCCTGCGTGTAAGACAGAAAATCTCTGGTGATTCCTTGTGCTGATGCAGAGCATGGCTCTGCATTAGATTCCAGGTGCTTTGGTGATGCTGAACAGCAAGTTTGTCTTCTATTTCTCATAACAATAATCATCGTTAACCCAAAACTCAGGTTGATGCAGATCAGTACATGTGCAGAAAGGCCTGCAGAAAACACCCCACTATCCTTGAAAGAAGGGGGGGAAAACCCACAAACCCAAGGCCCAGCAGCATGGGGGAGAGCTGGACGCCCTGTGCCCACTGCCGTGTCCCCCTCCAAGCCCCACAGGAGTGTTCAGAGTAGGGCCTCTGCTGTGCTGTGGTGGCAGATGCAGAGCCGAGCCTGCACAATCTTCATGTCCACGCAAATACATAGTCCAATCCTTCCCACACATTAAATTCCTCTGAGGTTTATGGTCCTAGGGAATGGAAGGGTGATAATTAACAGGAATAACACAAAATCACCATTCCATATGGTTTAGTGCAAGTGACTGCCAAAGAAATCCAAGCAAAGATTTAAATGTATCCCAGGGAATTAGCTGGTACAGAAGAAGCTCATGTCTGCTCCAGGAGACCTGGCATTTCAGAAGCTTGGGCTCTTGGGTCTGCCTCAAACTGTAGACCACCTAAATCTCATCTCTTTTGTACAGCAACAACTGCCTGGGTATGAAACAAGCTGGAAGTGTGTATTTGGCCTGTGCTAGGGATGAGGAAGCAGCAAGGGAAGAACACATGGGCTGGTTCACTGAGACCCCCCATGCGCAGCTGTGTGATGTGTCCCAGCTTGCAGACTAAGCAGGCCCAGGGGACAAAGCGGTTGTCACACTTGGCTACCATGACCTGACAGTTTTGCCACTCTTGAATCTCCCTGCTTGGTCAGCTTTCGATTTTTGTTCTCCTGCAGTGCCGCTCAGGGCTGGAGGATCAGGAACAGGAGTTAGGGAGGCAGCCAGTGTTACTGCTGCTCACTGTCCACAGAGGAGGTGATCTGGGAGAAGGGCAGAAGTCTGGATCCCAGGAGATGCAGGTACCATTCTCTGCCTCTGGACGTGCGTTCCAAAAGTTGCCGGCACTGTGTGTGCCTCGGTGCTGCCACCAGAGAAGGATCCAAGTAGCTGCAGGGATGAAAGTACTGCAGAGCGTGAAGGTGGTTCAGAGGTTCTGGGGGTGGCAAACCAACACTTAGTCCTTAAGTAACACTTTGCATCTGTACAGTGAAATCTGGTCTTGCCCTTGGCCTGTGCTGTGGGGGAAGACAGCAGCATTTTGGCAGCCGTCTGAAACTATATGGGGACTCCCCTGGACCACCCACTGCAGAGAAAGCTTCTCTGTCTCTGCTTTTGCTGCTTGCTTCCTTCAGCTCTGCCATCCATAGATAACTGAGGGGAGTTTCGTGTGTTACCACTTTTAAGAAAGTGGATGTAGGAATGTTGTGCCACACTGCAATTCCCATAAAGTACAGTAGTAAAGGCTTTTGGCAAGAGCAGTAAAGCAAATTGCTCCCACTCTCTCCTAGTGCACGGTGAGCAGTGTCTGTCGCAGCAGCTCCGTGCCCGGGAGTCTGAACACAGCACAGCACCCATTAAGCTGGGAATGCCCTTGTGAAACACCCAGGCCTCTGCATGCAGCACAGAAGCACCAGCCTGTGCTCTCCCATGCTCACTCTGCCCGTAACCTCTGCCAGCTCATGCAGTTCTCCAGTGCCACTCATTTTTGAGCTGATGGAGAGCATTCTGCCATTGGGGTTGCACATCCTTGCACCACGGTTGCCTCTAGTTTCCTTTGCTTCTGAGGGCTTGCATCAGACTTTCAGGCACTATTGAACAGAGACGTTGTTTTATCTGCCTACCTGGTAAGGGAAAGGTAAGCAATTTTTATGCTCTAAATGCCACTCATATCTCCCTGAGGGCATTTAGTTATCTCATTCCTTCTCTGTACGTACACTTTCAGTGGGTGTAAGTTACAGTTTCCTCCTGCTTTATCTGCAAGGCAATCTGGAGCCCAGCTGAGTTCATAGTGCAAGACACAGTGATTTACCTCAGAACAAGTAGCGTCAGGACTGCACACCACTGCCTTTTCCATGTTATTTTAGAGTAAAGATGTTTGTGAGCACTATGTTGACAGCCAACACCTTTTCCAGGTGCAGTTGTCTGTGTTCAGGTGGTGCTAAGGATGGGTTAGAGGTGCAAAAAGCAGGCCCGACGTTTCCCACTTGTGGTGGCAGCAGGGATGACAGCAGAGCGGTCAGTGCCCCAGCACTCACACAGCCAAAGCAGCTCTGGCAGCCGGAGCCAAGGCTCGGAGTGTGTCAGGAGTCATCTCCTGCCCTCCTGTGCCTTTCACCCAAGTGACAGACATGGGAGGACAGAGGAAGAAAAGGGGATCTTGTCCTAATCAGGTTTTGGTGTGGTTGTTCTGGGAATCGGACTGAAATGAGACATGTTCTAGCTTTCTCTTGCTCGTGACACAGCAGTGACTCATGTCCTTTTCACCAAAGTCTGAGGAAGTGTGTGTGCAGGGGTGAGGAGATGTGGAATGGAAAGATCTTGAAACGTGGGAAAGCTTATCTCCGTCTCCCTGGAAATCTGTGCAGGATGAGCAACACTTGCAAGTCCAGTGCCTTTTTCTGGTGCAAGCTAAGGTCTGTTTGCAAGAAAAATCCTTTAGAGACCATCAGCTGCCAGTGTGTGTTTTGTGTCAGGCAGTCTTCGCTTTTCACACTGCTGTTGTGTCCAGTCACTGTTCAGGATTGGGATCAGACACGAGCAGTGAATGAGGGTGACGGATGTAGGGGACTGGAGCTCGGAGAGGATGGAGGTGTGCTGCTGACAGAGGAGACGTGGCTGGGAGGTGAGCTGTGCAGCATCCAGCTGAGAGAAAAAGGAAGAGGAAGGCTAGGGTTTAGACTGCTGCGTGCCACACACACCACTAGAGGAATGGGACTGTCTTGTGAAAGAAGAGCCTGCAAGGCTGGGGAATAGAATACAGCCACAATTCAGGGACAGAGACGTGGTTAAGGGACTGCCATGGACCTTCCAAGGAGGGCGGAATAGTAAGCTTGGCCCTCTTTACCTTTAGAGCTGTCTACAGTGAGCTGGACAGGCTTGGACAGACAGTTTTTACTGCAGTGCACAGCTTGAGTGGGTATCTGTGTGGGAGGTAGCATCTGGTATAGGAAGGTATGTATATTCTCTGGTCAAGGGTACGACTGAGACCAGGATACGGGAGCTGGGGGAAACCACCTTGACTCGGAGAAGCATTAAAGGCTGTGGACAGGGTCTGTGTAATCTGCAGACACCAGGGGCTTGGTAAGAAATAGCTCTGATCTTCAGAGGGCACCAGGCAGCTGAGACAAGATCCCTTTTAGATGCAATGTGTTTGGAGAGAGCAAGAATACACATTCTTATGAGGGCTCCCTCAACTGCCAGATATTATTTAAGGCTGGCTCAACTGTTATTTCTTGTATGCTTTACTGGCATCTGACTCCGTGGCAGCTCAGTTGTAGCCTGCAGTTAGAGTTTTCCAAGGCACTTGCTTTGTAGCTCAGACAACTTTGCATCAGTGTGTTATTCACCTGCGGATTAGCACTGACATAAAGTGGTGCCGCTACTTCTCCTACTCCAAGGGTTCTTTCTTACTGTTGCCCATCTGTTAGCTTCCAAGTTGGAACTTCCCTCTACCTGAAGACAACTTCTCTGTCCCCCAGGGCTACCTAGTCAGTTAAATACATGCCAGCCGGGGTAGGTGTACATTGCCTTTAGTGCAGTATTTAGCTTGGAAGTGGCTTTCAGGCTCTCGAATTCTGTTGAGAGGTGTCCTGAGATGAACTGCTAAAACAAGAGAGGTTAGTGTTACCACTGCTTTCTGAAAGGTGGTTTTGGATTTATGGCAGGAAGCTTGCAGGATCATGGACAGGTTTCTCATTAGTGACCATCAAAATCATCTTTTTTTGCAACAGCAGAGGAATTCCTAGGAATAGTATAGATTTTTCTGCATGTAAACATTTGTGTCACCATCTTCATCCAGCTGGAGTGGATGTTTATATGAAGGGAAAAAAAACTGCCCCTGGGTGAGATGCAGCAACAAGAACAATTTGCAAGCAGTGCAATTCCCTCCCTTTCTCTGCCTAATTGAGAACTACACAGCACAAGCCTGTGAGAAACAATGGCAACAATCATAGAATCATGGAATGGTTTGGGTCAGAATGGACCTCAAAGCCCATCCAGTCTCACCCCCTGCCATGGGCAGGGACACCTCCCACGGGATCAGGGGCTCCAAGCCCCATCCAACCTGGCCTGGAACCCCTCCAGGGATGGGGCAGCCACAGCTCCTCTGGGCAACCGGGGCCAGGGCCTCCCCACCCTCATCATGAAGGATTTCTTCCTCATGTCTAATCTAAATCTTTTCCCTTCCAATTTAAAGTCATCCCCCTTCATCGTGTCACTCCAGGCCCTTGTAAAAAGTTCCTCCTGGCTTTCCTGGAGCCCCTTTCAGCACTGGAAGCTGCTCTAAGGTCTCCCCAGAGCTTTCTCTTTTCCAGGCTGAATAACCCCGACTTTCTCAGCCTGTCCTTATACAGGAGGTGCTCCAGCCCTCGCATCATCTCTGTGGCCTTCTCTGGACTTGCTCCAACAGATCTGTATCCTTCTTCTGTTGGGGATTCCAGAACTGGACACAGGACCCGAGGTGGGGTCTCGCCAGCGTGGCTCCACAGTTTGCGAAGTGGAAGCATCGGTACGTACAATTAGAGGCAATTGCAATCAGTCACAGTTGTGCAATGTTACCAGTGAAGTTTTAGGAGCGGGATTTATTGCGGATGGGCACAGATCAGACCGGTCCATAGCGAGCTCAAGCGCAGCTGAGGGCTTCCCAGCAGGATATTTACAGATGGTTAATATCCTGTTTATGAAAGCCACGTAAGCAATCGAAGGCTGTTGCCCAAAGGCTCCCATGTTATTTAGATCTGTGCAAAAGACATCTCCAACGATTGCAGTGCAGTCAGCCACTGTGATGATCTGGGGCACAGTAATCAGCATTGCCCCAGCGTAGTGCAACGCACGCAGCGATGCGCAGATGTTGCGCAAGAACGCTCTCGGAGGGGGGACGGAGACTAGCAGAGAGACCTCTCTTAGTTTAGTTAACCCATGTGCCCTTTAAAGTGGTTGATTTGGAAAGATGGGTAATTAGCTTTGCCTACAGCAGCCCTTCCTGGAAATCTCTCGCCTGGTTCACAAAGGGGACGTTACAAGAATGAAACTTGAGAAGGGTTGAGAAGCTGAGATGGAGACAAAAGAATGGAGCTGTGTCCTGCACAGGCTCTTGCATCTGGCCTGTTCCAGCTGAGCCAGGCGGGCTCCTCTGTGAACTTCACAGCCTTTGTTTGGGTTGGTGTTGAGCTGCTGGTTCTCCACCTGCTTGGTTTGGGCAGGGTGGATTAATCTGGGTGTGGAGCTGGATGTTATGTATGAAGGGGTGACCTCTGCCATAGGCATGTGGCAAGCCAGTGCCCAAAATTGGCTCAGCCTGTGCATCTGATCTGCAGCCTCTGTTTGGACCCATACAGAAGGGTCATTTTCAGGGATGCCTTTTTCTTTGGAAGCCCTGTAAGAGGTGCTGTTGTTACTGAGGGGTTCAGTTAGAGACCTGTCTTGTGTTTGACAGCTTTGCCTCAGTGACCCTTATCCACAGCCCCTTTTTTCATGTCTGAAGGACAGACACCCTGTCTGCAGAAGCCTCCATCCAGAATTGCCAGCCCTACCTCAGGGCTTTCTTCATTTAATAACTGGCACCAATGTAATTAGACCCAGCCCTGGCCTCTGTCCTGTCCCACTTGGTTTACACGCATGCGCCCCAGGTGTCATGAAGGAAATCTCCTCCATCTCTTTAAGTAACATCAAGATGCAGGAACAAGGATGATGGGGGTGGATGTGTAGGTAGCACGCAGAGGTTTTATCCGTGGAGGTGTCACAGTCAGCCGAGTGTCTGCCAGCGCCTCTTGCCCAGGACATCCAGTTGCAGGCTCCTCTCCTCATCCCACCTCCCTTGCACACAGCAGGCGACCAGCACCATCCCTGCCCACGGATAGGGATGAGTTCCCAGGGGACTTGGCCTGCGGGTTAAGCCGAGACCTTCACTTCCCCTTGGCCCTTGGGAAAACGCACAACTCCGTGCTGAGAGAACAGAGAAAGATACAGAATCTGAACACATTTTGGGTTGCTTGTTAGTTGGGGAGAAATCCAGGCTGCAGGTCCAAGATGGGTAGGGAACAACCACCTCTGTTGAGAAAACTGGGGTCTGTGCCCTTCCCCACTGGCTGATACCAGCGAAACTGTGCGTAGGGGAGGAGCAATTCATGTTGCAGGCAGATGGTTTCCACCCCTGCTGGAGCTACCTCTGGGCCTGCAGCCGTCCCTAGGGCTCCCTGCTGGTACTCAGGCTGTGGCTGAGCTGGCTGATCCATTTCTTTGTCTGTGACCTAGGAACGGTGTCTAGGGAGGCTTGGATACCTGAGGCGATGCTCAGACCGTGGATGGGAGGAGAAGGTGCCTAGAAGATGATTTCATACAGTCTTGGTCATTCCCAAACCAAACTTGGGAGGTTTCCACATGCCATGTGACTCAGGATTGACTCTCAGGAGTTAGGGGTTCTGAATTCACTGGAGAGCAAAGAATATGGAACTTTATAGCAGGCTGGGCCCAGACAGGGAAAACCCAGAACAGGAACACGTTGCTGAGCGTTGTGCCCTGGAGTATTCCCGGTCAGCTTCTTTCTCTCCTCAGCAGGTAGAGAGCGTGACCTGAACAGCGTGGCTCCAAGCTGATGTGAGCCAAAGGGAGTGCTAGGGCTTATTTTTGCTCCGGTCATAGGGGAACTTCTCTGCAGACCACGGTGTCCTACTTTGAAATGTGAGTGCAGGGATGGATTGGGCACCAGTGTTTATAGGTGCCCGGGGGCAGCTGCCTCATCACCTCCGCATGCTGACAGCCGGCACAATAAAGGCCCGCTCTGCACAGCCTTCTTTTTTGGTCACTTCAGTAATAGTAATGATTAACAGTAATTATCAGAACAGTAATGGGAGTGTCCCATGATGCTAGTGGACGGGGGAATTCCACTAAGCGCATCTACTCCATGCCTAGCACTGGTTACCAGGCCAAACAAATACACCGGGGGCCCGTGCCTCTTTCCGAGGTTTGGGTTCTGGAACATGTGCTGGCTAGGCTGGTTTCAGGTGAATTGCTGTTTACTCCTTCATCCCTAATGACACATTCCCCGCACTGAGGGCACCCCAGCTCCCTGTGCGCATGGCTGGTGTGTGGGTGACAGTCGCCGCTGAGTTGCAGCCAAAATGTGGAGTCTGCTGCAGGGACAGCAAGTCACTGCTCAGTGCTGCAGCTTCCAATTCAGCAGGCCGAGTGCAGGAGCTCTGAGGTGGGGAGACAGCCCACAAGGCAGAGGCTTTAGTCTGCCCTTGCCCTACCTTTGTCCCCTCACCCTTTGCAGCAGTGCAAGGGGCAAAATATGCTTGCCAAAGGAGTTGAAGCCATGGCAGCAAAGGCCTGCATAATGGCACAGCTGGTTGCCAAGGCTCCCAGATGGGGCAGGTGATGTCATGCGTGCATCATGTCTTATTCAGGCTTTTAGCTGCAACCCAAGGCAGGTCTGTCCTTCCCTCTGATGTTGGCACTCCTATACAATGTTTTCCTCTTGTCTTCCCCATGCTAGCACCAGCCTTGCAGGTGGAAGACACAGGAGAGGGCAGCGATGGAGAGCCCACAGATGGGACCCGCTACTGTGGTTGGAGCCTGACAGGAGCCGGTGAGTGACTGCTGAGTTGCACCCATCCCTGCAGCAGTGGATCTTGCTGTCACTTCACTGTCCTGAGACGGATGTCACTCTCAGGGCAGAGCTGTCAAGTGGATGTGCCACATGGTCAGCCACCAGGAACACGCTCTCACGTAATGGTTCCAGTGATACTGGCCACTGGTCAGGGGTCTCAGTGCTGCGTCCATGTGTACACACTGTGCACCATCAGAGTGGGCAAGCTAAGTCATCTTCCTGAAAATGAACAGTACTGGTGAAGAGATGACTGCCTGACACACAACAGGTGCTGATGGACAGAACAGCACACAGGACTGATCACAGAATCATGGAATGGTTTGGGATGGAAGGGACCTCAAAGCTCATCCAGCTCCACCCCTTGCCATGGGCAGGGACACCTCCCACTGAATCAGGGACTCATCCAACCTGGCCTGGAACACCTCCAGGGATGGGGCAGCCACGGCGGCTCTGGGCAGCCTGGGCCAGGTTCTCCCTACCCTCATAGGAAAACATTTCTGCCGAAGATCTTGTCTCAATCTCCCCTCTTCCAGCTTCAAACTATTCTCCGTCATCCTGTCCCTGCACTCCCTGATCAGGAGACCGTCCCCAGCTTTCCTGAAGCCCCTTTCAGTACTGGAAGCTGCTCTAAGGTCTCCCTGGAGCCTTCTCCTCTGCAGGCTGAACAACCCCAACTCTCTCAGCCTGTCCTTGTATGGGATGTGCTCCAGCCCTCAGATCATCTCTGTGACCTCCTCTGGACTTACTCCAACAGCTCTATGTCCTTCCTGTGCTGAAGACTCCAGAACTGGATGTAAGACCCCAGTTAGGGTCTCACCAGAGCGGAGCAGAGGGGCAGAATCCCCTCCCTCGCCTTGCTGGTCCCCCTGCTTTCGATGCAGCCCAGGACATGGTTGGCTTTCTGGGCTGCAAGTGTATATTGCTGGCTCATGTGCATGCTGTGTAAGGGGCTGGTGTTGCTCTCCAAGCTTGATTGCCCCCTGCTACATGCACTTGTCTTCCACCATGGACCATCCTATATTCTCAACAAATCACTCGAAGCAAAGTGCAACAACTACAAGCTGAGTGAGCAGTGATACGGGAGGGATTGATTCAATAACAGCCTTATGAGGGTACGAAGAAAACGCTTGCATGGGTTTGTTTAGCAGCAAGTAAAGGCAGATGCCATGAAGAGACTCCACAAATGAGAAAAGGTCCAAAGCCCTGGCAGGATAAGAAGTCACTTAGTGTGGAGCAGTAAGCTGTAATTATGGAAGGGAAAACACCAGCTGAGCATTTAGAAAGCTCTTCCCGCCAGTGCGATCTGTTGAGCCATTCAGGAGTTGCCCAGGGGAGAGTAATGGGAATGTCGTACAAGGCAGAAGAATGAAGCTTTAGAAACTGCCTTGTAGGGATCTGTCTGCCTTTCGTTTCCATCTTTCACAACAGATTGAGATGGATGGGAATGAGCTGTTTGTGGGGTTTGTCTTGCTTTGTTAAGTTCCGAGTTAATGCTGACCCAAGGAGTTGGCTAAGACATCACTAAACGGAGGGGACTGTTTTTCTTGAAACAGCAAAACATCCATGTTGTCTAGGAGCTTCGACCTCACCCTGCTTATACAGGAAGAGGCATCGGCTGCTTTTGGCCTTGGGGGCAACATTTTGAACTCCTGTGGTTTATCAGGAAGCCTGATTGTTTAAGAACTTCTGACCTAATTCATCCCTCACAGACACAGCAGATTTGAAAGTGACCTTTATGTGGAGGATGTTTGGTTCAAGGTTTTCCCTTGCTCCGTTTCCTTCAGACTCTGTATCCCAGTTGAATATATTCCCTTCTTAGGGTATTTGTGCTCAATGTGAGCCCCGTGCTTTTTACCACTTAAAATTTTCATACTTTAGTAGTAATTTTCCATAAGTCAAATGAAAATGCTGTCATATGAGATGCAGCCCAGTCACCCGTATGCTCTTTGGAGAGTGTTTCTCAGGGATCTCTCGTGCTGTGCAGTGGCCCAGATGGACAAGAAGGCCGATGGCATCTTGGCCTGTATCATGAACAGTGTGGCCGGCAGGAGCAGGGAAGGGATTTTTCCCCTACACTCAGCACTGGTGGGGCTGCACCTCGAATCCTGGGTTCAGTGTTAGGCCCCTCACTCCAAGAAGGACATTGAGGGGCTGGAGCGCATCCAGAGAAGGGAATGGAGCTGGGGAAGGGGATGGAGAACAAGCATATGAGACGTGGCTGAGGGACTTGGGGCTGTTTAGCCTGGGGAAGAGGAGGCTGAGGGGAGACCTCATCACTGGCTACAACTGCCTGAAAGGAGGTTGTAGAGAGGTGGGTGCTGGTCTTCTCTCCCAAGGGACAGGTGATAGGACAAGGGAAAACGGCCTCAGGGCAGGTTCAGATTGGACATCAGGAAAGATTTCTTCACTGAAGGGGTTCTCAGGCAGTGGCAGAGGCTGCGCTGGGAGGTGGTGGAGTCCCTATCCCTGGAGGTATCTGCCCTGGATGGGCAGATGAGGTGCTCAGGGATCTGGTTTAGTAGTGGACAGGGATTGTTGGACTTGATCTCAAAGGTCTTTTCCAGCCAAACAACTCTGTGATTCTATGAAAGCTTGCTGTAAATAAAAATGTGTCTTGCACACACACCTTTGTGTGCGCTCCTGCTGTTTTCCAACACACTGGCTGATTTGCCCAAGGATTTATGAAAGTGATGCTTTTTGGGTACTTTGTGCATGTGTAACAGTACCAATGGCCTCAGTGCCAGACCAGGAGTGATTTTCTTCCTGTTTCCAAAACGTTTTCTAATAAAAAGATGTTGATTTCGCTGATAGGTCTCGACAGACAAAGCCAGTGTAGATCTGTCTCCAGAAGGGCAATGCGTAAACCTGGGTGCCAGTCCCATAGAGAGCAGCTGAAGTAAGTAGCATTGTGCCTTGTCGTGTACGGGGTTAGTTATGTGAAAACACACACCTACAAGTGGCAGTTCATCGCTGGGAACACCTAGATTCTTCTACAGCAAATTACCATCAGGAAATCTATTTTCAAACGGAGAGAAATGTACTTTTAACTGGTATTTTGCCCTAAGAAGCTGTGGCTGCCCCATTACTGGAGGTGTCCGAGGCCAGGTTGGATGGGGCTTGGAGCATCTGATCCATTAGGAGGGTGGGACTGGATGGGCTTTGAGGTCCATTCCAAACCAAGCCATTCCATGATTCTATGATTCTGGTTTTCCCTCTTTAAGCTGAAAAGCATGTGTTGTTCATGGAAGATCCTCCATGTCAGCAGTGACAGATAACCTGACAGGCAAAGCTCAACCAATACCCTTGAAATAATCCCTGCTATGAATCTGCTGCTTCCTCCAAAAGGAGAGATGACACTGAAAGAGGTTTAAGCACGACACGGGCTTGAGTTGCGCCTCTGTTCTTTGTAAAGAGGGCTTTTCTTTAAAGATGGGTATTCAGCCATTGCTAGAGGACAAAAAAAGCAAGTAAGTCTTTTGCACAAGTCCTTAAGGTATTTCCTCATATCCTGGTCACACTTTGTAAAGAAGAAGGTCCTGAAATGTTAAAGCGTTGTGGGGGCTGCTCGCTGGTCAGATGCCAAGCGGCATCGATCCATCACTGCTGTGACTTGGGTGTGCCCGTTCACCCCAGCTGCAATTGAGGCCACGAGCTGAAGCGCACCCATGATGCTCTTGTTGCCCAATCAGTGCTACCTCTCAGCACTGTACCAACATGTCCCTCCACACTCGGATCCGTAGGATGCAATCCATATACCTTACAACCAACCTGCACAGGGAGGCACTGCTCCGTGTGAACGGCCTCTTGGAAAACTGGCTCCGAGGGTGTGTGCCAACCTCTTTCAAAGAGGCGGCCTCCACATGGAGGAGAGGGTGGTGAAAGCCACAAGCGGGGATGCCAGGTGCGGAATCACATCCCATGAGACAAAGGACGTTACAGAAAGATGAAACAAAGATGTGTGGTGATACTTGTTTTCCATATATTTAAATCTGAAAGAGGAAATTCCAATGAATTGCTCCAATTGTGTCAGCGTTACTTGGTATCTGGATACCAGCACAAGACTATAATTAATGCTCTCTTTCAGAGGATAAATCATGCAGGAATTTAAAGGTGAAATTAATTACAAAGTGGAAGTTCTACAGTGATGCTGCTTTTCAAGGCATCTGCATGCCCACACACACAAATGCTTCACTAATCGTTGCAATTCCTTCCTTTGCTCATTATGATCCCTGAAAGAGCAGACAATAAAATCCTTAATAAGGGGGATCAGCCCAAGTTAAAGAGGAAACGAAAACAGTCAGGTGGCATCAAGAAAAGCTACCATTTACTAATCTTAAAGCAGAGCGCTGGGGGCTTGGGGTTATCCTGTGACCCTGATGCTAGAGGGGAGCAAAAGGAGCTCAGAGAAAGATTACAGCTATATCACACTCCACTTGTGGAAGGTGAACTCTAAACACTGCTTTCATGCTGATCTTAATTACATTTCTCTTGCCAACTCTTATTCCATTTGGATAATTAATAAATGGCACACAATTCTGCAGTAACACATTGCCTTTTGTTGTTTCAGCACCTCCACACTGCTGACCTAAGGAAATGCTCCCACTATAAGCAGTACGATTTGTAAGTACCTGATCTACTCCAGGTCCCTGAATTCATGTCTTTATTACTTACAATTGCCGTCTGAACGTGAAGGCACAGTGTATGGCATTCTGCAGTATCTCCTACAGTTCACTCTCCTGTATCGTAACCCCTTATAAAATGCAGGAATTACGGATACTTGAGTCATCAACTCCACCTGGCAATGCTCAAATTCCATACTCTGTGAGACAGGCTTATCAGTTCGGCAATAAATTGGGTATTACCTTGCCTTTTTTTGACGGTGGTAAGCGGAAGGGCAGAGGAGGAAGGGTTTTATTTTAAAAGGAAAAGGAATAACCATCACCGCCCAGCAGCTCATTTGGGTAAAACACACTTTGGATATCAGGCAGGTGCGTACAGGTGGGATTTGAGGATGGGGTATCCCTTGGCTGTCTGGTGATAGGACGTAAGCGCCAGACAAAGCCTTGCCTGACATAGCAACAGCGCATGTGGGCTTCAGCGGGGTGCTTGAGAGGATTTAGAATCACAGAATGATTGAATCATAGAATGGGTTGGGATGGAAGGGACCTCAAAGCCCATCCAGTTCCACCCCCTGCCATGGGCAGGGACAGTTCCTACTGGATCAGGAGCTCAAAGCTTCATCCAACCTGGCCTGGAACACCTCCAGGGATGGGGCAGCCATGGCTGACCTGGGCCAGGGCCTCCCCACCCTCATTGTGAAGAATTTCTTCCTAACGTCCAGTCCAAATCTTCCCCCTTCCAAATTAAAGCCATCCTTTCTCATCCTATCACTCCATACCATTGTAAAAAGTGCATTCCAGTCTCCCAGCAGCCCCTTTCAGCACTGAAAGCTGCTCTAAGGTCTCCCAGAGCCTTCTCTTCTCCAGGCTGAACAACCCCAACTCTCTCAGCCTGCCCTCATACCAGAAGTGCTCCTGCCATCAGATCATCTTCATGGCCTCCAATTTACTTTTAAAAGTAGCTGTGACTACTCAACTGCTAAGTAATGGGAAGATCTGTTGGTCCCCAGAACTGCCCAGGCTGTGGTGAGGCCGAAAGCTGAAGGGGGAACATGACATAAGCACCCTGTGGCTTTCAGCCCACTGCAGCCGTTCCAGGTGCTGCGTGCAGGGCTGGCATTCCTGCGGGCTGTGCTGTAACTTCACAGTCCATTTCTGCCCCTGGCACCAACCATCCCTGGCAGCAGCGCTTGTGTGCCAAGGGTCACACCAGAAACACCAGGAGGTGGGAGAGTCAGAACAGAAGTTGAACAGAAGTCAGCAAGCTTTCAGTTCTAGAGCCTTCAGCAGAGGAAGGATATGGACTTGTTAGAGCAAGTCCAGAGGAGGCCACAGAGATAATCTGAGGCCTGGAGCACCTCTGCTATGAGGACAGGCTGAGAGAGTTGGGGTCGTTCAGCCTGCAGAAGGCTCCAGGGAGACCTTAGAGTAGCTTCCAGTACTGAAAGGGGCTTCAGGAAAGATGGGGAAGGACGGGACTCTTGATCAGGGAGTGCAGGGAGAGGACAAGGGAAACGGTTTTGAGCTGCAAGAGGGGAGATTGAGATGAGATCTTAGGCAGAAATGTTTTCCTTTGAGGGTGGGGAGGCCCTGGCCCAGGGTGCCCAGAGAAGCCGTGGCTGCCCCATCCCTGGAGGGGTTCCAGGCCAGGTTGGATGGGGCTTGGAGCCCCTGATCCAGTGGGGGGGGTCCCTGCCCATGGCAGGGGGTGGGACTGGGTGGGCTTTGAGGTCTCTTGCAACCCAAACCATTCCAGGATCCTCTGATTCTAGCTGCCTACCCTGTGGTGTTCCCTGAACCTGGGTTGACATACAGGCTGTGTCGGTGGCCGTGCAGTAGCCCTGAGTGCTCTTTGCATGGGCAGAGTCCACCCAGAGGCACCGTCTGCTCTGACACGGGCAGCTTTGCACCGTTATGCCCCGCACGGGTGGTGGGGGGCAGCAGCAGCCATACCCGGACTGGGCACCCAGTTGAGCGCATCCATCGCCCTGGTGACCGCCGGGCACCAGTGCCGCAGCGGGAAGGCTAAGAGGGGCACCGGATTTTCCACCCCACGCGCTCCTGGCAGTGATGCCAATGGAATAAGGAGGGTGAAAAGTGCCCGGGCTGCCCGCTCGGGGTTCCGGGGAGGGGGCGGCGGGGCAGGAGGCGGGAAGGTCGGGGCTCGGCACCTGCCCCGGGCTGGGTTTCATCACCGGCCCACGCCCCGCCTGTCCCGCCGGTCCATAAAGGTGCGGGGCGGCGCGGTTGGCACCCACAGCGCTTCCGTCGCCTCCTCTTGCTCTGCTGTCGCCTCCTTTCCTGCTGTCGCCTCCACCGGTGCCGACGCGGCCGCTTTTCCCCGGACACGAGGGCGATGGACACCGGCTGCCTGCGGGCTCGCAGCCTGGTGCTGCTCCTCGGTGAGTGCCGGGGCAGCCGCTGCGCGTTCGTCCCAGGCAGGGCTGGGGGGATCCAGAGGGGACCGGGTGCTCTGACAGCTCCTCTGTCCCGGGCAGGGCTGGGGAGATCCAGAGGGGACCGAGTGCTCTGACAGCTCCTCTTGTCCCGGGTAGGGCTCAGGGGATCCAGAGGGGACCGGGTGCTCTGACAGCTCCTCTGTCCCGGGTAGGGCTGGGGAGATCCAGAGGGGACCGAGTGCTCTGACAGCTCCTCTTGTCCCGGGTAGGGCTCAGGGGATCCAGAGGGGACTGGGTGCTCTGGCATCTCCTCTGTCCCAGGCAGGGCTGGGGGGATCCAGAGGGAACCAAGTGCTCTGACAGCTCCTCTGTCCCAGGCAGGGCTGGGGGGATCCAGAGGGGACCGAGTGCTCTGACAGCTCCTCTGTCCCAGGTAGGGCTCAGGGGATCCAGAGGGGACTGGGACCAGGCACTCTGATGGACAGCTGGCTTCTTGGCCTCAGGCAGGGCTGGTGGGGTCTGGAGGGGACCAGGCATTGTGTCATGGGCCAGGCATTCTCTACCTGCTGGAAGAGCTCTGGCAAAACCCAAAGCTCAGCTTGCCTTTGGGTGAAGCCAACAGGTTTCTCCTCCAAGATGAAGTCATGGGCAGGGCTGGTTGTACCTGGGTGACTGTGTGCGTTGTGGAGCAGAGCACACAGCTCTCATCTGTGATGTGCTCTCGTGGGAGATTTTGTGGTCTGTGTGATGCCTGGTGTGCCCCATGGCTGGGTGTAGGTGAACGTTCATTCTCCTTCTCCCAGCTCTGCTCACAGGTCTGTTCTCTCTCGCCTCATCCTGTCCTGTCTGTAGCCTGGCCCTGCAGCCCTCACCCCGGCTGTGCTCTGGGTGAGCTCAGCCACTGAATCCCTGCGGCAGCAGAGACTTATGGTAATAAAACAGGTTGTGGCCTCCCTCTGCTTGACACCTTCATCTTCAGCTTGTTACTCCTTGGTATGACATAAGCTACCTGAAAGTCCAGAGTGAATATGTGTGTCCTTCTGTAGAGCATCAAGAGCCCTGGAGCTTGGGTGTGCTGTGGAGCAACCACTGATTCTTGGCGCATGCCTCTGCCGAGGACTGACCCTGCTGGGTGACTGCTGCGTGGGCAGCAAGTGCGGGAGGCAAGACCGAGGCCTGCTGCACTCGCATGCTGCTTTAATCACAAAGCTAGTTCTCGCACGTGTCGTGTTGGTCTCAGGGTTGCAGTCAAGGGGAAGCTTGCTTCCCAAGACTTCTCTTTTGGGGCAGACGTTGCCTCTCCCACTAAGCCCACTGCAGCGTGAGTTTCTGTCCTTCACCTTGGCCAGGTATTTCTGTGATAGCTTATGGATGATCTGCTGCACAGCATCTTGCTTGCTAGGACAGCAGGGTAAAAACACCTTGTAGTCTGTGACTCAGCTGTGCTTTGTACAGAGACGTCACTGGAAGGAACTGGTACATCTTCATGGGTTTGTATACAGATTTATTTGTTTCCGGAGCAGGAACAAAATCTCATGGTAAGGGATAGATTAGTCATAGCTGGATGGCATCATAACAAGCGGTGTGGGTGCTTCCCTGCCTTTCCCTCCCAGGTCAGCAGCGTAAGCAGAACTCAGTGCCACTGGCAAGAGCTGGCAAGGCTGGCTGTCACTGGTGTAATGCCAGACTTTAGGAGGCTCCCTGCCTGGCTGAAGTGACAGTCATTGTCAGCTTCATATCCCGGCTGTTGTGGGATTGGTGAGTGCGCAGCAGATAGGCGGCAGTGGGAGAGAGATGCTGCTCACCCCTGAGGAGCCACGGAGCTGTGGCAGTGATGGAGCCAAGCCTAGGCCCTGCTTTCTCATGAGTTATGGCAGGAGCCTTGGCACTGGTCTCATTGCCATCACTGTGATGCCCTCTCAGTGGAGAAGGCAGGCGTCAGATCTCCAGACTTCCTGGGCAGTTTCAGGAGCTGCTGACCTTACCTTTCCCTGCATCACATTTGTCTGGCAAGTGGGATGAACATAGAATACCCTGAGTCTGGAGATGTGGAAAGTGTCGGTGGCTGATGGGTCTGGCTAGAAGCAATAATGGATTTCTGCTTGCTCTGTGCTGGAGGGTTCTCTGCCTCCATACACGTGGTGGCAAGCAAGGTGGCCCTGGCACAGGGGTAGTGTGTGAATGAGATCGCTGGTGTGTCAGCCTCCAGAGGGGTGGAAGCAGTGCCGAGATAACTGGGTGCACGTGATATGTCATTAGCTGCACTATCTCTGCTTCAGGGTGAGTCCTGGCACAATGGTGAAGGTGGTCATGCGGGCCCCAGTGAGCAGGTAGCAGGTTCTGAGCAAGAGTCTTCCTGTGCAGGCTGGTGCTTCCGGGGCGGCCTTGGGGCTGCTCCAGCCTGGCCCTGGGCATCTGTGACTTTGAGTCGGCGGTTCTGAAGTCATGGGTACCAAACGTGAGATGGGAAGGCCTGGAGGCTGCTTCCCAGAAGCATCTGTAGACACTTCTGTCCAGTTACGCTGAGGGGCATTGATCTGAGCCTGTTTCTTCCAACCCATGGCATCTGGTGCCTCCGTTTGGACAATGGGCCAAACACACTCAGACCGCAGGGGGGTGCGGTGTGGAAAGGGCTGACAGCATCTCCTTTTGATGGGCAAGAAGAGAAACCTGCATGTCCTGTATGTCTCATCTCAGGAAGAGGAGTGTTGGGCACCCGCCTTGATGGGGATGGTCAGGCAGGTAGGCACCAGGTACCTCCTACCCAGAACATCGAGCAGCAGCCAGATGATTCTGAGTGCAAGGCTGGGGAAGTGTGCTCTGGTGGGGTTAAAATTATCCTGAAGGACCACTTCCCCTTTCCCAGGAAAAACTGCTCCGCCTGCCTGGATAGCCTGGACTCTAAAGATGCTGCAGCTGGTATGCACGAGGGGTACGGTTGCACAGCGAGATCGTGAGTGAGAGTAAGCTCAAGGCTTTCCGTGATCCTCATCTGAAACACAACCACTCTTCTGGCCTTCATCACCAGAGGTGCTCGCTGTGTGTGAGGTAGCCTGCGTCCGTGGCTGCTGAGGGAGGTTAGCGGCAGAGGCGTGGAAGGCGATGCTCTGGAGTTAAAGGGTGATAGCAACCATGCTCACAAAGCCAGTGGGGCAGACTGACTAACTTCCATTTTAGGAAAGCACTCTTGGACAGTGAGACATGCTCTGAGTGCCTGAAATCAGGTGATGGGGAGCCACCTTGATCTGCCTCTAAAGCTGAAATGGGTTGAGGTCCTCCAAGTTCCATCTGCCAGATACCTTTGCACTTGGAATGGCTTTGACAGTGCAGTCCACATGGAAAGTGGGCACTGCCACCATTGCAGAGAGACCAAATGGGAAGTAGCCTCACGGAGGCTTCTTCAGATGGGCTGGTACAAGACCAGTGATCACGGTGATAGGCAAGGTCAGCTCAAACGATGATTGACCTTGCAGAAACCTGACCGTTCCCTTTAAAACAGGTGTTAGTCTTGTAAAAAGACTCATTCTCGGTTGCGTGCATCCTGTGTGTGCATCCTTCATCCTTAGCAGTCGTTCTGTAACTGGAAGCTGTCAGTGGCTTCAGTGGATGGCTGAGAATTAGCTCTTGCTCTTTTCCTCCTTTGTGGAAGGACGAGTGAAGAGCAGCGTGATTCCTGCTCCGGTAAAGCCACTGCTGCCTGTGTTGACCTTCCTGGGTACCTGCAATTCCAGGCAGCATTGCACTTCCATACTAGGGGTGTAGCAGTGAGCGCAGCGCTCGCATTCCTGCCAGGCACACATGAATATCTGCCATCTCATTACTGTTATCTTGTACCCAGTGGAGTTATTTGCTTAGTGAACAGTGAAGGAATAAAAAGGTAACTACCTCTCCCAAGTCCCGTGCTTGCTACACATCACCTGTTTGTTATTCTGGGAAAGGCTCTCCTTTGCCATTGCTGTGTGTGGATCCCTTATCCTCCCGCAGGATCCCCCTCCCACTGATGTCAGAGGAGAAATATTTGCATGGGGGGAAGAGGGCGAAGTGGAACGGAGGTGGAAGAACTTTGCCCGAGTGCAGAAAGTAATGCTGGGTGTCAGCAAATATTGGCACCTGTGCTCCAGCCTTCCTGGCCTGCGCGTCTGCAGGCAGGCGAAGGGGCTGTCAGGTGTCATGAGGAGCTGGAATGGGGCAAGGCTTAGTGAGGTGGTGTAGGAGATTCTTTTTAATGTGCCCCTCACAGATTTTGGCTTTTCCCCTTGCTGGAAAGCAGTGCCTCCTTCTGGAGCAAATGGGAGAGCTGAGCTGTCTCTCATGTACCTAGGTCTGAGCCTTTCAAATGCCAAAGCTGGGTTCTGGTGTCTCTTGAACTGGGAATTTCAGGTTATAAAGCAACTGCTCTGATTATGCTTGGATTAGGGAAGTACGCGAGCTGAAACAGAGGCAGGCTAAAAGGGATCACCAGCTGGCTTAATCCAGCTACTGAACTAAGTACGACAGGGGTGGGTGTCTCAGTTACCTCTAGCGTATTTTGCCTGGACTTGTGTTCGTTAACTGCTCTGTGGCCCCAGACCAAACCCCACCATAGCACCTCAGATAGCAGTGATGGCAGTGGTACATGGGGAGCCACAGGCCATGGATCTTGCTGGTCTTAGGATTCCAGCATCCCTTCTTCAAGGGGATGGCTCTTGCTTGGTGGGACAGACCTGTCCTGTGCCATGGTTGCTCCCTGAGTTTAGCCCATGCAGCACTCCTGGAATGTCCCTCTGGTTCCTGGGAAGAAGGACCAACTCGGTAAACCTTCTTTTCCCAGCACCGTTAGGGACACCAACTCCAAAGCCTGTTGTTGTAGCAGTGTCCGAGCTGCCACCAGCTGTCAGCTGATGGCCTCGTCCTTCACATACACCACCTTTCTGTCGTGACAACTCAAATCGGCCTTACACCGGCTTTAAACTGCTGCTCCTGATGAAATCTGTAGTGAGCACCATGGTGTTAGAGAAAAAAAATCCCACCCTGAAAGTAAACCTGCTGGTCCTGCCCTGTTGGAGCAAAAGGCAGGTCCTGCTGAGTCACACTGGCAGGTGCAGCTGTCTCCTTGGTCTCCTGTAGTAGTCAAAGTGCTGGCATCATGGTCTGTTGCCATGGCTCTCGCTTTGATGGACGTAGTCTTTGTCTTCTAAAGCCTGGTGGAAACCTGGCGTATTCGCTCGGCAAGGAATGCGATGGAGAGGGGGGTAGGAGGAAGGAGCAGTGTTTCTAAAGGAACACAGACACACAAACCCCTTCCCTCTGAGATGGACATTCCTGCTGTCCAGCAGGCATAAAGCTGAAAGGAAGCCTGCTAATCACCCAGAAACAGATGAGCTGCAGGAAATCCATAAATCACTGCTGGGTTTAGCACTGCAATGCAATACAACTTTCTAATAACCGGAGCTGAATTAGAGCGATCAAGAAATTACAAAGGCGCACTCCCGCCATTAGCCATGCATGACCTGGCAGGTTAGTGGAGGCAAACAGCCCAAAGACACCAATTACAGACTTCCGTGGCATGGGGGTGGTGACTAAGCAGTTCACCAGCAGGTTAGTTTGTGGCCACAACGGGAGTGTCAGCCAAGTGCATTCACGGCCAGCTGGGGCAAACATTGCCTGTTCCTCGTGGGCCGGCCTTGAAGCTACAAGTGCTAGTGCTGGACTTCAAATCCTTTTTGGAAGTGTTCATGTAACAAGTGGGATGTCCAAGAGCTGTGTGTGTGCAGCACTACACAGCCTGAAAGGTGTCAAACTGCCCTATAAGCTGAATCCGAGAGAAAGGAAGGAGGGAACTGCAGGTGCTGTGGAAGCCCAGCTCCTCAGCCTGCGTGGTGCATCTCCTGTCGTGTCTGGTACCCACACTGAACCCGCTGAGCTGCAGTTTTCTGTAGTGTGGATGGTGAGGGAGGACAGAAACGTCTCCGTTCTTTTCTGGGGCTCTGCTAAGATAAGTAACACTGGCCCAGGCTCCGTAAAGTGGTCAGGAACCTCTCCAACCCAGTCTCCAGATTAAGAGGGCTTGGTGTCTCGCCTTTTCTGCCTTTGCAAGTGGGCTTTTAGCTGAAGAACAACACGGGAGCGGGAGTTGGTGCAGGAAATGCCCAGCCTTTTGGGCTGCTCATAGGCAGCCAGGCAAGATCTTGGCTGCTCAAGAGCAGCTTTACTGTCAAGCCTACCTCGAGCAGTGTGTGGTCTCTGAAGCCGGCGGTGGGGTGCGGAGCATGGTTCTGCACGGGGCGTACTGAGTCACCAGCTGCCCGGCCTTGCTGAGTCCCAGAAATTCTCTCCCGGGAACTGCTGTGACTCAAAGACGTCTGGATTTTTGATCTCCAGAAGAACTCCTCCTGCGACGGCTGCCAGATTGTTACGCCTGATTGCGGAACCCTGGCTGTGGCCCTTGCACAGCTGCCGTGCCAGACTAGCCAGAAACCAAACATAACCAAGTCAGGCTGATTTCTGCCTCTGCCGTGTAACTTCTCTAAGCCTGTTTCTGCCTGGTTTCACCAAGAGGGTGGGTGAGAGGTGGGCACAGACACTGGGTTTCTGTTTGGTCTCTGTTCTACATTCACGGTTCGTATTTCAGTGGTGTTTCTTTGGGCTCCTTCCCATAATATAGGCATCGGATCTCTCAGACGTGTATTTTTTCAGCTTACACCGCTAGGTTTTTCCTAGCAAGATGAAAAGCTTCTGTTCTTCTTGTGTTAACCTAACGAGCGCACCTAAAATACTTCACTATATTTGAAAAGCTTCTGGTTTTGACTCTTGTTTTTATTCTCTTGTAGGTTACCTATTGCAAATGGTCCTGGGCACAACAGTGATCCCACTCTGCGGGCCTGGGGAGATGGAGAACTGCACAACAGCGCTAAGTAAGTGTTGAACAAGAGGCACTTTTTCTCCTGTCTTTCCTTTAATATTTCCTCTTCAGCATAAGAGCTCTGTCCTAGGTGGGAACTTTGCTGTAAAAGCAGAAATAGCCTATGTGGAAGTCCCAAGGGGAAAGCCAGTACGACTCTGGCCTGGGAAAGACCTTCCCTGTCCAGAAAGCTCTCCTGCTTTCATGATACTGCATTGCAGGTTGCTTGGCAGCAAGACTGTTAGTCATACTTGCAAAGCTTGTATGTTGTTTGGGAAAGGAAAAATAAGGCTGATGGGATGCTAACAAAACCTCCTTGCAGTCCAGACAGAGAACAGTCCACGTGTGGCTCAGGTTGGGATAACGAGATGCAAGCCTGAAATGAAGGACTACTGCTTCCACGGGCAGTGTGTGTACATAGTGGACTTGGACGAGCACTACTGCAGGTACGAACGGGGCGCGGTGCACCCTGCAGGCCTCCCCAGGGTGGCCATTGAGGTGAACCACGCATGACATGCAATCTCACTGCTGTTGACACGCTAACACAAATCTGGCCAAGCACTTGAATGCTTCACAGAACTTAAAAAGCAAAGGTACGTCTGTCACACACCTCAGCTGCACTGAAGCAAGCATTAAGCACATGTGCTGGCTTCAGTGAAACCTCGGTGAGAGTCCTAGACACGGGAAGTTAGTCACCAACTCAGCTTAAACTTGGGACACTCATTCTGATGCCCTTCCCTATGAATCTGTGTTTACAGTAGTGCGAGATCCCAACCTCAGGCAGAGCAGCAAGGTCTCGCCCTGGATTCAGCCTACAAAAATAAGGACTCCTGAGGCATTTTTAAGAGTATTCCTTGTTTACTTGAATTTGCAACCATTTCTGGGAACTCACGGGCTTGAGTTGCATCAGTTCAAAATGCTTGTCCTCGAGGAAACAGCAGGCCTGCAGGGTAGTATGCTTTGTGCACTGCCGAGTGCCTCCCCGTGGCGACGTCTCTAATTCTGCGTCTCTTCTCCTCAGGTGTGATGTAGGCTTCTCCGGTGTCCGCTGTGTGCATTCAGAACTCGTCAGACAGCCCCTCAGTAAGGAGTACGTGGCGCTGACAGTTATCATCGTTCTGCTCTTCCTCATCGCCATCTCTATTGCAAGCTACTACATCTGCAGAAGGTAAGAATGCGTTGCATCGTGGCGTGACAAGGCGAGCCAGCTGTACGTGTAGAGATGTATGTCCAGATAGGCCAGGATACCTGCACTCGCTTGGCTGCGAGATATGGAGATAGTTTGATATACAGAGCTGTTGGGCTGCGCTTAGTGAAGCGTTCAGAAAAGGAAGTATGTACGGAGCGTGCTCCAAATTGCAGGTGAGTCCGCAGTATGCTCAGATGCCTTTTAACCGTGCCAGAGGACCATATAGCTTAGTTCACATATGTCTTAGAGGTATGTTGAGGTAAAGCAGGGAGCGGGCAGGAAACAGGAAAATTCTAGTTCTTTTCCTTGGTGATGGCATCTCCCTGTTATCAGGAATCATAGAATCCCTAGGTTGGAAAAGACCTTAGAGACCATCGAGTCTGACCACACCTGTCCACTACTGAATCAGATCCCTAAGTATTTCATCTCCCCACCTTTGGAACACTTCTGGGGATGGGGACTCCACCACCCCCCTGGGCAGCTTCTGCCAGTGCCTGACAACCCTTTTCCTAAAGACGTTTTTCCTTATATCCAATCTGAACCTGCCCTGGTGCAGCTTGATGCCATTCCCTCTCCTCCTGTGACTTGGGCGGAGGTATCAACACCCACCTCTCTACGCCCTCCCCTCAGCCTCCTTTTCTGCAGGCTAAACAACGCCAGGTCCCTCGGCTGCTCCTTATAAGACATGTTCTGAAGCACCTTCACCAACTTTGTTGCTCTTCTAAAATGGAGAGCAACTGGATTGATACTGGCTAATTTGTTTATCTGCCTCGTTATTGTGGTGACTGTGATAATCCCGAGCGTTGCCATATCAGCGTTACCGTGGAGGACAGCAGTCTCCTCCGTTAACAGACCCACGAGCAGCAGGAACCATTCTTCAGGCTACTAAGGAATCATAAGCCGCTGTCAGAGAGCGGAGAGGTGGAACAGCCCCAGAGTGAGCGCTCAGCTTCACAGGTGCGATAGCTAGACGATAGCTCCTCTTCCCTACCCGGAGACTCGATGGTGTGTCATCACAAGCAGAGGATGGCCTAGCTCGTTAGGGAAGAATCCAGCTGGAATTCTCAAAGACAAGCCTAGCACCAGCAGCAAGACTTGCAATGCAGATGCGAAACCTTCAGGGAAGAGTTGAGAAATGAGGCTGCGTGCGAGTTACCTCAGACCTGGAAGCCAGCACAGACAGAGCCTATAGCTGCTAGAGGTTTAACACAGGCGTGAAGAGGTCATACAGCGTTCTTTTTCTCCCTTCCCTCCCCAGAAAGCCATTTGGAGTAACGGGCTTTCCAGACCTCACTCTTCTCTTCTCTCCTTCCAGGTACCGAAACAAGAGGAGACAAGCCAATGCCAGCGAATACAAGGAAGTTGGTGCCCTGTAGAAGAACCAGTGGCTCCTGACAGTGTTCGGTTCATCTGTGTGGACTCTATGGCTTCCCATCTATTTAAATGTTATTTTTATTAACAATATTTACAATATTTATATCCTGTTAAAGATTTCAATTGTTTGGTGACCCAATCAGTATAGGTCAAGCATTTTATCGTCAGTGTTTTATTTTTATATTAAATAATATTTCCCGTTCAGAACCTGACCTGAGTGGTTCTGTGGGACAGAGATATATTTTTATAAAAGCTCGTGTTCTTACTCTGGAGAGTAATTTTGTATTTATTCTTGTGAATATGTTCAAAACAATTCTGCTCCTTGAAATAAAAGTTCTAGACAACACCAAAATGCCTGTGTGGTTTGATTGAAGTGAGGCTTGTCTGAGCGGGGTGTTTGAAGCCACGGCAGTTAATTTTGGAGGGAGAAACTGTAGTATCAGGAATAATACATATCGACGCACCTCTGTTCCAATGGACGCAGCTCTTGGCTGGTGGAATTGGAGGAAGGATTAAAGGAAGGAAGAATGCAGCTGCCAGCGCAGCCTATCCAACATGTAGGGTGTGACAGCAGCACGAGTCTCAGCTCATCCGTGTGCTCAGGAAAGCCATGGTTTGGATTACAGCAGGGAGGTGGTGGCACAGGTCCATCAGGCTCTGCAGCTGAGCACGGCAGCACGTGGCAGCTCAGGGTGCCCATGACACTGGGAGAAGAAAACTCTCCCTGAGATAGCACCAGCGCTCAAGACCTGCTCTCAGCGATTCCAGCTGTGGCTGTGGTACTGCTGGGAGTGGAGAAAGGACAGGTTTGGCTTCATGTAGGTATCTTGTTGGCTTGAAATAATGACGGCGTAGCTGCTGGGTTTGGCTGCACCTTGAGTGTGGCTCCTGGTGGACAGGAAGGATTCCTGCAGCATCTGAATCATCCCTGTTAGTCCCATTGCTTCTCACACTTTCAGAAGGTGTGAGGATAAGCACCACCTTCACATCATAGAATCGTAGAATAGTTTGCATTGGAAGGGGACTCAAAGATCGTTTAGCTCCAATCCACCAGGGCCCCCACATCGCATCACATCGCATCACATCACTCCTGGTCTTTGCCGGAGGTCCGTCCAAGCTGTGTCGGCCTGCATTGCTTGGTGTTTATGGTGTGATCTGGGATCTTTGTGAGGAAGAGTGGTGGGACCTGAGACATCACATCTGCTGTTTCAGCTGCTTTCAGTCAGCCAGAGGCCCTTGTGGAGGAATAAACTGGCTTTTTCCCTCTCTTCTTAAACCGCCTTCCTCTATTGGATGCTCTTGAGATCAAGCAAATGAAAGGGGGATCTTGTTCTCAGAAGTGACTTCCCTCGCTTTTCTGCTGTGTTGTCCAGTAGGAATTTCCAGCTGAGCTTGTAGGCAATGGCTTAAATCTGCCTCGTGGCATCGTGTCCATGACCTGCCATGACACAGGACCACAGGCTGGTCCACACACAGCAATCTGGACGAGTCATTCAGCCAGCAGTGGCCTTTGGGAACACAGCTGCCAGTCTTGTGTCCGGAGAACAGAGGGGCCATGGATGGGGACCGAGGAGGGTCCCTGCAGTGGGGCTGGGAGGCAAGGTGTGGGAGGCTTCTCCAAGCGCTCGGCCCTGGCCACGTGCCCTGTGCCCCTTTCCGTGGAAAAGATGAGTCATGTGAAATGATAGCTCTGCTTCTTTCCCAGCTGGATCCTCGCTTCCGGCCTTGGACTTACTTTCCCTGCTCTCTTTCCTCTGACACGGCAAAGGTGTGGCCGGGCAGACAGGGGTAATGAAACAGCTCTGCCCAGAACCTGCTGGTTTCCACTGCACTTCTCTCCCTGGTGCAAGTGCAGGAGGTGAGAAGGAGGAGGGATGCCTGCTTAGCAAAGCAAAGGTGTGATCTGAGCAGATCTACGTTCCACACAATGGATTGCTCTTCAGCTTTTTACTTCCTCTCTCCTTCTCCTGTAATCCAGCTGTCATACAGGAACCTGTTCTGCCAGGTGACTGACTGGTGACAGCTAGTGGCAACCCTGGCCACAGCCTCGGTGTTAGCACAGCCTTTCCCAGTGGGAAGAAGAGGCAAAAATCGATTCTCGGAGCCTCCTTCCGTTCTTGCTGTGACCCAGTTAGGATGCGTGGTGACACATCTTCGTTTACCCCTCAGGCTTTCCCACCTGTCCATGAGCTTCTCTGGCTGGTCCCTGTTCATCCTCCAGAAACTTTTCCTGGGCTCCGACTCAGCCCAGAGGCTGCTCCCACTCCCACGCACTGCCCTTTCCACTCCTCTGCTCCACGTGGCTGGAGTGCATTCCAAGAGGCGACTCCATCCTCTTGTAAATGATATCCCTGTGTATTTGAGGTCCCATTACAGGAGCTCCAGTGGCCGAGAGGCTTCAAAGCCTGCGCCCGCCCTTCTCGCGGCAGCCCCTCTGCGCCCGGGCAGTCCGAGCAGCGGGAGAGGCCCCTGTTCTCTGCAGCACTGTCTCCTCAACCTGACTGCTGCACTTGCACGAGTTTTAGTTGCAGTAGCAGCAGCAGCCTGGGGTTAACCAGGCCTTTAGGTGTTTGGGTCAGGCAAATCCGAGAGGAACAGTTCACCGTCACATCTGAGCAGGGTTGGTTTGTTTGTTTCTGTCTGTCTTAACTTTTAGCTGACTGTCTTGGTTTGGCTTGGGCTTTCTCCACCTATTCTGTTGCTCATCTTACTCCCAGCCCGTAACAGCCCTTCCAGACCCTGTGTTTTTCTTGCTCCTGCACAGGGTTGAGCAACTGCGAAGCTTGGGCCCGCATACCAGCCTGCCACCTCAACAGCTTGTGCCGGGCTGGTCGTGCATTGCCAGCCCAGCAACCACATGGCTGGGTCCTGGCGGCACACCCCAAATAATTTGTCTCAGAGAGTGAACCTCCCTCATTCTTTCCGTGGTTTCTGCTGGCACCACCTCCATCCCTCTGGTGCAGCTCTTCCTCGCCCGCACCACCCAGCGTTGCAGCCACCTTTGGCTGCAGCTCTCTTTCTGCGGGGGATGGCGCCTGCACCGTGGCTCTGCCGTGGCGCTGCCCAAGCATCCCGTACCAAACGGCTTCGCCTCCTGCATGAGGGTTACAGGCTCGTATCGGGGAAGTTCTCCCATGCCCGTGTCAAACGGCATCACGGCCGAGCACAGGGACACAGGCAGGGAGAGGGACTAGAGGCCCGTACTGAGAGACCCACTTGATGCCACAGCCACCTCTGTGTCCTCAGGGCCACCAGCTTATCCCGGTGTGGTCCTGCTGCCTGGGACATGTGCTGGCAGCTCTGCAGGACTGAGGAACCACAGCTCCCATCATCTCCCTATTGTTTTAGAACCCTCCCCAGCCCAGTCCTGCCCTGTCCATAAACCTGCTGTGTGCTGCTTGCCCGCAAGTCTGTGTATTTTATCCAAAACCCATTCCATCCTCTTGGAATTCAGGCAAAGGACTGCTTGCTTTCCCACCCAGGGGAATGGCAGCAGCTCTTCCCGTGGTGGAGCTCTTGGAGGGATGGTGCTTGTTTGAGGTATGGCTTACTCAAAGCTCTCAGAAATGCCCTGCTTTTGCGCAAATGTCACTGTTAATGTTTCCCCTGGTCCCAACTTTTTTAAAGAGGGCATTAGAGGAAAAATCTTTCCAAAGGCAGGAGCCAGGCACGGAACTGCAAAGAGATCAGAAGGGGAGCAGGCACAGGAACTCTAGCTGTCCATCGCCTTAGCACTTCTTGAGGGAGGAACTCCTTCAGCGTCTGTTGCGTGCCTGCTGTTCCCAAACCTGGAATTACCGTTACCAATGTTCCTGGCCCGTGCAGGGGTTAAATCAAACCTCCTTTAGGAGACGGTCCACGGACAGCCCGCACACCGGGTGACATGAGGAGGCTGGCCTCCCTCCAGATGCTGCCTCGCCTGTTGCGTGCCTCTCGGTGATGTTGCTAGAGGTGCTTTGGCAATCTCCAGCCACCGTGAGTCACGAGTCCCCTTCTGCGGGTTTCCTTCGAGTGCGTCAGCGGTTGTGTCACAAGTTTGCCAACAGATGGAAGAGGACTCTGTGACGGTCTTGGGTTACATCATGGGCTGAGGACACTTGGACAACTGGTCCTGGTTCCCCCAAAGGAAAGCCTCGGTTTGCACGGTGCGTCTGGCGCCTCATCTTGGGTCTCAGGAGTGGGGCAGGTGTGGAGCACAGGGAGGAGAGAGAGGAGGTGAGATGGCCTGGAAAAACGTATGAAATCATAGCGCATCTGGGCTGGGTTAGCGGCAGCCGTCCTTTGCGTCTGTGATGGTTGGATGGAAGGAAGGGTGGAAGGAGAGAAGAAAGAAAGAGGGATGGAAGGTGTTCCATCAGTACATGGAGAAGATTGGTCTTGCACAAATAGTAATAATTATTTTAATAAAGCCAGTGCCGAACCTAAATTACTCAAACACTCCCATGATATAATTCTGTCCTGTGTGATTAAAAGCTTTCCCAGCAAACTGGGAGATTAAAACAACTGATCAAAAAAAGAATTGAGAAACCTCTCTGCCCTGCCCTGATAGGTGCCAGTCGGATGCTCCTGACCCGGGTGCCAGAGGGCTTTATCCTCTCAGCAGGAAATCCCAGTGGGAATTCAGGAGACGGGATGCAATAGTAAACAGGCACCAGGCCCTGGCGGGGACACAGTGCTTGTACATTGAGGTCCGCCAGTGGTCCCCAGCTGTCCCGTGGTGGCGGCTCTTTTCTGCTCCGGTTTGCTGGGCTGGCTGTCCATGCCCTCCATCCTAACGGGAAAGCAAGGAGCTGGACAAACCACACCAATGAGGAAGAGAAGCCGGTTCAGCTGCCTCTCCCACAACTGCTGTCATTTAGGTGTAAGACGTGGGAAACTAGGGGTTCATTTCAGGAGAGGAGCCTGGATGGTGTGAGGTGGAGGTCCATCGGGATATGCAGACAGCAGGGGTATGAGGTGGGGATCCACTGGGATACACACACAGCGGGGACATGAGCCTCCAGGTCGCTACTGAGAGCCATGTGGAAACCAGGCTGAAAGGTTGTGATAAAGGGATGGAAAATCAGGGTGAAAAAGGGTTTAGGTGAAGGCAAGAAAGGATGGTGAGACCTCTCAGGGATGCAGGGTGGGACGCTGGCGAAGGGCTGTGGGAAGACAGCAGCCACCCCAGCAGGACTGAGGCAATTCTAAAGTTGTCATAGGTCAGCAGGGCCCCGAGCAGCCTCGGCTCCCCCCACTTTCAGCTCCTTCCAAAGCATTTTGCGTGTTTACCTACTGTGTCCCGTAAGGTGCAGTGCGTAACACCTGCGAAAGGAAGGATTGGGCACTCACAAGGGCCAGGATACCTGGAAGGTGACCCTTGGATTGACACGGTACAGCCGTTCCTGAATTATCCCTCAAAGTCTTGTGCATTTTTCTTCAGCTCAGCTCCTTTTAAATATTTGTTCTTTTATTTGCCGCCTCTCTACTAACGTGGGAGAAAAAGCCTTCCTGGCTGCAGCGCTGGGTGACCTGGCTTGTGCCTGTTAAGTCAATACGTCTTTGAATCCTGAAATAACGCAACTGTAGTCAAATACCATTGAATTTTCTCTCTCTTTTTACAGAGGAACACGTTAGTTCCGGACGGCTTGCGCAGGCTTGGGAATAACTTTCCGGGGTTAAGAAAAAATGAGATCGTTCGTTATCAGTGAAGCAGGTAAATCTGGAATAAAGGTTTCATAAGACATTGGGTGAGGGTGGAGAGGCACAAATCCTATCACCGAAAGCTTCTACACTGAACGGGTCCCTGAGGCGGATAAACCCATTCTGTAACTGAGAACAGCATCACCCAGGTGAGGTGCAACAGAGGCACCAATCTGTGGCCTTGCCGGGCAGCTGATTTTGATATAGATCCCTCTCAGGACCAGGATCTCCCCTCAGCACCTGCACTCCTGCACCAGTCTGCAACGCGTTTCCTTCACCTGCAGGAGCTGAGTTACCTCTCACGGTGGGAAGGGAGCAGAGCTGTGCTCTGTGTTTTGAGGCGAGCATTGGGTGGTGGAAACCAAAGCACTCAGCCCCGCACTTCCCACCTCCGGGTTCCTCCCTCCCAACCTCTGCTCCCACTGCAACCTCCTGCGTGAAGCCCACCAGGAGAGGAGGAGTCATGCAGACACCGGTGCATCGGTGACATCGAGAAGCCTTTTAGGAGTGGAATGGGTCATTAGCAAAGCGCGGCCCATGCGAGTGGGATACTGGAATCTCACTCAAAGGGGACGCTCCGTTCTGGTTCAGAGGGGCAGAGCGTGCCTGCATGCACGCCGGAGGACAGTGTTGTGGTGTGCCAATGCAAACTAGTTTCTGTCCGAAGACTTCAGGAATAGGGTTTTTCCTATGCGACAGCAAACCTTCCTACAGAAGGAAATGAAACTGTGCTTAGGATCCCTCCTTTGCAGCACCCGTGTGCAATCTCTATGCAAAGGAGATCTTACTCATACGGTGTGTCTCAGCGCGGCTCTCCTGGGAAACCGTCGTCCCCACGCTCCAGCCTGCGGGGGACACACCACAATGCGAGGGAGAAGGGACACGAGGTGCGCTGGCCGCAGGGGTTTCACTCACGGGTGGACGTGTGTGCCTGGGAGCAGCCTTGCAAAGCCCTCACTCACCGATCCCGCATGGAAATGAATGCCCAGACTGCCCGGCCTCGCTTATTGCAGTGGCTCCTTTGTAGTTTTCCAGATTTCATGGATATTTGCTAGCGGCCTGGCACAATTAAAGGCAGCTGACATCACAAGGGCACAACATTCGTAGACAAAAATCAGGCACTGCCAGCAAACAATGGGATTTCCAAGGAAGCATAACAAACATACCTGTGACATGGAGTGTTCTCCTGAGCTTTGCTTGCTCATGGCCTGTGAAAGAAACAAAATCCAGAGGGATCTACATAATTGTTGTTGTGCGTAGGAAGGCTTGCCTGGGCTTTGTTCTAGGGGAAAAAAATCTGGCTTTGGCAAAGGTGAGAGGAAAGGAGTTTCTAATTGCTGTAGGCTTCTCTTTGTGATTCATTGTTTCTTCACATACTGAATGACTTCAAATAGGAAAAGAAAATTCACCTCCTGATGCACCGGGTGGGAAGGTGCTAGGAAAGAACTCAGCTCTGGTGAGGCGATCCCAGATGCTCTCCTCTTTGTGATGGTGGTGTGAATCAGCAGGAAAACCGTGCACATCGGGGGGACGCTGTGAGCCTCACTGATGCTGAAGACCCTTTGCTCTTCTCCAGCTGCAGGAAGCTCAGCAACGCAACCCTGCATCCATCTTGGACCAATAGGGAAGGGTCCCTGCAGCCGTGGGCCAAAGGGCTTTCATGGAGAGCAGGTCATCAGCCTGGATAAAAGCCAGCTTGGCTCACAGCAGAATCAAGAACTTCTTTGGGCACTATTTCTGCTCGGTTTGCTCCCACCAGGCATGGATTTGACCTGTGCCCTGTCCTGCCCCTGTTGGTCCAAGGCCAGAGAGGCAGAGTCTGTGGGATCCCCTTTCTGTCAGGCAGGAACCGGACAAGGTGCGTGGCCCCCAGCCACCGCGGTGGCCATGGCCGTGGGTTTGGTTCTCATGTCAGATGATGATACGTGAGCACCACCAAACCGGCCACTGCAGGGGAGAGGAGAAACGGGCAGGCAGTGACACAGTGGCAGCCCCTCTGCCATGCCATGGGCTGGATATGTCTTAGTAAAGATGCTGAGACACAAAGTGTTCAGTTTGGATGGGAGGGGACCCTTCTTGGCCGAGGGGATTTGCGCAGGTTCCCACAAGGGATGTATCTAAGCAGCTCACAGCATCTTCCTGCTGAGATGAAGTCCTTTCACACAGGAGGACATCCACGCTCCCTTCATCTGTGTGTGTTTCCCTGCCTTCCCAGCTGCTCAGCTTGGGAACCAGGTAGAAAAATACATTGTGCAAGGGAGATTGTGAAGGCAAAAGCTAAGACTTTAGCTGCTCTTCCAGGAGAAAATTCCCAAATAATCATAGAGTAACAGAATAGTTTGGGTTGGAAGGGACCTTGAAGCCCACCCAGTTCCACCCCCTGCCATGGGCAGGGACCCCTCCCACTGAATCAGGGGCTCCAAGCCCCATCCAGCCTGGCCTGGAACCCCTCCAGGGATGGGGCAGCCACGGCTGCTCTGGGCAACCTGGGCCAGGGCCTCCCCACCCTCACAGAAAACCAGTTCTCCCTAAGATCTCACCTCAGTCTCCCTTCTTTCAGCTTAATCCTTACATGTCCTTTATTTCTCTATTGGAAATAAGATGTGACACAGAAGGAAAACATAGCGCTGTTCCTGTCACACGTTCCCAGTCCTCATGTGAGACCGCAGTCCCTCAAAGTGTGCAGCACTGTGTAATTTGCTGCCATGCTCTGTGCTTTCAGATGAGCTGCGATACGCATCTCCACGGTGACTTCATACCCAAGCCAAGGTGAGGAAAGGGACCTATTATTCACTCTGCTTGACAAACACAGTCAAAGCTACTCATAGCAACTTTCATTGGCACCAACGCACGTTAGTTCAGGTGGGCTCGCGTGGCCAGGATCCTCCTAGGGGAGCCTTAAAGGTAACCCCAAAGTACTGCGGCTCCATCTGTAGGAGAGCATCTCCAGGAATTTTGTCCTGTGACTATAAAAGATTGTTCCTCCCCAGTTAAAAACCTGTTGTGTTTGCCCTGGTGGTACGTAGTGCTTCTTCACAGCGGGCTGACATCAGCACATGGTAACTAAAACCCACCCGTGCCTACAGAACACCACTTTGTTACAGAAAAAGCAGTTGTCCAGAAAGCATGTGGAATGAGGGAAGCAGAGGACTCACAGCTAACATTCCAGGTGTTAGACGTAACCCTGGTTTAGCTTTTAAAACAACCACATAGCGGCATTTTGGTTTGTGGAGGATTTTTCTAATGTGAAGGTTTCTGCTCTGGCTCTCTTTTAGCCCAGTCTCTAAGATTCCAAGAACAAACCCCTACATTTCCAAAAGCACAGACATCATTTTTACAGCCCACTCTGCGCACATAATCACTCAGAATCTCAAAGCCGAGTGCGTTCTGTGATTGAGCCGGGAGACCCAGACTGAACGAACAGCAGCCACACAGCTTTTGCTACCTTGAGGCAGCTCCACATTTAAACGCCTTTATCTCTTCATTTCAGAATAAGTGCCTTTGGAGCACCTTCAGGATGGTTCAGGAGCTGCACACACCTTTGGAAAGCAATGAGCTACCTGCTCTCCTCCATAGGGACCGTGCCAGCTTGCAGTCCTGGAACCGTTACAGAGAAGAGAAACTATCTGGTTTTGCCCATCTAACAATGACGAGGTGTTCTGAGTACAGAAAATACTGTGCAGTGCAGGGGAAACACCATTGTACAGAAGGAAACCGGTGAGTTTGCTTGGGTGAATCAGTTTAGCACCACTGACTATGACAGCCGAGCTCTGGCCTCGGTTTCTTTAGGGGTTCTTGTCTAAAGCACCTTCACCTTTCTGTCCTGGGGCACCAGGCAAGCATCGCTGGGAGGGTGGGTTTGCACTGGGATGCCGTGGGGAGCCTGCCTTGGGAGGGAACGTGGGGAGGGCCGTGAGCTGGTGCTTGCCAGGAAGTCCTGGAGGAACTTTCCATGAGTTGCCTGAGAAGGTGGGAGCAAGGGCAGCAATTTTCAGTGCTCTCTGGCACAGCAGGATGTGGTATTAGGGAAGGAGACGGTTTGCTGAGGGACAGCTCCCCGTTCTAGTGTAAATCCAGTGTTGCTTCACTCAGCTGGCGGCATTAGGCCCTTACAGTTACCGCTGGGGTCAGGATCTGCCCCTGAGCATTTGCAAATGGAGCCATTGCACAAAACAGAGTGAGTGAGCGCTGGAGGAGGTGTTTGGTCAAGTGAGAGCTACTTGGTGAGTGCAGCGTGGAAAAGAGAGCAGTCGAAGACCAGGCCAGCACGTTAACAGCAGGCAGCTTCCCAAAAACCCTCCCAGCACGTGGCAGGATTGCTGTCCCAGATGGGCTTGTGACTTGTTCCCCAGCACTGCCACAAAGGTGCGCCCAGCCTGCCCTGTCAGCCGCGCCTCGTGCCAGTGAGCAGGCACCGACAGGAGCCACAATACAGCCCATGCTACTCTGCAAACCATAGGCCCCATTCCCCGTTCCCCGACGGTTGTGAAAGCCTGTGGAGAGCGAGTGTAGAATCCCACTGCTGCCATTTGGTGGCATTAAACTCCTTAGCACCTCCGCAGATTTCATCGGATTAAGACAGGATTCTGGCAGTTGCTGGGGTTTACGCTGTCTGAGAAGGTGTCCCTTTGATTTTCAGGGGGGCAAGTTTGTATTGATGCAAATAAGAGAAATATCAAGATCTTATTGTCGTGAGGGCCAGCAGATCCTGTCCTCTTATCCTCTGAAAGATTTTGCGGTCAGGTGCGGAGTGGCTGAAAGCACGGGCAGCCTTCCCCGGGGCGAGGAGCCGTACAAGTGTGTGAAATATTGCCTTGCTGCACAGGGAACATTCATGCAGGCCCTGCTTCAGCCCAAGTCTCGGGATAAGGAGTGGAGCACAGGGAGAACGTCACCATCTCAGGATAGACTTATGTGCTGAGGGCTTTCACAGCAGGCATGGCCAGACATCTGAACACCTGTGGACATCAGAGGCCAGCCAAATCTATACTGGTTATCCAGAAAGGCAGTATCCCCGCCTTTCCCATTCCCTCCTACTGAGCACAACGGCTACGCATCTACAGGTTGGACTCGATGATCTCAAAGCTCTTTTCCAAGCAAATGATTCTATGATTCTACATCCTCTGTGTTACAGCAGCCTTGATTTAGTCAGCAGGAACCCGAGTCACACCAGCCTCACTTCAAAGCTCCCTCCCTGCCTGTGGGGGAGCTGCTGATAGCAGCGTCTGCAGATCCCAAGTCAAGTGAAAGTCTGGTGAGCTGCTCAGACAGACACTGCTCCAGTTTGAGTCATTACCCCTTTCCACCTGTTCCCAGATGGATGGATCAGAAAGGATAACTCATGTTCAAACACCCAGGTGAGCTGCGCCCGCCCTTGCAAAGTAAACATTTGATGTCAGTGAAGAAAATTAATGGGCAGGTATTTCCGAGACTTCCTTTCCTTTCACCCATTTCTCGGGGGTTTTATCAAAAGCAAAGAGGGTGAATAACGAGATCGCAGTTGGCACTCGGACTTTCCTGGAAGACACGATGTCCAAGCACACTCCCCTAAGGCCAGGCAGCTGTCAGCATCAATGCCGCTTTGCCTTCGCAAGTCCCTGCCGATGCCCTGATTCCCATGGCACGGCTGGAGAAGGGACGGGATGTGAGCTGCCCACCCCGTCTGGGTGACAACAGGGTGGCTTTTCACCCGGTCCTGGGGTCAGAGCAGAAGGAAATATGATGCAAGTACTCTGCTACTCTAGGGGCTCCCAGCACAAAACCAGAGCTCCAATTCCACATCCTGGGCACCTCATTCCTTTTCGGTTCTCTCAGGTTGCCAGGTCGTGGTCAGTGAGGAGGACAGCAGGTCCTGAGAGCTGCCAAGTGAAAGGAGAGCGCGCATTAATGTCAAGTCAGCACAATTTACCAGGATTCGTTTGTTCACAGAGCAGGAGATGCTCACCCACTGCCTTGGGACATCCTGTCCTTTGCCAGGGTGGCCTTGAGACCCCGGGGCTGCGGGGGGCAGCTGGTGTGCTGCTGGACGGCAGGAAACTCAGCCCTAGTCTTCATCGCTGGGATGCTTTCTGGATGTGAGCCTGAGAGAAGAGAGGCAGGTGGACGGAGAGAAACCTCCCCTCCGATGTGGCTGTGCTGCCATACTCCACAGACTCCAGAAGGGACAAAGTTGGCACCAATACCACCTGTACCACGTGCCATGTGAGTCCTGTCCTCTGGGACCAGCAGGATGGACCAGCAAGAGCAGGCACGGGCACTTTGAGGAGCAGCCCCAGCCCAGGTGCTGCTGGGAGCAGTGGCTCAGTAGGTGGCACTCTGCATCCACGGGGAACCAGCACCTTCCCAACGGGGAACCCTGCCCTCGCTGGCCCATAACCTGCCCCACCAGCCCAGCCGGCAGCTCTCCGAGTGAGCCCTGCAGCCCCTCAAACCTTCTCCTTCTTGCACCGCTCCTGGGGACATCCTCCAGGAGCTCAGGCTAGGGGCAGAGTCTAGGTGTCCTTCCAGCCCTGGAAGAAGGCCGTGGCCAAGCTTAGTGCCTCCTTCCTGGGGCTGGGGGCAGGGTCCCACCCTGAAAGTCCAGAACGTGACCTCTGGAGAGTGTCCTCTTGGACAGGCAGCCATACAAGGCTTTCCCAGGACATTGCCATTTGGGAAGAGCTCTCCTGATGTCCCACCTGAACCCCTCCGTGACCACCACCGCCTTGTGGCACTTTCTCCCTTCCAAGGAGTGGTGCTGGTTGACCCAGGCTGCCCCTTCTTCTTTAGGAAAGCAGGAGCGGCAGGAGGAGGTTGGCGGAATGCCTGACAAATGTGAAGCATTCTGAGTCAAATTCCAGCCTGTGAGACGGAGCCATCAGCTGGAGACTGGGCAGAGAGGGAACGTAGTGAGTCAGGTGCTGGTTACGCCGTGTTTGGTCTCCAAACAGCGCAGGTAACACACGCAATTGCACCTGGGTCATTCAGCCTTTCCCTGGGAATCTGCTCCGGAGCAGCATGCCAAGCATCGCTCACAGGGCCAAAGGTTTCGAGTCTCGCTGTAGTCCCTGGACTGAGATTAAAACCATGAATTGAACATGTTTCCCGTGAATCTCTTGACGTGGAACTGGGAGAAATGCTTCATTTTCACTGCTGCAGAGAAGAAGATTCCACAGGGAAACTGCAGTGCCATGTGGAAGGAGATGGCCTCAAGCCCAGTGGGCTGTGGGGAGCGAAGGGGAGATCTCCCTTTGGCCGTTCTCACACAACCAACCCCACGGCTCAACAGAAGAGACCCCAAGTCCCTGCCTTCTGAGGAACGCTGCTCCCGCACACTCGGTGTCTGCTCACACCCGGCCCCGGGAATTACAGGGGTCGTGTGGGATGGGAGCTCCAGGCCAAAGGTGAAGGGAGGGTCCCTGCCGAGCCCCGGCTGCCCCGAACGGGGATGAAGGTGCAGCACAGGAGCGGCTCGGCGACTGCCACTGGCTGCAGAGCTGGGCAGGATTTGTGGGCACCATGGGAGAAGACGTGGGATACGAAGGGAAACAGTGATAACAAACTCAACAGCAAAGCTGTCAGCTAATGAACACCGAGTTTAATTGCACCATGCGCAAAGGGGCTGTAGCTGTGGGTTAATGTCTGAGTAACTCATTTGCAGCTTCTTTTTCAGAGATCGTGGGCACCTCTTCTCCGTCAGGGAGTGCAGGGATGGGACGAGGGGGACGGTGTTGAGCTGCAGGAGGGGAGATTGAGATGAGATCTCAGGGAGAAATGTTTTGCTGTGAGGGTGGTGAGGCCCTGGCCCAGGTTGCCCAGAGCAGCCGTGGCTGCCCCATCCCTGGAGGGGTTCCAGGCCAGGTTGGATGGGGCTTGGAGCCACTGAGCCAGTGGGAGGGGTCCCTGCCCATGGCAGGGGGTGGGACTGGGTGGGCTTTGAGGTCTTTTCCACCCAAACCATTCCATGACTTTATGATTGATTCTGTGATTCCAGGATTGGCGCGACCAGGCAGAGACAGTACCAGGAGCTGCCTACCCTCCTCCCACATGTATGGAAGAGTGGAGAAGGTTCAACAACGGAGCAACTTGGATCCCAGCCGCCTCGAGCCAAGACTCCCTCAGCCACCTGAGCTGTGAGTAGCGGTGTTCCAGTTCCTCTCTGTTATCACGGTACTCCAGACCCTCCTTTCCCGGCACTGGGTGGGATCGCCCCCGGTTCGCTTGGAAGGGCCCTGCACCGGTGGCTTCCATAGGGACACTGACCTCTCCATCCTTGCCTCGCTCCTCTTCCGTAGGAGCCCGCTTCCCCGGGGAGCATCCCTGGGGAGCGAGTGGCCCGAGTGCCCCGAGGACCGCGTTTCCCTCTGCCGGGATGCGGAGCGACCCCGCATCCCTCTCCCGGCTCACCTGCCGCCAGCCCCGCCCCCGCCCCGCCCCTCGCCCCAAGCCCCGCCCCCGCCCCGCCGGCCGCCTATAAAAGCGCGCGGCGCCGCGCACCCCGCGGTCTCACTCTGGCATCTCCAACAACTCCGGGACTGCTGCCCGCCCGCCCGGCACCGCCCGATGCGCGCTCTGGCTCTCGTCGCCGCGCTCTCTGCGCTGGCAGGTGCGGGGCCGGGACGGAAGGAGCGGAGGGGCGGGCGTCGCGCGCGGGGTCGCGGAGGGGAGGAGGGACCGGGCGTCGCGCGCGGGGGCGCGGAGGGGAGGAGGGACCGGGCGTCGCGCGCGGGGGCGGGGTGGGAGGGGGGGAGCGGGCGTCGCGCGCGGGGTCGCAGGTTGGCGGGAAGAGGGGCGTCGCGCGCGGGCGGGATGGGAGGGGTGGGGAGCGGGCGTCGCGCGCGGGGCGGTTGGCGGGAAGAGGGGCGTCGCGCGCGGGCGGGATGGGAGGGGTGGGGAGCGGGCGTCGCGCGCGGGGCGGTTGGCGGGAAGAGGGGCGTCGCGCGCGGGCGGGATGGGAGGGGGGGAAGCGGGCGTCGCGCGCCGAGCGGTTGGCGGGAAGGCGCGGGTGTCTCGCGCCCCCTGTCCCCTCAGGCGCCATTTTCCCACCCCCCCTTCTGTCCCCTCACAGCGCTCGGCGCCGCCGCCTCCTCCTCGCCCAACGCCACGGAGCCCCAGCGGGACCCCGAGCCCCGCGTGGGAGACGCCGTGTCTGGCACCGACTACGATGACGATGAGGAGTACGAGGAGGGGCTGCCCGTGCACCAGTATCTCGTGGATGAGCTGATTCGAGGTGAGGCGGGCTCCTGGCCCCTTAGGCGCTTGGCTGGCTTTCCCTTGCCCTTCTGTCCTTCGGGCTCCTGCTTCAGTCTGTGAGGGCTGCAGTGAGATCTCAGTATTGCAGAACCATCTGGTCGGGAAAGACCTCTGATGTCTCTGTCCAATCTGTCCATTACCAAGCTGTGCCTGAGCACCTCGAGTGGGGCTGGAGTGTAAACTTGACGTGAGATGATCAAGGTGAAAGACGTGGAAGGGAATTCCCTGCTTCCCCACCGTCCTCCCTGGCAGGACAGCTGTGATAAGAGACTCTGTGATGATGGGTGCTCTGCTCTGTAATCCTAACGGAGGGCTCTGTGCCACATTGTCTCTGCAGGAAGGTTTAAGTTTTTTGGGAAGGTTTATATTAGACATTATGAAGAAATTTTTCAGGAGAATTTGAGCTGAGAGAGGGGAGATTTCTATTAGACATAATGAAGAAATTTTTCAGGAGGATTTGAGCTGAGAGAGGGGAGATTCAGGTGAGATCTTGGGCAGAAATGTTTTCCTGTGAGAGTGGGAAGGCTCTGGCCCAGGTTACCCAGAGCAGCTGTGGCTGCCCCATCCCTGGAGGTGTTCAAGGCCAGGCTGGATGGGGCTTGGGCAGCCTGATGCAGTGGGAGGGGTCCCTGCCCATGACAGGGGGTGGGACTGGATGGGCTTTGAGGTCTCTTTCACCCAAACCATTCCATGATTCTGTGATTTGGACCTCAGTAGATGCTGGTAAGCTGTGCTGTTGTCCTAGGGCGAGTCTGGCCACTCTTTTTCTTGTGGGAACACCCTGAGGGTTGAATGAGACTGAAGGATCTCTTAGGTGAAGGGACCATGCTCCAAAGACTCGGTCTAGGGAATTCTGAACCCTTACTGGAGTTCTTCATGAGCTGAAGACCTCCAGGGGAAACCAGAATGTCAGAGTTGTTGAGCAGTTCAGCCTGTAGAACTACTGGCTTGGTGACTTCAGTGTTGTATAACTGCACAGAAACCAGAATTGCTGCTAGAGGTGGTTGGTTTGTAGACCAGCTCTTGTACTTGGCGTGAGGTTTATCTGTGGAGCCTTCAAGCTGCTATGATTCAACTGCGGGTGGCTTTCCTCGCTCTGCAGCTTGCAGACAGGGACAAAGATCAGGCTGACAAGCTGAGCCAAGGGAGAGGGAAGGATGCAAAGGGCCTCAATTACAAAAGCATGAACCTAAATATCAAGTTGAGCTGGACAGAAGAGGGGCCTCAGCTGTCAGCAGTGAGCTTGCGCTTCTAGGGACAGGAAACCTCGCTGCAGGAACAGTGCTGCTCATTTACATATTAATTTAGCTTATACCGTTTGAATCAGGCTTCTGGTTGCTGAAGGCGTTTTTCCTTTTAAGTAACTTCAAGCCAGGCTTGTTGCTCTGGAAGTTAAAATGATCAGCTGTCTAGACAACAGAGAGCTACACCTTTCTTTGTGCAGGCTCCCTTCTTTTTGCTAGAAATACTGGGTTAGGAAGTAGTCGGATCCAGTTGCATCCGTTTGTGACTGCATGTATGCATAGCGCTCTGGATAAAATACTAATGTCCCCAGAATGCTTTCCATTAGTTCTGCAGGGCAAAATAGAAAAACGGAGCATTGTTGGTTATCAGACCTGTTTGGACTCACTTGGTTAACTGTTACTCCTGAAGAGCTGTGATGCAGTGAGAAGACAGGCTGTATGGCTGACAGTCAAGGGATGGTTTCCTCACAGAAACAGTGTTTTAGCAACTTGCTGTAAAACAAAGCTGTCGAGCTTTGCGTGGAGCAGCTGTGTGGCCCTTTGTCAGTGCTTGACTTCAGCCTGGCCTCCCTAACAAAAGGGAAATGATTGCCCTTGCTTAAATCCAGAGGCTAATAAGTCACCAGCGTTTTAAACCACACTGTTCTAGAGGTTTCTTTTAATTGAGATAATGAGGGGCAGCAGTAAGCGGTAGAACAACCAACCTGACTTTTGTGGACTATCCTGCTTTCACTCTTCGATGCGCCTCGGCATCTCTCAAAGTGGGAGAACTGGAAATGAATTATCTTCTGCTGAAGACAGCATTGCAGGTTACTGGGGAGAAACGAGTATGCTAACTGGGATAGCAAGCTGTCTTGCCTCTGCAAGCACCCGTGACAATCTGGAGAGCTAGAATGCCTTTCATGCCTGATGCGAATGGAGGCTGTTAGCCTTGTATCTGAGTTGGTACGATATTAGTGGATGGCTTGGCTCAATGTAAACTCTATGTTCTTTACAGGTCTTTGCTTGAATGTGTACGGTTCTGCTCAAGTCTCTTATGCTGTGAAGTGCTGCAATCCTTGGACTCTTCTCCTGGTGTCCAGTGGTGCTCTTGGCTCATCTGCTCTTGCTGCTCTTAATCTGCATCGCACAGGACTCAGTGGGGCACAGCTGAGCTTATTGAACTTCTACGCTTGCTGCCTTTGTGCTGGGTGTGAAACACCCAGGGATGTGCTCGCATCCTATGCTTCCTGGTCACAGGTCATCCTGCAGTGACTGCCCCCTGCCCTTCACCAAACTATAATTCAGTTCTTGCATATTCTAGCTTCTTAGCATTGCTAGACTTAGCAGTCTTGTCCTTTTTTCAGTTGAACCTGTGGTTAAACCCAAGCCAACAAAGAGGGGGGGTGAGAAGAATGCCGGTAAATCAAGAAGGAAGAAAAACAAAGGGAAAAACAAAAAGAAAGGGACTCCTTGTGAAATGGAATACAAAAACTTTTGCATCCATGGTGAATGCATATACCTAGAACATCTCCAGATGGTGACCTGCAAGTAAGTCGCTTGTACCTTGTAAGTTAGGTGCGATTGGTGTGAGGGCCCAGAGGAAAGATCAGTGTCAGCTTGGCCAAGGTCCGTCTCCTGCTGTATTTTGACTGAGGATCTTTCTGACATGTAAATTAAGTGATGATGGAATTTGAGATGCATAACAAGCCACTGAACTCATCAGTTGGTCATAAACTCAAACCAAAAGAATGACAAGGCGTGTCTTCCTGGAACATCACGCCCAAACTAATCTCGACTTGTTGAAATGCTGACAAAATTTCTGCTAGAGCAGTGACTGCATTTAATGAACATGCTCCGAAGGGAGCACCTTGAGATGCATGGGAAACTCTGAAGATGTCTGAGCAAGGTCTGAATGTGTGTGGGTGTCCTTGGCTCCAGACAGCACAGGAGCTGATAAGAACTGTGTTCGTGTTTGCTTGCAGGTGTCATCAGGATTATTTTGGTGAGCGCTGTGGTGAGCAGTTCATGAAGACTCAAAGGAAGAATGATGTGGCAGACTACTCGAAGACTGTCTTGGTGGTTGTAGCTGTCCTGCTCTCAAGCATCAGCTTCGTCACTGTACTCATCATAGTGATAGTGCAGTAAGTATCACACTTGTCTGTCTAGTTTAAGCATGAGCGGTTCTTGGGTCCAGTAGCCACGAAATGTGCATTGCTCACTTCAGTTACCTTTGTGGAAGGTGTCCAGAGGGGCTGAGTTCTTATCACAGTCCTGAAGATAGAAGCAGGGTGTGAGAACTCTGCAAGTGACTAAGTGTTTGATTGCCCTCTCTGGCTGTTGGCTGTGGGCAACCCAAGACCCTTCTCTTTTAAAACAAGAGCCTTCCTGTGCCTGCTGCGGCTAGCATAGTGTCAGTGCTGTAGGACATCAGCAGGGAGTGGAGGAGAAGCATTGATGCTGGCACAGAAGTGCTTTCCCTGATCCTTGTGAAGAAACCTGCATGCAGCAGTGTAACTGCACTATGCATGCTATTATCTGGCACAGCTGGAGGGAAGGAAATGAGGCTCCAGCAGTCCATTAATTCATGGAGGTTACTGAGATTAAAGATGAACACCGGTAGGGAAGCGAATGGGTAAACTAATGCTGTCAGTCCCAAATAGTGTTCTGCTTGCTGTTATGATGGAGGGAGCAACCATTCCATCCTACTCAACTGCTGACAGTTCAGTGTGGTGGGTAATCAGAATCTGGGATCCTGTGGTGAATAAACTGTAAGAGCATTTTGGGTACGTTTCAAGCCGTGTATCAAACTCTATATGCTCTAAAAAGTAGTGTGTGGCAGCTCACACCTGCCTGTGTCCTTGCTTCCTGCCAGTGTGCTCACCTGGAGTTTGTGCTGAGGTTAGATAGTCGGTGTGGGAAGCCTGACTCCAGTGTTTCTGGGGTTTTGGAGCAGTACTCCATTCTGCCACTGCAGCTCCACCACAGTAGAGCTTGGGGTGTTATAGGTGATACTCCCAAGTTCCATCTAATTTTAGACCTTGAAGTACATCAACTGAATGGAGTACGTGTTGTACCCTTTCCTGCAATTCAGGAAACAAGGTGTGCTTTTGTCATTTTGCTGTTGCTTCATATTTAGATCTGAACTTGAAGAAGGCTGGGATGAAGGCTTGTTCTCTGGGCACTGCCTCATTCCTTCCTACTAGTAGAGAGAGAACCAGTTCTGAGGTGCTGTAAGAGCAACCGAGCATCATTAGTGCATTTGTTACATGTTCTGAACCCTCACAAGCTTGAAGCATGCGGCTGCTTAATCTGTACCTTCGTCCAGAGAAGCTGTATGATCTGTTTCAAACAGTCATTAGAAAAGACTGGAGTGTAACTGGGCTTAAGCCTAAAAACCCTGGCTTTGTGAGGCAAAACTGCCAGGGCCTGACTCAGGGGCTCCTTGGTTTTCTTGTCACATATTGCTTGATGCTGAATGCTTAAAAACTGTCTTGCTTGAAACTTCCTGTTGCTGAGGAGTTGGTCAAGGATTCCAAGGATTTATGTCAGGGTGCAAAGTAACCTCTAACGTGCCCTAATTTCACAGGGTCAGGAAAAAGTGTCCTCGGTATGAAGAGAAGGAAGAAAGAAAGAAACTTCGACAAGAGAACCGAAATGGACATGTTGGTGTGTAAATGAGGAGAAAACAGGTACGAAAGCTGACTTGAAATGCCTTTGAGTCCCTCTAGGCTGGAGTTACCATATGAGAATTGCAGGCATGTTTTGCAAAGCTAGTGGTTGTTTTGAATACATGAAGTGCCTTGAAACTTAAAGCTTACCTGTGAATCACTGGCTTGGGCTTCTGGTTTCCTAGAACTATCTGGGCTGCTGTTCTTGAACAGCTCCATTAATTTCTGGCTCCTGTTTTAAACAAAAAGTGCAGATAAGGAGCTGCACAGAGATGAGTGGATTTGGGACGAATAAACCCTTAATATCTGGGTGGAAGCAGGTTTAATGCAAGAAGCCATGGTATAATTCTGTCATGGAAGACAGTGCAGCAGCTAAGTGGACCTTCACCTATAATAGAAGTGCTGAGCATGTTATTGTCCTCTTCACAAGGCATCAGGAAGCTTCTGGTGCTTAGCAGTTGCTGACCAAGAGAAAGCCGTCAGCTCTCTGATGGCCAGAGATAGCTCCTCAGTCAAGTTTCAAACTGTCAGAGCAGCTGAGTGCTAAAGTTCCTTGGCCTGGGTGGATCACTCCTGGGAGAACTCTAGTGGATTGTAATGAGCAAGCAAGTCAGTCTGTCCTGAGAAAAGTGTACCTAACAGCAGCAGACTTGAGGACCCTCTTTGAACCAGAAGTTAAACTGCAAGCTGAAGGAGGAAACTATAAAGGATAGTTCTGAGAAGTTCTAGCCAAACTTGGAAGTTTTGCTTTGTCTGGTGGCAACAGGAGTGTTTTGTTTCAAGTGTGCATGAAGCTGAAGAGTAGTGGAGTACACTCAGGTGTGTGCAGATCTTCCACCTGCCTGCCTCAGTTGTAGGTTTGGTGTGGTGGTAGTGCAGAGGGCTCGTGTCTTGGGTGAGGATTAATGTGCCTGGTCTACCCCTTACAGAACAGTTCTGATGTGGCTACTGCCAAGCTGCAGGGTGCCTCTGGGTGCCTGACACATCCACCTGGACACTGTGGGCTGGAGCTTCTGCCACTGAGCCCTGATTCATCAGGCTCCTGCAAGGAGATGTCAACATGCCATTTGCCGCTGAATCGCTTGCTGGGGAGGACAGTTAACACCACGTCTTGGCACAGTGATTTGGAAGAAGCTGCTGCCTCTGGGTAGAGGAACATCTACCAAGACCTGCTAGAGACTATGGCTACTGAGCCCTCCGTCAGTGCTGGAGCTCCGGTCTCTGCTGGTGTGTGGATGGACTTCTCCTGTTAGCAAGGCTCCTTTGGCAGCTCTGACTCTGAGAGAGATGGTTGCAGCTTTCAGAAATGGATGCAGGGGAGAAAATTCCCTTCCCTTTCCCGAAGTGAAGAAGGGAAGAGCTCTGGTTGGCTTCTTGCCCTAGACCTCAGTGGATGTGAACCCTAATTCTGCTGTTGCTGTGCTCCCTGGTGGTATCAGCTTTAAAACACTTCATCTCTAGTTCTGACTTGCAGGACATTGGTGACATAATTGTCAGCCACACCTGGGTTCTGTTACTGTGTGTGTGGAAGGTAACCCTCTGAGTTCAGTAGGACTCCTTGTGTGAGTGGAGCTAGCCTTTTGCGTGTATGCTAGCCTGAGTTAAAATGGGTCTCTTTGGGATGCTGAGACAGGAAATGCAAGATCTGAAGCTCTGTATCTGAAGGAAAAGATGTGTGCTCTAACAAGCTGATAATCTTGGACCTGTCAGTTGTACACACAAATCTCTTTCTGTTACCCAGATACTCGATGCTGCTCTAGCATCTCTTGAAGTTTAAAATGCTTCCTATCAGATTCAGTCAGTGGAACTTGACCAAGAACCTCTTCCTTTGAAGATTTAAGTTCATGCACTGACACTCTGCAAGCTGTAGTCTCCTGCGCTCTACCTTCTGGTGTGAAGAACTCTATTTACCTCAGACATCTCTGACCCAAGTGCCTTTGGTCTCTTGAACTGTCCGTGCAGTCTGGAGCACACCATTACTTGAGTTGAGCTGCTTCTTCGGAGAGTGAATGTGCTCTGTATAAACAGAGCAGTATTCTTCTGGTAGCAGAGAAACAACATTAATTGTCAAGTCATCTCTGTAACTGTGTAAATATTTATTACTGTATTTAATATTTAATGTTTCCATTACAAACTTATTTATTTTATAATTAAACTTTTTACATAATGTAATCATGGTAAGTTTTTTTTTTTTCTTGCTCTTGGGAGTACATGTAAACACTTGAAATTAGAGCTTGGTTTCTTCAAGGCAGGAATTTTAACACTTAAGAGCACAAAGTATTACTGTCAAGAAGAAGAGTCATGTGTGTGATGTATGAAGTTGATTTTCTCAGAATGCAGGTTGTTTGTAAACAAAAAATGTGATTGCGAGTCTATTTCAGTAGGAAGCTCATTAAATTCAACTACTGAGAGATTTTTTTAGTCACTGGAGTAGGGAAGGATTAAGTGAGCTGTCTCCTTGGGAGCAAGGTCTCAAACTGAATTTTGAGTAAATGATTAGTCGTTTACACTGGACAGGAGCTGGGAAGATTGAAGGGGTGAGAGCTTTTCATCTCTATGTGGTCAGAGAATTTGGACAGTGGCTTGAAACTGTCTTGAATGAAGAAAGGCAGAATAGCCTCGGGCCAGTGACTCCTTAAACAGAAAGGAAGCCTTGGCCTCCGCACTCTGCTTTGAGTTTCTTCTCCCCAAGTAGTTATTAGTATAGCTCTGTGCTGATGTTCCTTCTCAACACTTGGGGCAGTGAGTTCAGAGTTGCCTGATAAAAGAGGGTTGGGGGGGTGAGTTTGGCTCTAAAGCCATGGTTTTAAAGCTGATAAAGAACCTTGTTTTGATGACCTTTTCTCAAAAGTGTCTTTGAGAGATGTTGCTGGCTGGGGCCTAGCTTGAACTAGAGAGCTACCCAAAACCAGCAACTGAATCCAATTAGGACCCAAGCTGTGTAACTGGTGTAGGTGTAGCGTGTCCTGTCCAGAGCAGCAGAGAAACATTTCCCTTGGCCTCTAGAGCGAGCCAGGCAGCTCTCAGGCTAAAAGCAGCCTGTGTCATATGTGATTGAGGTGCAGGTAATGTGTTACCACATCTCTTGGGAAGACTGCAAGACTTCATTCCGGGGAACCTGCTTTGTTACCAAAGTAAACAGTGCTGCTTTTCCTCAGATATTTGCTATTAGAGCTCTGGCAAGAAAAGGTGTTTCTGTTGGTTATGCCAAGCTTTTTGCTTTGCAGTAAACAAGCTCAATCTTGGTGGTAATGATGTTGTAGGTTGATGAGGCTGGGGATCAGTTACGACTCCTGTTTGAAAAGTGTGAGACTCTGCTTGCAGAAACTCTTCTATCTTGTCTTCTTCCTGGAGTAAGTAGCAAGGTTTCTACTTGATTGGTTGCACCAGTGGTAGCATAGGAAACAGAGCAGTGCTCGCTTTTTTCCTCCCCAGTTTGAGAGCTGAACAGGAGTGAAGCTACTGGTGTTTGTCTAAATTCCATATGTTGACTGTTTTTTGTGGTGGTAGAGTTCTGGTTTGGATTTGAACTCATTAATAATCAGGAAGGATAATCATAGCTGAGCGTCCTTAGCTGAGAGTTTGGAGTGGAGGGCAGGTTTCATAGAAAACTTGTTCCTCTCTCAGGAATTCGGATACAGCCAGGCTTCTGAGAGGTGGGGCAGCCAGCAGCTCCCTTGTAGAGAAGTCCTTTGGTGTGGGTCAGTCACATCAATGTCCAGGAGTGCTGTACATACCTATAAATTCAGAACTCACATGGAGCTTTGCATGTAGTAAAAATTTCCATAGTTATGTTTTTTTATCAGTTATAACTTCTAGGAAACAGTAATTTTTTTTTTCTGCCTGAGCTATAGCTCTGACTCATAACAAGTTGCTTGCAGCTTGCTGGTGTAGGTTTGATGCACAAGCACCGTCGAGACCTACCACTGTCAAGTGGGTTGGTCACTTAAAAACCACAACTGATGAGTGGAACTGTGTCTGGAAGTCTCTTGCTGTTCAAGGATGCTGCCTTTGTGTGAGAAGCAAATCTGATCAGCTGCAGGGCAAGGCCGAAGATCATTTTGTCCGTGATCCTGCCCAGCCAGATCTGCTCTTTGGGATACATACATTCTCTGGCTTTTTACCTGCTCTCCTCACAACAGAGTCACCTTAGTTCTGCTGGGTTTCTGGTGCCACATCTTACTAGTAAGTTACACCCCCATCAATTTCATGACATCCCAGTGGCAATGTTACTTTAACAGGACAGTTTCTGTGTCCTTGTTACCTGTAACTGCCCTGGCTAAAACCTGCAAAAGTAGCCGCATGCTCTTGCACAATTTTATGCACTCATGGCTGATTATGCAAGATATTTTTGATATCCAGATCAGTATCCAGGAGTTCTGGTGATGCGAGGGTCATGTCTGCTTCCACAATTCCTTCCTCATTCTCAAATGTTTTGTTCTCTGTGACTATTGCATTTTGTAGGAAAAATGATAGTTTCTCATGTTTATGGTGTATTTATGGTGTATTTATGGAGCTTTTGAGTGTTTTGTGGTTGACTATGAGCAGAGCAGCCTCCCGTGTTCTTCTAGACTGCTCCCCTTCTCTCGTCTTCCTCCCTGTGTGCCCCTTTTGCCTCGGAGCAGTAGTAGGTGCCACTGTGAATTGTGGCCTGCTGGATTTTACAGGAAGTTCTTACAGTAAGTTCTTACAGTTCTCCAGTAGCAGTGATGTTCTCTTTTTCTCGGTAAATGTAGATACATGCGGACACCTATGAAGGTACTGGTATTGGCCACAAGGATCTTGGGCAGTGGTTTGCTGAAATCCACTGTTGAGTTGTTTGATGACATTTCTATTAACTGGTATAAGGTTCTGTGTCTGTAAAATAAATGTGGAGATATTTCATATCAAAATACTACACAGCCTGTTAGCATTACAGATGCTTTTTCTGAAGGGATTTTCTTGATGCGCTGATATGTCTCCCGCTTCACTGAACAGTGTTGCAGTCACCTGGCTTTTGAGGCGTTATCGTTGATAGGAAGTGATGGCTTCGTGACCTTGGCGACAGTGGAATGCAGTGAGTGAGCACGCTCCAGGAGCAAGAGGCGGTGTTGGTGTTGGAGTCTGTTCACACGACATCAGTGGACAGAGGGTCACACAGCCTTTAATAAGCAACTCTGGATTCTTTCTCATTTTGTGAACAAAGCTGTACATACCTATCGTTCCTTTGCTGGTTACACCTTCCTGAAGCGAGTAATCCTCATTTCGTACAGGTCTGGCTTTGCCTGTGACTCCAGAGTTTGCTCGGTTGAGACAGCTATGCTTGAGAATGTTAGAGGGGTAACAACTCTTGTTAGCTTACTGTGGACCTAGGCCCAAAGCCAAGGAAGCAGAATTTGTGCCTTTTTTTAACCAAGGGAGACCTGTGAGGTGGGACATCTTAAGTTTAAGGTAAAGAAATGTTTTCAAAATACACTTTCCTAGTATGTCTAGTATGTAGAGTAGTGGATATTCTTGAGAAAAACTGAATTGTCATTCAGAAAGACAGATCTTTTTGTCTCATTCACAAAAAAGCCACTTTGCAGCTCAGCATCTTTTGGCTGAAATAATTCAGTCTGTTCTCTTTGCATTTTGGGACAAAAAGCAAAGCTAAATAGTCTGACAGTCTGATCTAATCCATCATTTCCAATGTGTCTTGACCTATATGTCATGCTCTCACTCCAATGCCATGCAGGTCAAGTAAGATAACACTATCACTACTCCTGGCTGCTTTTGGATTCTTGCCTATTAGTGCTTTGGTCCAAAACTCAGAAGATGGGTTCCTCCTCTGAGTACGATTTTCCTTCCACAGCTGGTGGTGAATTTGTATTTGGATGTGCGACAGCAGCCACTTACAGCCTGGATTAGTTCATGGGTGGTCCTTGGAACCCACTACTCATTGGAAGATAAGGAAGCACATGTTTTAGCATCTGTTAACTTTCCTAAGCAAAAGGGAAGTAAGTTTCTTCAGCACTGTAGGTAACTAGTTGAAAACGGTGGAAACAGAAGTGACTTTTTAACGTCTTCAGTGTGTTTTAAAATGTCTCTATTAGAGCACCCACAGCTCCTGTCAGTGTAGGTCTGAGCACCTCGGAAACAATCTGGATCATAAGATGTGCTGTCAGATCTGCATTCCACCGCTCATTTCACTGTTGGGATGGCAGGGTGAATTGCTGGTGGTGGAACAAGAGCTGAACCTGGTAGCTGTCCCAGGCTTTAGCCACAGGCTTCTCTTCCTGTTGCATTCTTTGCCTTTGCATTTCTATGCAGTGTGATTTATGTTCAGAAGTAATTAAAGGTGCACACAGAAAATGCAGGCAGAAAGACTTGCAAATGACACTTGAAGATGTAATTTCCATAGGCACAGAGTTGGCATGGCTCCTGTGGATATCTGTCTGCATGGCTTTCATGCCCTATCTGGCTCCTTCCAGTCAGAAGAGGTCTTCCTTCTTGTCCACAGAGTTGATTTTTGTCTGGACTGAGAGTCAGGCACCTCTTGGGTGGAGCAGAATGGAGAAAAACCAAACCAGGGTTCAGGGCAACAAATGTCCTGTCACGTCCGAGTCGGTATCGTGATGAAAGCTTTTCAAGAATATGAGCAGTTTCTGTGTGTCTTGATCTACATGTTCTAAGCGTTCTGCTCAGGCACTGGTGTATTGCCTGGGAAAGACAGCAGCAGTTGGGATTTCAGCTGGGAGGGCAGTGAGGTGGAAGGATAGAGTGGCAGAGAGAGTACAATGGGCCAGAATATATGCAGGGTTTGGTAGTATGACTCCCCAGCAAATACCCTGCCATGGAAAAAGAGTAACTTCCCTTCAAGTTATAAAGACTTCCCTAGGCCAATTCCCATAAACTCTTGTTAGTGCCCGTGAAGGAGCTCTTAAGTGTGCTAGATTCAACCAATACTATCATAACACTACAAGTATTAAGGAAAGACATGGCAAGGAACATTAAGGAATATGAAGGAATAGTAAGAAATGGCCCCCATGCTTGGTGAGTGCACACCATAGTGCCAGCATTTCAGTGCCTTTGCAGGCTCAGCAGTGGGCACCTCCTTGTCTTTGGCAGGGGAGAGGCTGCATGGGTAATGTGATGCACACAGTGACCTGGGTAGAAATAGAAACGATTGCCAGGCCTATGAGCAGCTTCTGCTAGCAGCAAGAAGAAAAAGATCCCCTGAACATGGCTGCACACTTATTTTTCCTAGTCACATTTATGGTCTTTAAATTTATTAGACACCACATAGAGAAGATGCGTTGTCGATAGTGACTTAGCTGTGCCTTTAGAAGGTAAAGTTGAGATTTGAAAGAAGACCTGAGGCCCACATGCAAAATGCTCATCAGTTTCAAACCTCTAAGGAGGTACACAGAAACTGCTTGGTGCTGGCACTTGCAAATAGATAGGCAGGGGAATTTCATGTTTGGAGAAGTCTGCAGAGGCGAGGTTAACTTCTCTTGCAGTAGAAGGCAGGCAATGACTACTTTAATGCCTGGTCCTTGGGTTTCTACTTTTTGAAAGAGAGGATAAAAAGATCCTTAGCACCTCTTCTCCTCTGTTCTGTGTCCATCCCGGCAGTGCAGACTGGAAATGAACTGGTTTTTCTGTGGGCTGGCATGATTTACATGAGAAATCAATTAGTGTGGTGCTAATGAGCAAGCAGTGCAAGGCTCAGCAGCCTGTGTCTGTTAGCAGAAGTATCACCAAGACAGATGGGAAGTGGAGGTCAGCGGTGACAGCAGGGAGCTTGGTTAGCCAGCAGTGCTGCCTGACCGTGGTCCCGGGAGAATCTGGGCGGGGGTGGAAATTTGCCATTGCTTTAGCAGGAGCTCAAGGGGAACAGCAGTGTTACGATCCCACCCTTGTGCTGCGGTCTGAAATATTCTGCTTTAAGACATGATTAAAGCATTTCATAATTCTCTTTGTCAAGATTATCTCGGCTTGTGCTAGTAGCTGCTTTCATTCTGAAGACGTACGTAGGTAACCGAGGCCTTCCCAGTGCTCTAGAATACAACTTAAACACATGCTTTGGATTTGCGTCTTCCTCTCTGTTCAAACCATGTTCCTGGTTTTGTCAGGTTCTGGAGCATACGTAAGCCATGCTCGACATTCAGCATTTCGTCTCTCTGATGCGTTTCAGTCCCCTCTTTGCTGCAGAGTATGTCCCATAGAGCTGTCACACTCTGAATCTGAACGGGAATAGGATGAATGTTGCCACTGAAATAACTGATCCACTGTTGCACAACAGTCTCTATGTGTACCACTCATATATCCGAAGGGATTGTGCTACGGTTCAGCACTGTGATACAACATCCGTGCTCTCACTGGTGCTGGGGGGATGCTCCACAGAGTGGTAAACTTGCAGTGAAACAAGGCAGCTCATGTTTTCTTGGGAGGAGCCCATTAATGACAAGTGTTCCCTTCATCAGTTGTTCCCGAGTGAAGCCTTTTGTCCCCTTGCTCATCTTCTGCTGCAGCCATCCCCAGTGTGAGCTCAGCCTGCGAGCCAGTCTGGAGGGAGCTCTTTGGAAAGCAGCCAGCTGGCCTGCCAGGAGATTGGATGCAGTTGCATCAGCATGGGAGTAGGAATGCTCCCAGCGCTGGAGCGACCTGTCCTGACTGGTTTTCCTAAAGCTCCTCCCACAGGAGCTTCAGCTAAGGACATCCACTTACCTCACCAAAACCTAGGTGATCCAGGGATCCTGAAAGTAGAACAGCTGTTACCTGGCAAAAGTAGGCGAGGGATTAACCCTTCCCCGAGCTCCAAGCCCAGTAACAGTGAAATGATAAGTGAAACAGCTACCAAGCTGCACTGTCTTTCACCGTCACAGCTGCAGAACTATCACAAAAGAACATCTAGCCAAACAAGGATGAGCCAGGCCCTTGTTTAGTGCGCGATGAAATCAATCAGTCTGTGCTGATTAACAGCTGACAGTACAGATAACTTTATGGAAAGCGCTTTAGCCGTTCAGAAAGGATGCCCTTGACCAGCTGCTTTGTGTAGGGTTATCAGGACTCGTGACTTCACTGTGACCCCTTCCCTCATAGAGGGTGCTTCAGGGAGGAAACTGTTGTAGGTTTGATCTTTTATATTAACAATGTTTCACTATGAAGCTTTGCAGGAGCTTAAAATGTCTTGTATGCAAATTTGTATTGGTGCACATCACATCTAAGTGTCTACAACTGCTTGCACTGTGGAGGACAGGACGAGGCAGTCCCTCAGGGGTCAGTCCTGGGAGATCCATAATGGTGTGTGGTGCAAAGGGCTGGCTTCTGGTGTGGAGGCATGGCTTGGGAGCCTGCAGTTTCACCTACATTTACGACCTCTAGGACCAGAAGGGATGAAGTTCAGTGTATGACCTAAATGTTAACCTGAAGGCTTCTGAAAATAGCAACTTACTTTATTTCTTCTCCTGATTTTTAGAATCAACATTGTGACTTGGGAGGCCTGTGTGCCCACTGTAACGTGGATTAAGCTGGGAGCCCGAAACCACAAGTGAGAAGTCATCTTCCACCTCTGCAGGTAAGTTTCCATCTCCCATCCAAGCAGCATGGTAGCGTGATGTGGGCAGACATTCCAGCCCAGCTGATCTCAGATCCTCTGAAGGAAGTAGGACAGGCAGCAGACAAACCCTCAGGCCTGTTTATGAAATATTCCAATTCAGTGGCTCCCAAAGCGGGGTGTAGGGAGGCTCACAGTTACCAGGGGAGGAGGAAGCAGGGGCTCGGGGGGGGCAGTTTGCTACGGATGCCATGACCTATGCAAAAAAAAGCCTGACAGTTGCCCCTTCACCCCTCTACCTTGCTAATGACTACTGGAAAAGCTGTCTCCAATGCAAAGCATCTGGGATGACTCTGTAGCTCAGACAGCACTGATTAAACAGATGGTATCACACACAAGCGCGGCTCAGCCAGCGACCTTGTGCGTGTCTTGGGGAGAAGCAGGATACGCCACACCAGAGAGTGCTCTGCATTGGGTGGCTGTGCCCACACACCTTCTGTGTGGCCTGGCATGGCATTTCTGCCTGGACTCCCAGTGCATGCTCACTCACAGCCCGCAGATACAGTGCTGTGCCCTCACGTGTTTCACTGTAGCCCAGAGGCCTGGCCAGTGTCGCTGGGGCCACTGAGCGCCCTGACTGAGTGCTGGGCAGGAGAGAGACGCTGGAGGTGCTTTTTTTCTGCACTGCTCTGCCAGGGTGGGTTTATCCGCATGGAGTGTAGCCTCCTGGGTACCTCTTGTTCCTCCTTCCTGTAGTCCCTGTCCTGTTGACAGTGTGGTACCACTAGGTGTGTTAGTAGTAGTTCCCCTCTATATGTGCCCTTCTGAGCTGTGAGTTGAGGTGTGTTTTCTCAAGAGCCCCAGCTCTCTGCTTTCCCTCCCTTGGGAAGCTGGGATTGGTGGTGCTTCACACCTTTAGGCATGCTTTTCTCACCACTCTTTCTCAGAGCTATGAAAAGTACTGTGCTTCTCAGAGAAGCAGCAAAGCTAAGTGGGGAACTCATCCCCGGCATGGACAAAGACCTGACATTTGCTGGATCTCATTCTGTTGGCACGTTTCTAACTTTTGTGACTCACTGGGGACCATTAAGGGTCCCATTAGTGCAATAGCACTGCTCTGATGTCCTGTCCCAGCTGTGGTGTTATGGCGATGCCTCTCTTGGACCTCTTCGGTGTCTCCTTTAGGCTTGTGCTCTCGTTTTGTCCAAAGCCACGTGCTCTTGGCTATTGGTACAGGGGAACGGTTGGCTGGAGGTGCTGGGAAGACGCAGGCAGGTTCTGCAGTGTCTGGGCTGTTACCTCACCCTGTGGAGCCTTCCTTGAAGAGCTTAAGCAACCAAGAACTCATCGCACTGGCAACAATAGCACTGCATGACCTCCTTTCAGAGCTGTAGGAAACCAGCAACAGGGCATTGACCATTGCCTCGTGCTTCTGTCAGCCCACGTGACTCCTGGGATGCTGTAACTTCCAGCGCATAAACCACTCTTGATCTGTCCTCTTTCAGGAATTTTAGACTGATCAGCTCTTGTTCACTGAGCCTAAAGGTTCTTCCAACAAAACCAGAACATATTAGGAGCGCAGAAGTTAGCCTGGGGATTTCAGCCCACTCTGCGCAGCCTCCCAGAGAGGTTTCTTCTCGCTTCTAGCCAGGTGGGAGGGAGACAAATCCTCTGTTGGTGCAGTGCCCTGTTTCTTCACCTCCCAGCTGATGAGGTGATGAGCTACCGCTTACAAAGGGGGCACCGAGCCAGGCTTGTAGGGCTGGGCTCCCTGTTCATATTGGCTTCCTGATACACTCCCACACCTGCTCCTGGTGCTGGTGCAGCCAGCACATGGCTGCCTGTGCGTGCTACTGAGTCCAGGCCATGTCTGGTTTCCCTGTGCAAGTCCCAGCTGTGAGAACGTAGCCCTCAGAAGAGAGGCCCTGTTGAAGGTCTCTGTCTCAGGCCCAGAGGTGTCTCCTGCAGGGTCTTTGGTGAGTCACCGGGAAACAGGAGGCAAGGAGAAATTGCCATGAGAAGTGCTGTGCAGTCATTCATTCCCAGCCTGCCGCTGTGGGTTTGTTTCTTTCGGCGCTACCAGGGCCCTGTGTGGAGTCTCTAACTGGTTCTCACCTATCCACTATTTCAAGATCTAGGTGTATCTACTTAGTAGCAAAAATTTATATAGGTTAATTCCCACACTCCCAATGAATGAATCATTAAGGGAACAAAGAAAGGTGCCTCCTTTAAAGTATCGCTGCCACCTGCATTGAGAACATACGCCCAGGTTTACCTGTGCATATTTAACCCCTTATCAGAGCAAGGAAGTGACAGTCAGCTCTGGCACTGGCTGTACCTCAGACATGGACAGCAGGAGGAAATGTGCTTGAAAGTGGTGCGCAGAACTCAAAGACTGATGAAAAAGAAAACAAACCTCCGTGGGGGATTCATTAACTGCACAAGTAGACCTGGCCAGTGGTGTGTCCCACCTCCTGCACCCTTGGGTTCCCAGGCACCTGGAGGAGGAGTGCTACCCTGCAAACATGCTGAAGCATCTGGCAAAACTGGGCTGGAAAAGTGCACTTCCCACCAGGAAAGCCTGAAAGCCTTGCTAGTAATTGCTGAGCAGTTTTGAGTGGACCAGCTGACAGTCAAAGCCAAAGGATGCAGTAGCTTCCAGGGAAAGCAAATTGTTTCTTCCTGAATGCAAGTAAGAACAGCATCTCTCTCAGCTGAGAACTGCAGACTGGCTGGATTGTGAGGGAGAGGACAGGAGTCTCTCTCTCTCTCCTGTCTGTTTTTCCCACTCAGGTTAGGTTGTCAGTGTACAGTCTGCAAAGAGGTGTGCTCCAGGGATGTAAAGGGAGATAAGCACCGATCCGCATTAGCACATGAAAGAAAAGACAGTGGGAGCTTCCAAAGGATGGCAGAGGTTCAAAACCTGCTCACAGAGGCACATAGTTGTGGGTGATTGCTGCAGTGCACTCCTCCAGCCGGAGGTGTGGCATAGCTTGAGATGAGAGCCTAGCAGAAAGTGAGTAATGCCAGTGCCATTCTTAGTAAGGAATCCTATTTTTAGTACAGATTGGCTTGGAATATGAATGGCTTTAAAATCAAAGAGACAGTGAAAAGAGAACTCCAGAGAGAGGTGCTGACTGCAAAGATAGAAGTGCAGCCTCCCTCTGAAAATCCCAAGATGCACACTGGCAGAAACCCAGCAGTGTAGGCTCTTTGATCCTGTGTTCTATACATGTGTTGTCCCACTCCCCTTACATTCAGGTACCAGTGAAGGAAGGGCTGTGCAGCCAGGGTCTCCCCTTCATCTGCTGGGGAGATACAGGCAGAACAAGACGTGGAGCAGCAAAAGATGGATTGGTGTTCTTGTGATTGATCTAGCTTGTCTCCAAGGGAGGAAGGACAGAAATCCCATCTTTTGTTTCCACCAGTGCATTAAATATGGAGGAGAAGCACTGCAGTAAAATTTTCCAAGGCACACAATACTGGATGCTCCAAAGGCTTTCGTCACCTGATACCCGTGGAGTTGCTGGCACTTGAAGGGACTATAGGGCCCAACTCCATTTGCATCCCAGGCTACTTAGAAAATTAAGTCATGCAGGAGCAGTGGCTGGTGCTGCTATCAAAGGATTTGCAATGCTTGGATCATTGTAAGCAAATTATTGTCATTTGGGTGTCAAGTGTGTTTCGCAGCTTAGCTCATTCTGGAGGGGGTGATTGGGCGTGTGCCAGCGTGTATAACACTGCCGAGTTTGTACGGCCCAGCTTACTTGCAGCGGGGAAGAGACCGAGGGGAGTACTGCAAAGGTTTCTGTCTCTGGGAGAGGAGGTTTGCCTTGGAAAGGCTGTGATCTGTCCTGTTACCTGTAGGTGATGGTTGACAGAGGTCAGCCACCTTTATTGATCTGCACAGTCACAGCTGAGGCCATTAAGTTGTTGTTGCAGTACAAATACTGTCCGTGTGGAAAGAAATGCCACCGCATGGGTTGCTGAAGTACAATGCCATCAGGCAGCGCTGTGTCGGACGTACCAGGGTCAAACAGCCATTCCCATACTAAGCTGTTCTCACCACAGCTGTTTAAAGCCAACTCTGGCAAGTTCTGCTTCCCTCTGCTGCCCCTCTGTGCTGTACACTGCAGAGCCCGGCTCCCTCCATCGCCTCCCCAGCGCTGGAGCAGACAGTCCAAAGCCTTGGAGCTCCAATCTGCTTCACAGCAAAAGCAAAACATCTCCAGATGTTCTGTGTAGGTGTAAGAGATTTTCTGCAGCTGCGGCAGGATCCCAGGTTAACCAGAGCTTTGAGGTGGCTCTGCCTAGGCCTTCTCTCCACCACCAGCTCTCCAAAGAAGACAACAAGGCTTTAAAACTCCAAAACTGGTTATATTGGAACATAAACTGGGATAATTTACTTCATACTTCCAGGATAATTTTCTCTCTGCCAGCTCAGTGGCTCTGGGTTGCAGTAAACTGTGCAGTCCTTTCTGCGCCACAGGAGAATCAGAACCTCTCTTTCTTATCTTGGGAGTCTAGCCCGTCCTCAGAGCAGTCTGCCTTTTCCAACTAGCATAGCACCCAAATAAGAGCGAAAAAAATAATCTTGATACTGTCTCTCCCCATGACTCAGGAATGAGCAGTCGGGCTGGTGGTTTGTACATGTGCAGCAGACACGGCTATGATTTCTGGAGATCTAATCCCTGACTCGTCTGTAGGACAACTAGAAATCCTGGGCAAATATCCAGGGGCCTCACATTCTACCTGGACGCTGTTTCCCAGAAGAAAAGGAGGAATAACAAAACAAAAACTCTCTTGCCACTGTCATATTGCAATAAATCTGAGATCCAGGGTGCCTTCCGGAATGCATTGTGCTGCAAGAGCAGCTGTTCAGATGTCGAAGGTAGAGAGATGTAAGAGGCAGCTGAGAGCAGCTCTGGAAATCACAGGTTGGAGAGGGAATGGCTTCGGGGGCTTCTTGTTTGGTTTTTTCCGTTGCTGTATAGCATTAGAGGTAGTGTATGGGATTTCTCTCCTCCTCTGGTTGGCGGAACATGGAGTAAAATTAGGGAACTTAGTCCTTGTGGCACTTACCGACCTCTGGCTGGGCAGTGAGGAGCCGTAGCCTGACTGAGACCGTGTCATCAGGCACTTGTTCTTGCGTGCATAAGCTGTGTGTGGCCGTTGCCATTCGGTTTTCATTGACCCCTGCCCTTAGAGGGACAACTGCTTGGAGCGAGGGCTCTCTTCAGGAGTTTGCACAATGCCAGCTGTCATTCAACAGAGGGGTGCTCTGCTCCGGTCTCTCCTGGTTTTCCCTGCCGGCCAGCTGTGAGCTCTATGCAATGTGCCACACACGGGACTCTGAGTGACCTCCCCACTGTTAACACATGCAGCCGCAAGAGATAACCAGAGTTCACGTAAGCAGGTTCAGGAATGTCAAATAATGGGTGTGAGCTGAAGGCATGCGTGTTAGTTGTAGAGGTAAAGAAACATGGTTTGATGCTTCAAGTGCTCTCCTTAGGTTAACATGTGGTCTCCCCTGGAGAGACTCTACTGGGGAGATGGTGCCCTCGCACTGGGTATGGAGCTTGGCCTCTCCTCTCTGACTTTGATTACAGTGGAGGTACCTCAGGGACCGTACTGCTTCTCTCCTGATCAGAAGCAGATCTGGGAAAGCAGTCCAGGAAGAAAGACATGTTGCAGAAGGGTCTAATTTCACTTTTTCAGTCCACAAATCTTTCCTTTATTCTGAGACTGATCGTTCCATTCTTAACCCCAAAAATTGAAACGAAGAATCTTGAAATGAAGAAATCACTGAAAGAAACAGAATGTTTTGTTCTGAGTAGAAAAAGACATTTTGTTTTACCTGGAGCTTTGTCTTTGGGTGTGTTTTCATTTGGGTGGGAAGGCAGGGGAAGCTCCACTGTGAGGTGAACATTCTTCAGGCTGTACAGTGGGGCCAGAACACAACACGTGTGTGCACAGTTACCCACCTGCTCTTTCACTCGGAGCTGCACGTGGTTTGGAGATATCTTTGTTTACATTGAGGTGCTGGGTGTACAACTTTGTCCGTGCTGCTTACCCACCTAGACACACCTCAGAGCAAAATGCCAGGGACTCTAAATAGTTTGGGATCCTTTAAGACCAAATGCAGCTGCAGTGTAACCACCCCATTTGGCCCAGGTTTTGGGGATGGCAGAAGTAGTCGTCCTGTTGAAATCCATAGTTAATGTTCAGTAGCCTGGAGCACACCCCAGAGCTGCTAACTGTCGTGTTTTCTCTGATCTCAACAGTGCAGACCTGCTCCCGCATGGAAGACTTTGGAAAAGGCTGCTCCGACTTGTGGATTTGGTTCCATCAGCTCTTGCAAACTCAGTTAGACCTCTTCACCCAGCAAGGTCTGGCGATTGTACTCATCTCCAGCGTAAGTGTGTAATAGTGCTAGTTCATAACTACACAGCATAGTTGCTGAGGAGGCCAAAGCTTTTCAGAGGAAGCATTGTCAAAGTGTTATGGAGTTCTTTTCTCTGCTGGGAAGGCAGGAAAGTGCAGATAGGTACCGTGCTGCTATTGGAGCGTTTGGGTTTGCCTGGGCAGTTTGCAGTGCACTGAGTCCTGACGTCTGTTTGTTCCTTTTTTCTCTCGTGGTCATGTCTGTGTGCAAATCCCTGGGTTTTTCTTAAGGTGCATTCCAGGAAGGAGGCATGAGAGGAGCAAGCCCTGCTGGGAGGACAGGTGCAGGGTACAAACAGGCTCTTGGATTTAGCAGGAGACAGTAAGGAACTGCTGTGAGTCTGGGTGTGGAGGAGACATGTCAAGAGTCTGAGCCAGGGCTGGGTGGCACTGAAAAGCAGAGAAAGCAGGAACAGGGTTGGTGGGGTCTTGGTGAAACCGCCTGACAGCTACCTCTGAAGTGGAGCAATGCCAAGCTGTGTAAAGCCAGCCCACAGAGAAGGAACATGATAGCAGAGAGGTGGAGACTGAAGAGATGTGCAGAGTCAAGGATAACACCTCTGCATGTCGGTGCAAGGATGCTCCAGTGCTGAGGGCAGGTGATTTCCATCCCATAGATATGCTTTTGTACCATCTTAAACTTGAAGAAATGGGAGGAGAATGGTGCTTTGTGCACCAGCGAGTTCGACTTGGGAATGCCAGAGCATTTATGTGGGCTAATCTGGATGTGACAGTGTGGCTGTGGTGCTGCCTGACCTTCCTCTGCTGCGGGGATGAGCTGTGCGGCCAGGCCATGTTTAGTATAATGCTGCAGACAGACAGCTATGAGTGGTGCGAAAGTCCTGCAAAAAGGAGATCTGGAGGCCCAGTGACAGCACAGCTGCAGGTTGAGATAACGCTTTGGTCCTGCTCAAAAGCAAAACCATTTGATCTGGCTCAAACAAATATTCTGGAAATACTAACATTCTGTGAGCCAATGAAGGCATTGCTTGGCTTCCTTTTTCGCTCCCTTCCTCCTTCCATCTCTCCCTCCCCTGTCTATTTAGAGGAGAAGGTATTGCTCGGGAGAAAGGAATGAGGAGAGCCCAAGACCCAGTCTCCTGATATAAGTCACAGGGCCCATCCTACAGAAAGAGTCATGCTCTTCCATCAGGGTGGCTCTGTGGGTCTTGGGAGAACAAGGCAAGTCAGAGATTGTGGCTTGGGCCAGTCAAAGAATGAGCTCTTTTCTGTATGAATGGGGAGCTTCTCAGGAGTGGTTGAAAGGTGTTGTGAAGTGAGGGGGCATCGGGAACACGGGTGGTGGAATGGGCAGGTCATGTGTGCTGGTTTTAATGTGGGCACGTGTGCAGGAGGTGTGCTTGACCACGCTGGAGCTTGCCCAAGGCCTGTAGAGCACCCATCGCTTCTGAAGGCTGGCTCTCAGGTTGCACGCAAGTCACCAGAAATTTTTGGTTGCTATTTCACTTCCTCAAGCCCAGTAGATTCTGCACTGGCCAACAGCTCTGCATTTGTCTGGTTTTGGGCTGTTTTTTCCGTTCTGATCAGAAATCAGTCTGCTAGGGAATGAAGCAGCAGTACCTGTGTATCTTGGTATGCTTGCTTGCGCTCTCCCACACATGTATGCAGATGTGATTCATCCGTGTAGCAGACTGAACCCAGGTAAGGAAGGGCCCTGTGTGCACCATAAAGACCTGGACACTGTCTTGCCCCATAATGGTTCAGTTCTGCAGAGGTGCTTGTGCCTGCTTACAGAGAGGGATGGCAAGGGGAAGTTGTCCCTTACCCGCCAGTCTCCTGCGTGCCTCAGGCCCCAGAAACCATACAAAGCTGTTGCTGGCTTGAGTGAGCAAAGCCAGAAACAAGTCCCTTGGTTCCTTTGCCCTGGCTTCACCAAGATATTTCAGGCATGCATGATCTAATGACTGTGCTGCAGCCCAAAGGTGTGGTGGAAAATCTGGTTAGGCATGCTGGCTGGGCTGCTCTGAGGATCTTCAGCTGGGACATGCTGTATGACACAGCTTAGCACTGTCAGCACAAGAGAGATGAGAGCTGCTTCTCTCTCGCTTCGGCCTGAGGAAACTGCTTTTTTCCATTTTTCCATTGCTTGGTCCAGAACTCGGAAACCGTGGCAAAAATCTTAGCCATTTGCTTGCTTAACCATGACAGGAAGAGACAGACTGATGGCCGACTGCTCATACGTGTTCCCTTCTTGAGGTCACGATTCTCTGTTCCTGACAACTATTTCCATTGCAATGCATAAATGAGGGTTAATAGAGTCACATTGAAAGGGAAGAGTATGAACACGGTGGGGTTTTAAAAACAAATGCTGTGAAACAAGGCTTCTGAGCAACCACCATTAGAGAAGAAAGGCGAAGGGGTGGTTTCCCGTTCAGGAGGTGGAGTCACAGCTTAGGAGCCAGCTTTTTCAGATACATCAGGCTTCCATGGGTCTGCCAAGCCAAATCATTCATTACAGGTGCTCCCTACCCACATATTTATATTGCGGTGCTTGCAATCTTGATGGTTCCTGCACATGAGCTGGGCAAATTGTCTAGGCAGTGTTTCATTTTGAGTGGGTTTTTGCAATCAGAGTGTTGCTGAGGGAACAGTTCCTGGATGAGACTACCATGGGATGCCCCAGCATCTGGCTGGTCATGCAACCAGGGAAGATCTATTTGCTGCTTATGACAAGGGTTTCGCTGCCCTGTTTATAGATGGCCAAACACAGGAGCTCTGCTGCTGTTTAACGCTAAAACTTGTGTCTCTTCTTTGTCCATAATCTCCTTTACTGGGCTTAACAATGCAGGTGTTAGTAGTGAAGAGGAATCATTATTAAAAACAATTGTGGAATTATTATAGCCCCCACAACATGAACTGTCCTTATGCATGGAGCACCAGTGTTACATTTGCATACAAATGAATTTGTACTGTTTATATTGTGTTGCTATTTACTGTGAGTGATGATAATTGCTGGGCTGGGCAGGAGCTGGATGGGTCATTTTCAGCTTGGATTCTGGAGGAGGTGAGCCTGCACGAGAATATTACCTGCCTCATCGTTTGTCAGTCTTCCCTTCATAATTTTTGAAGGCATTGACTAATTTCTTCTCCATCTGACACAGAGGTAGAGGTTTTTGTGGTGGGTAAATTCAGGGACAAAGGACAGACATACCTGGTGAACTGGGACTCATTAATTCCACTGCTCAGAGAACAGCTTGTTTGGATTTAACCTCAGGAGATGTTCTTTCCCTGGGCCCAAACCTTCCTGCAATCGCACCGTGGTTATGATGACATTTTATTTAAATCCAGGGAATCATTCTCTTTCAGCTTGCTGGACAGATACTTTGCATTTACCTTCCCAAACAGGCATTCACTCACATATTTGTTGTGCTTTGAAAAGCCAAATCAAATCAAGATTCCCAAGCCGATTCAGAGAGGAGGCACTTTGTTACAAGTGCTGTGCTCAGACGTACTAGAGCACAAACATCAGGTCTGTATCTGTTGGAGGTAAAGCAGGAAAGTACTTCAGCTGATGGGAGCAGTCCACTCTGGGAAGAGCACTGCTCCTAGAGTGACAAAAGGTCACCACATCCTCCCCTAAAAACTGATTTGTACTGGAGCGCTGCTTGTGCACAGCAGCACCTCTGCCTTATCGCAAGGTCAGAGCAAGGTAAAACTTCCCTTGTGATCCCAGTGTAGGTAAGGAGGGCTCTAGGTCACTGCTTGCCAATTTATAGCCTTTAATTTCTCCGGTAAGTCAGTGTAGTCTCTTTTCCTCCCATTAGATGTGGAAACTGTTGTTCTGCTGTAGGCTCCTTTCGTTATCTCTCTGTGTCTGTGATAAGTCAGATAAATGAGATGCAGTCTTGTCCACAATAACATCAGTAAAAGAGACAACATGCATGACAAAAAAAATTATTTTTTCAGGAAAACTTTGAAGCACACACCTACCATAGGGCCGAATGGGTTTGTTAGGAGGCTCACCATAGTCCCACTGAGTAGTTCAAAGTTGCTTTTGTTCTTTACTATTCAAAACAAACTCACTTGATGCTTCTTCTGGATTGCGCAATGTCTTTGAGCTCCCAGTATAACCAGAAGTGTTCCTAGATGAAATTAGTGCGAGACCAGGAAAGATTAAAACCAAGACCAAATTACATAAAGGGAAGAAAGCAAAAGAGGGGAAATTATTATAATAATAAACATAATAATAATAATAGTAATAATAAAGTTTATTTTCTTTCCATAAAAATATGTCATTTTGGGGCTTCCTTCCAGCTCATAGAGGATATGAGACAGAAAGAGGGAAGATGTGTTTTAAAGGTAAAAATCATCTAAAATAACTATTATTTATTATCTTCCCGCTGCTGCGATTTTTGTGGGTTACTCAGAGATGAGATTTGAATGAGGAAATGTGTCAAAATCAAACACTCCCAGAACTGCACCTTTGCCTTGTACTTCTCACTGAATATCATCAGCGTAGTTCTAAGCAGGGTGAAGTCTGTTATTTGACATTCCCTGGAAGGCAAATTTTTATGCCAAATTTGAAGTAGGAGGCTGCGATTTATATTTCCTGCTTTTCATCAGGAACAAGGAATGTGGAAACTAAACAGAACTTCCTGTTTCCAGCCTTTCAGCAAGTGCCCATTTCGGTTTGTGTTCCTCTCTCACAGCAGAAGGGGAAAAAAAAAAAAAAAAAGATGCACTTGGAAAAGGATGGATGCTTGCCTTCCTATTATGTCTGCAAGAACAAGTGTAAGGCATGTCTGGATACGACGCGGTCTTCATAAAGGCTTTGATTCACAACTGGGAGCACTTTGTATTGGGACAGTGGTTGTTATTCTGGCCTGAGCTCCCCGCTCCAGACCACAGAGTATGCTGCCTCTGCTGCAGGGGTATCTATCTTGGTTAGTCTCAGAGCAGCTGAGCTGCCTCAGTTTATAACCAAACAAGTTAAAGCTAAGCTGAACGGGTTTCACCTACTGTACAGTGTGACCAGATGCATGAGAACTTCATTAGTATCAGATCTCTGGCTCACACATATCCCCCTCAGACACTGAGTAGGCACAGCTACTCCAGTTATCCCAGTGGCCCACCTGCAAGAGGCAGGATCAAGGGCTCTGCAGAAATGAGCTGAGATAACTCACTGCAGAAGGGGAGAACATAAGAGTCAGCATTTTCCACTCCCTGCTCCTTAGCCCCTATTGAAGGGACAACTTTACCCTAGGCCTTCAGTTTAGAGGTGGGCTACCAGTGCAAGTTCTCCTGGGACACAGCACAGTGCTTGGACACTCAAGGTTTAGGCCCAGCTGCCTGGGTTTTGGAGTGCACAGAGACAGAAATAGGAAGCAGAATGGAGGGGACAAGTCTTGCAACAGAAAAGCAACACCACATGTGACCAGGCCTTTGGTCTACAGAGTATCCTGCTGCAGCTGGGGATCAGCCCTGGCTCATGGTGCTTGTCTTGAGGAGCCATAGGGGATGTGCTGCTGTGAATTTTGGTGTAGCATAGGCCTGAACTGCAGAGTTCCTGAGGTGGCATGGCCAGGCTCTCTGTACCTGCCTGCTGCTGGCCTTTGTGGCACATGAAGCATTGCCACATGGTGAGTCACGCCACAGCGCATCTCGTGGTGCTGCCATCCTCAGGAGAGCACTGGAGCAGGCCCAGCGGAGGCACCAGGCCCAGGATGCCTGCCGCTGCTCCATGCTCCTTCCCAACTCCAGTGTCATGTCTGAGCTGCCCAGCCAGCTCTTGGGAGAGAACCTCCCTCCCCATCAGGCTGTGCATTTTTCTGCAGCCATCGGCAGGAGCAGGGCAAATAGGCTGGTGTTTAAATGGCTGTAATTAGGCTTCAGAGTAATCCTGATGATGAAAGGGGGGAATCTCACATTCCTCTCCACACTTTCGTTCCAGGGTGTCTGCCTGCACCCCAGAAAGACAGACACCTTGATACCACCAGCGCATCACTTGATACCACCAGCGCTACCTGTTTGCAAGGAATGTCCCTCCTTTGGTTTATAAAGAGGTTTTTTTTCCAGGAAAAGAAGTCCATGCACTTTTGAATTGCATATTCTGTTCTTGCTGTTCCTGTGGGTTGTTATCTACCCAGTGCGTAAGCATTTGGCAAATGTTTGACGGGAAATGACAAGAGATAAGGAGGGGTGATAACCTGCTGGTGCTGCAGCAGGCATGCCCCTGCCAGGTGCACAGTAACTGCAAGGGTGTCTTTAAACTTATGGAATCATAGGATGAGTGTGGTCTTTACCGAGAGCCTGCCTCTTGCATTTACTCTTTCATCCACTGCAAATCTCGCTTGAGTGTCAGAGATGCTGACATTTATTCATTGCGCTAGGCCTCTGTGAGGCTAGAGAGGGGGCTCTCCGTGGGTCAGACAAATTGCATTGCACGGCACAAGGAGTGGGAAGGGTGATGCTGCTGCTGTTAAGTGCCGGCATGGGCTTAGGACTGGCTGTTCTGGAAAACGACCTCTTTCTTTCCGAGCCTGTCCACTTTGGGAGAGAGCAGGCTGGGGAATCTCCTCTCAGCGGAGTCCTCTGTGCTGCGCTGTTTGTTCCACTGCCGTTTTGGAGGATGTTAGCAGTTTCCAACCTACTCCTAATACCACTGCCATAAAACATCCTTCTTACTCATGAAGTGGAATACCTGGATCCACCTTCTTGCCTCCTGGCTAATTACAGTCATTATCTGGCTAGACAAGCTTGTCATGAGATTAGAATCTTCTCACAAAACAGGGTCATCTCAGGAAGTTCTTGCTATCCGGTTTTGTGTAAATCAGTCACCTCTGCAGCTACAAGGCAGTGCAGGTTCTTGATTCACATGCTCCCAGGAGAGAAGGCAAAGAGCGTTTCCACATGGGAGCTGCTTCCAAAGGCCCAGGACATTCCTACTGACCCCACTGGGGAAAGTGCTGCATCCACTCTCTTACACGTGCTCGAGGAGTTGGAAAAGCATCATCAGTGTCATTTCCTGGATGTATCATTAATGCAATGAAGTCCTTCTATTCTACTTACTGCACCCTCCTCCTTTGTGGTGGACACTTGCAGACTTTGCATCAGCATAGCTCTGCAGCCAGCTTAGACGTGCAGGGAGTCAAGACAGAAGCGACAAACCAGACTGGTCATTTTTTGTGTGTCTTAAGGAGGGCTTAAGGAAATTCCAGCTTAAGATCCCACACTAAAGAAAATTCAAAACTCTATTTAAAACTGAAGCTTCCCTTTGCACTTTTGCACTGTAGGCTCTGGGTGTTTTGCCCCTAACTCCATGGGGCTTTTGCTCAGTCTCTCTCAAGGCCTTGTGTTTCAGTGCGCTGAGAATGTAGGTCTGTTTGTGCTTAGGCAACGGAAGAGTCAAGCACCTCTTACCTAATTCCCTTTCCAAACAGGCGAGCCCAAGCAATCCTTCCTCCCGTAAACCTCTGGTGATACTGCTTTGCCCACTGGCCCAGAAACAGCCTGCCATGCCAGGGAGCAGTATGTCACCAGTACACTAAATAACTGTATTGCCTTTTAACAAGCCTCTGGCATCAAGGAAGTTTATATGACCCCATAAGTGCTCCACAGCGGAAATGCATGCAGTTATAGGCTCCTGTATCCATAGCTACAGCTAAACAGAACACTCCCTTCATCTCTATTGTAGTGACCTCAATGATAGATAGTTCTGGCTGTTCAGGTGTCTGCAGTGCTCCAGTGACTCTGCTTGTGCTCGGAGACCTGCCTGGAGAAAGTGATTGTCTTCTCAGCTACCTGCTCAATGTTGTCTCTGTGCAAGAGTGGACTGACCTGAATACAAACTCTGGAGGCAGGAAGTTTCCTCATGAGTTTCCCTGGGAACAGAACCTCATGGACAATTGGGCTCTCCTGAAGAAGCATGGTGAAAGGCCAGGTTGGATGGGGCTTGGAGCCCCTGATCCAGTGGGAGGTGTCCCTGCCCATGGCAGGGCCTGGTAATGAATGGGCTTTGAGGTCCCTTCCCACCCAAACCATTCCATGATTCTGTGAAACTGAACAGAGACAAAAGTGACTGGGAACAGCGGAGCTGAAAGAGAGCATGCTAATAGTGACTGTAGGGTGAAACAGCAAAGTGCAGACGTGCTGCGAGAGCTGGAAACCCTGCAGCCACCCACAGAAGGGGGATCAGTGCCCTGCGGCTGGACTGTAATAAGAGCAACCAGATGCAGCGGATGCCAGTTTTGCATTTTAATTGACTTTTACCACGCTGTGCCTTAGTTTTCAGATCAATAAGGTGAGGGTGATAGGCATCTCCTATACAGAGTGCTTTGAGGTCTACTGATGGGCAAATGATAGATTAAAACGTGGGTGGGTTTTGTATGCCCCTGTGCCAGATCCCGGAAGCAGCTTCTGGTTCTCTAGTGCGAGACACAGTGCCAGTGGAAGAAGGGTGCTGTGAGCCAGCATTGGGTGTAGGTTCTCTCATTTTGCATGTGAGCATATTCTAGGCCTTGCTGCAATCCAGTGTTCAAATTGTACCTTGCAGACCAAACCACTTATATTCTTGTGCTTTTCTGGCCCCTTCATCCCTGTAATACCTGTGTATTTCACAAGTCTCTTCTTGAAAATCCCAGAGATGTCGGTCACCGTTGTACGGACCAAACTGAGGCTGGTGACCACTAAGCTTTAAAAAATGAAAGTTCTTTCCTTTCAGTGACCGAGTTTCCTGCATTTCTGCAGTGAGAGGCTGTGCAGGTGAGCGTTCAGCAAAGGGGTGCGTGCACACGTACTGTGTGAGGAACCCTGAAAAATTCCAGTCCATTACTCTGCTCAGCAGGGGCAGGATATTTGCCAAGTCCTCAGGGCAGCAATTGGCTACCCTAATCCTTTCTCTTCCTACAATTCCCTGCTTCCCTTACACATTACCGTTCAAATTCAGCAGATGTTGAAGCTGGGATGCTACAGACAATAGTCTTCTCCTGTGAATCATCCTTGGAGCAGGCCCTGTCCTGTGGAGGACAGGAGGCAAACAGAAAATAGTACCTGTGTGTGTAATGAGGCTGTTTCATAATGCGTATGCACGAGACAGCCTAATGAGGGTTGTACAGACATGCTACTTCCAAGGGTACCCAAATCAATGAAGCTTCCTGCTTCCTTTAGCCTGGCCCTAGTTGGACAGATTTGTGACCTAGCCTGCTCTGGGGTGAATCCTGCCGCGTGCCAGTCTGTGCAGCTCAGAAGTGAGTTCGGTGGGTGAGAGTGGTTGCCTTGGACCCTTACCAATTCCTGAAGTAGTCACCCTTCAGCACCTTTGTGTAGTAGTGCTATGACTTGTCTCAGAGGGAAAGGAGAGGGTCACAACTGAAAAAGCACTGGACACTGATCAAAAGGTCCATCAGCTCAGCTCAGCTGGGCCTGGAGGAGGCTTTTTCCAAACCGCCAGTTCCAAAATCTAGTTTGTGTGCCTGGATCAGTAAAGCTGCAGCAGAAAATCTTCCTCTGGGCTCTGTGCTGCAGCTGAGCACACTGTGCTGTAGAGTGCAGGCTACTCCTGGAGCTCAGTCTTGGGCCTAGGCATCTCAAGCAATTGAAAGGCCACCGGCCCGCTTTGATGCTACAAAGCCATTTGTGCTTTGCCTCTACAGTGCGATGGGTCAGGCCAAAACAAGAGAGCTGCAACAAGAGAACATGAACAAAATGCAATTATCCAACAGGTTCTTGTGAAAATTTTGTGGCATTCTGATGAACCGCAGCAGTTTCTGGGGTCTGAAAACTGGAGCGCACGCATTCTATGAGAAAGGAATAATTCCAGGATTTGCTGGTTTGTTTGGTTCTTCTTTAAATGCAAAGCAGAAGTGTGCTCTAAACGCCTTCCATCACTGGCTGCTTACCCTCATTGCAGGATCTGACAGAGAGGCTGCAGCTCTCGCTGGCATTCTTTTGCGTTCACTCTTGTGGAGGATCGCTGCCTTTGGCGAGGCCATTGGAATTTATGCTGGGAAGCAGCGCCCCAGCACAGCCAGCCTGGTACTGCATCCCCGGCTTTTCATCCTTCTGGCCTGCGTCGAAGACCTGCTTCCCAGGAAAACACGTCTTAGTGTTTTCTCTTCAGAGGGCAGGACCTCTTTGCCGCAGCAGAGAGCTGGGCTCAGGGCTGCAGTTGCCCTTGTGGCCACAGCAGAAACCTCTTGCAGACACACTGAAAGTAGCCTTGACCTTCAGCGTTCAAATGAAACTGCATCGAGGGCTCTCATCCCAGGGAGGAGGCTGGTCCGCTACATCAAACTCTGCAGGCAGAACAGGCAGCTCTGTTGTTAATGCACTGCAACTGGTCCTCATAAATCATGTGTGTCTGATTTGTGCTCTTCCCCGCACTCCATTTTCTCTCTCTGCTGTGGAAAAGAACAGCGTTAGTTTCCAGCACTGCCTCAAACAAAACATTTGGAAGTCTTCAAAGGATTTCTTGTTTTCTGGCATGCTACTGCCTTCTCCTGTCTGGAGAATTTTGGGTTTTGCCCTGGGGCAACTGATCTCTGGGCCCTCTCCTCACTTTCTCATCACTTACTAAAGCCCGTCCCATTTCAGCAAAGCCATGGGACAGAGGTGGGGAGCAAGGGATTGAGAAGAGTTAATGTCACTGCTGTAAAACCACAGTGTATTTGAGTATTAGTACTTCGCGAACTGTAAACCACTCTAGGGGGTGCTGGGAATAGAGAGAAATAAATTTGAGCAGCTTCATAAGCCAGCATTGTGGCTTTTGGTGGATCTGAGAGTCTTCTTCCCTACTGGACCCTGTGTCACCACACGGGAGATAGCAGCTTCCCCTGGGCCAGACACTGGTATTTTGTGTCCTGGACTGTTTTTGGTAATAACCACATCTGTGCAGCAGCAGTGGTCAAATGTTTATTCATTTATGAGTCCAGGACCAAAGATGTTACGGTGATATGGTCGCGTGCCTTCCCAGTGACCAGCAGTACTAGAAATCCAATTTGATGCACTAAGTTGAAAAATAAAGAAGGCAAAAAATTGCAACACTCAGGAAACGCTTCTGAGGCTGAGTCTGTATCTCGGGACAAGATATTCCCTCTGCTTGCTGACAATGCACAGTGCTGCCAAACTTTCTGTTACCTTGAAATCTTCTTTTTGGGGGAGAAACATCACATCCTGGCACCTCATTGTTGGCCTTTAACTATTGCGAAATGTAATTGCGCCCTTGACTGACGGGCAAGGAGGAGGAACCGTCTCCTTAGGCCCAGAAGTCACACCGAAAGCTTGTGTGTCACAGCAAACAGGATATCTGTTAGGGAAAGAGGAAGGGGAGGCATGAAAAGAATGAGGAAAAAAGAAGAAAATCAAAACAGTGATGTAACATTTTCACCGTTCTGTTCACTAGACTTTCATAATCCCTCTGCGGGTTCTTTTAGGGAGTTTTTGAACCCATTCATACTTCTAACTCTCACTGCCAGCTGTGGCAGTGGGTTCCACAGGTGAATGGTGCACAGAAAAGTGAAAAATGACGATGGCCCCGATGAGCCCAGGCAGGCAGCAGCCTTGAAGCAAATCACAGTGTGGAAAGCTCTTCTGTTTCACAGCTGCAATCAATTTTTTTTGCCTACTTCTTGTGTTACTGGAAGAAGTGAAAAATTGTTTCCGATCGCATTCCCTGCTTCACTCCAGAGCTTCAGCATGTTCCCCTTCAGCTGTTGTCTTTTCAGTGAGAGAGGCCTGTTCTGGTCCTGCCGCTGCAGGCACCTTAAGGCTCTTAACAACAGTGTAACCTTAGACTTGCCTAGTTGTGAAGGAAAAAAGTTTTCATAGCACTGAGGTGGCCAAGACTGTGAGTGGGTTCACGATGTTACCACAGTATTGAAGTCCACTGGAGCACAACTGTATTTTCTTAACAGCTTCTCATATCCCTTGGGTTTTCTTGGCCTCTGCTGGAGACTGTGTAGGAGGAGGAAGAATTGTGCTGCATTCACAAAGGGAAGGGGAAAGAACTCAACAAAGCCTCTTTGGTCAGGGCCGAGGTGGTGCTGAATGCAAGAGCTAGAATGTGAATCAGAAGCTGGAGTCTACCTCAGGCTCCACTGGAGGACTTGGGTAAAGCTGCCACCCCAAACTGTCCTCTCTGGACTGCTGCTGCCAGAGCACAGCATGGGCCAGGGAGGTCTGGGACTGTCAGCACACCTCTGCTGCGGCACGTCTTCTTTTCTCCAGCTTTAGGAGAATGGGGAAGGGTAAGATCGCTCTGCAATGAGGAGCGCTGTCACTGTTGCTGGTGGTGCTGTGGATTATTTTCTGGGAAGTCCTGGACTGGACCCCTCCTCAGTCTTCTTGGACGTGCAAGTGGTTGATTCCTCTTTCCAGTATTGTTTCACCAGACTTCTCTTTTGTGGGTGAAGCCTGCGTCTGCCACCCCTGAAACTGGTGACAATGCCGGCCTGAGCTCAGGGTGCAGTGACAGGCTCCAGGCTGGTGTGCAGCCATCCCATGATGCAGTGCTTGGTCTGCATTCATAAGCCTGGCTGTCCTCTCTGTGTGTTTTCCTGAGGTCCCAGCACCCCTTTAAGCTGTGATGCTTGGCGTGCTTTAAACAAGTGTTATTGCTGTCATTAGGATGTGACCCTTCAGCCAAATACCCAGGGCTGGCATCAGTCTGTCTAGGGCTCCTTCCTTGGAATAAATGAGCTTGTGGCTCCATCACCATCCCAAGACTTCACCCTCTGGGAAGGACAGCTGAAACATTCCTAGTGCTTTCCTACTACTCCATGCCCCTCCCAGCCCAACAGGATGAAGAGCCAGTTTTCAGTTCCTCCTGCAGCAGCCAGGTTCATCAAAAGTGCGAGGTGGAATGAATTCTGTTGCTATCACACCTCTCAGCGCTCTGCAAACAGACAGACTGAGAAACTCAGACCCGAGAAAAAGAGCCCGTGAGCTGGGTTCTGTTCAGACAGGCGGGCAAACCTGCAGCCTTGCAGGACAAAACAATTTTCCCTGCCCTCCCAGTCAAACCCAAGTTTCCTGGCTCAGCTCAAACCTTCCCTTTTGTGTAGTCAGAGTGACCTCACACCTAGGGCTCCCTGCCCAATTTGTAAGCCTTTTAATAATGACAATCCCTTATCCTACTTTACACATCAAAAAGCACACAGGCTCCTCCCAAACAAGAGAACTTGGCAGGTGAACCGTGGGTAAAAAACACAATCATTTATACAAATGGTGCTGTTCAAGGGTATCCTTTCTCTTTCTCCTCAGCAGCATGAAAAGGTTTCTTCCCCTCCAGATCTTATGCAAATACTGTTTATAATTAATCACTGCAGTATTGAAGGTGGGGAGGGGCTCTTGATCAAGAAGTGCAGGGAGAGGATGAGAGGGAATGGTTTTCAGCTGAAAGAGGGGAGATTGATATGACTACTTAGGGCAAAATATTTTCCTTTGAGGGCGGGGAGGCCCTGGCCCAGGTTGCCCAGAGGAGCCGTGGCTGCCCCATCCCTGGAGGGGTTCCAGGTCAGGTTGGATGGGGCTTGGAGCCCCTGATCCCGTGGGAGGTGTCCCTGCCCATGGCAGGGGGTGGAACTGGATGGGCTTTGAGGTCCCTTCCAACCCAAACCATTCCAGGATTCTGTGATTCTGTTAGGTTCATCCAGACACAAGCTCACTCTGCTGTGGATGCACCGTGTGTTAGGGATGCAGCTGGCAAAGCCTTGCTGTGTCCCAGTGTCTCTCGAAGGCCACTTCAGGGACAGCCTGGTGAGGGAAGCTGGATCAGGCTTTCCCTCGCCACCACATTGTGCATGGTTCTCTGCACTGTGCCGTGGCCCTTTGTAACTGTCCTGGTTTTGTCCAGCTTTAAAAGTGACTCATGCTTCGTGCGACTATGGAGCATCTGATACAAGAAGTCTCTATTTGAGCTAAATGCCTGTGGCAAATTCTTTGTGGAGGAAACAAAACAATCACAATGCGTTCCGGCTTCTCTTAGGACGATGGCTTCTGGTATTGTTGTGGAGTGGGTGGTGGGAAACAGTGTCTCTGTACACATGAGAGTCCCTCATATGCCACAGATAATGTGTATTGGAGCCCCTTTGCAGCCTGGAACTGAAGGAGGCGGGCCTGCCCTGATGAGGACAGCACAGGCAGTGGACATGCCGTGCTCTGCCTAGGGGTGGAAGGGATTTGCACTGCAAATATGAGGGCCATTCTGCACAGTCCTTCATTATGTTGTGCTGCTCCGGTTGGCACAGCTCATTGTACTTGCAGTAGCGAACCTGTTAGCATTTTCTAGATCTATGAAAATGTCGGTGCAACTTCCTCTTGAAAACCTTTATTGAGTGACTTACGCGCTGCCCCCACAGAGGCCTGTTCCTTGAAGTCAATGGGAGAGCCAGGTGTGGTGAAATGTCAAGACCAGACCTGTGAACCGGATGATATAAAGAAGTGAATCAGTAGGAAATGCTTTTGGGGAACAATCTATTCCTCTCCCATCGATTAAAAACACAGGGAAAGGCTCAGGAACAGCTCCCCTCTGACATGTAAGAGCCTACATTTCAACAGCATAATGGTCTAATAAAGCTTTCTAATAGGTCAAGGACGTACAGGTACACTTGTGCTAAATAAATTGTTGAGGCCATCTAATAAAATCCCTTTCTGAAGGACATGCAGATTTGGTGGTTGCTCTGAGGATGTTTTCAGACCTCTTGTACAGCATTAGTGTATCCTGTGGCAGAGCCCAGTCCCCAGCAAATTGCCGTGCTGTGCACTGTGCCCCAGAGTGTTTGTTGTGGTTGTTCAGGGTTCAGCTGCGCAGCCCTTGGCAATATATCCTGCTCTGTCCAAATCTCCTAGGTACTCTGAAAGCCTCCCTTACTCTCTGGCTCTTCCTGGAATATCCATAGCAGATCAACATGGGAGTTAGGTACCACTTCTGTCCTTTTGGTGCCGAGTTTATTAATGTTATTCCAGCTTTATTCCTGCCTTTCCTCTCCCTTCACTGTTTCATAAGCCAGCGGTACTTAGCCGCTTGTGGGTCATAAGTCAGCATAAGGTTGCCCATGACGTCATTGCAGATAGAGCAGAAATGCATAAAAACATGCCCATGCCTGCAGGGAACACAAGTGGAGAAACGGAAATAGTGAACGGGTGTGCAGGGTTTCACTGGCAGCGGTCGCAGCGTTCCCTGTGAGCTGTGCTACCACGAGCTGATGCTTGGGCTTTGTCCTCAATGGATGAGGTGGGCTTCCATTAACGTACAGACTGAGCACTGGATGTCACTGCTCACAGCACTTCCCGTGCCCCTCCCTTGCCCCGCTTACTACGGCTCTGCTCCTGCCAGCACCCGGTCTCAGGGTTCGCTGTATTGCTTGTGGGGCAGTGCTTGTGGAGCCGAGTGCCTTTTTACGAGCTGTTTCATCACGCTGCTTGAATCACGAACAACAGTGGGGTTAATAAAAGAACCTTTGAGTGCTCTGCGAATGGGAGATGTCACACTGGGAAAATCAGTCTGCGGATCTGCTCTTTGATGGAATCTGGCTGTAGGCAGATGCTTTCATGTGTGGCAGCGTCTTCCCAGACAGATTATTTCCTCGCTCGTATTGCATGGAGTTGTGCGAGTTCTGGAAAGAGCAGCGTTGCACTGTAGCACTCTTACAAACACAACTAGAGTTCCATTCTCGTCCAGGCTGATCCCCTTCGTGGGCATTCTAGGGTGGGTGGGAGGGACAATGGACTGGCAGTGACCATCTGCCTCATAGGTCTGGCCCCAGGTTTAACACGTAGCAACTGACCACAGGAGCATGGGAGCAACCTGTTCAGTGCATGCAAGCTGCAGCCACCTCTCCACCCAGCACAACACATGCTCAGGGAAATGGGATGATGGAGCAGGTATCTGGTGTGTCCAGGTGCTCAGGAGAAAAGGCAGGAAGCTGTTTTGTCAGAATTTCCATCTAGTTTCCTCAACATTTTTAAAGTAAAAAAGCAATAGAGTCCAACCCCCTCCATTGTGAGGAGTGCAGCGATAGGGATCAGAGGAGTTCTGTTCAGACAGCAGGGCAGGATGGTCTGGAGTTCTCACCAGGAGGCCAGACGCATTAAGACATGTGGTGATTTTCTCTTCTATTACTGATGATCGTGTTTGTAACTAAAACAGCATAAAACTCCTGACAGGCCAAGCATTGCACACGTCAGCCTCCACAGAACCTCCTCAACAGAGAAATGGGCATCCCTTTATACAGGCCAATCTCATATTGCACACTGAGACAATAATAAACCCAGCCCGTGAGCTTTTTATGTTTTTATGAGCCTGCATTTTGGGCAAGAGTTTCTTTTAGTGAGGTTTTGTTTGATGTTTCGTTTGGTGTCCGTTTCTAACAGGTAAAGCCAAAAATAGTGGATTGCCACTTAATCTAATCTAGCCTGAGATGGTGACTTTCTTCTGGGTTGATTTGTTTTTTATCTCAGTGTCAATTACTGGATATGAAAAGCCTTCCACAAGAGGACTTCTAGACTGTGCCAGTCCAGGGCAGACGTGGGAAAATACAGTGTAGAGCGAGGGTTTGTGAGCTTTGTCAGTGAGGATGGAGCCTTGCAACTGAGTTTGCCTCCTAGAGCATCTTCCCACCCCATTTGCCTTCATAACCCCCTCCCTTCCACCCAGAGCTGTCTTAAACAAACCCCATGGCAACAAGAGAAGGCACTTATCTCCATGGAAAAGCAATGCTGGAATAGTGCTGACATGCTCTGTCTTTGCTATGAAAAGCAAGCAGTTTTTGTCCTTTTAAAAAAAAATTGTTTCTTTTTTGTTTAACTTTTCTTTCTTATTTCACTTCTTCTCATCTCTTTTCCTCCCTGTTTTGCTGCCCGCAGCCCCGAAAGCTGATTTCCTCCTGGAAGTGCCCCTGTGCGTTGCCCATGGATGCAGTGGCTCCACATCAGGCATGAGAGGGACTGGTAAAGAAGAATGGGCCAAGTGAAATTCCAGCCAAGGCGTTTTCATTCAGCCGTCCCCAAATTCCCAGTAAGTATTGCTGAACTCTAACCCAAGTATTCCTGTTTGGCAGCTGTGGCTGTGGTACACAGCACTGTACACATGGAATAGTCCGTCCATCTCTCCTACACAGCACTTCAGGGACTTCCTCATTGCAGTTTGTTCTCTTTATTGTTTCGCTGTTTGTTCTTCCAAAGTGCAGAAAGATTATTTCACCTCAGATCTCAGAGTTAATGGCAGACAAAAGGAAGTGGATGTGAAGTAGCTTATACGCACACTGTGAAAGGCTGGTGCCCTTTCTATTTATAGCTCTGCTTGAACTTTCTTTCATTTGGTTGCTATTTTGGTATGGCAAACATTCCATCTCCCAGGGAAAGTACATGAGCAGCGCAGGTGAGCAGGAGGGAGAACACAGACAAACATTTAATGGCCCTAGAAACAATTGCCATACCCAGAAAGCAGATAAAACCCAGGAGATACTGAAGCGAACCTTCCCTTGCGCAGGCATTCAGCTAACGAGGAGGGCAGTGCTCTGAGGTGAATCCAAACCTTTATACTGACTTCCATATCCTTTATGAGCTTTTCAGTTAAAGGAATTTGTACTATTTGTGTTCTCAGCAGAATGGATTTGTCTGATGAAATGAATAGTCTCAGTTGCTTGTCCCATACTGTGCTTTCAGGGCAGAGAGATGGCGGAGAAGCATTAAAAAGCTGCAGGTGGGCTTGTTAGTCCCAGCCAAGGGGTTCCTTAGCTGTTCAGTGTCTCACGTCTTTCTGCTTTAGTGCAGTCAGCGTCGGCCCAGAGTCCGGATCACTGGGCAAGCCTGCAGGCATCAGGCAGGTCTGAGGGTGGGTGGGAAGGCAGCCTTGACTTCTGCCATGGCAAAACTGAGGGTGAACAGGTTGATTTCCCATGGGTAGCACAAAGCAGAACAGCATGGGTTTCCAGTGGCCCGTAGCCTCTTCTCAAGACAGATCTGAACAACCTCATGCCTGGATAGTCTTACTGTGTTGGGCCAGGAGCAGGCATGGGCCTGAGCTGGTGGTCTGCAGCTGCCCCTGAGTGCACAGGCACCCATCTGCATCTGTGTGAAATCAGAGTAGTGTTCATCTTGAGACAAACCTCTGAGTCGTTGTCACCCAGGCCTGTGCTCTAGAAGCCTCTGTGACATTTGTAAAAGCGAGAAGCTGTCCCAGTGCTGCTGATTGGCAGTGGTGGGACTGGGAAAGAGAGAGGAGTTGAAAGTGGTTCTCCAGAGATAAGCTGTCAGCTGTGACTAGATGTCAGCTGCATTGCCACAGTGAGTGGTTCAGAGGGTATGAGAAACTCTGTGAAGCTGCTTTGCCAGCAGGTGTGCGATGATCGTAGAAGTGCTGATGGAAGGGATTTGGTCTGTGTGAGACAGGCGAGGCAGGAGTCGCTCTGCACAGGCTGTAGCCACAGCCATACTGTTCGACAGGTATAGCTACAGTGTAAAAGAGAAGGTCGGAGCTTCGCAGCAGATGGACTAGGATGGGTCTGTTCCCAGCCCAGTATGCCATGGGCTGAGGCATTACCTGGCAGAAATCCGTCTCCGTGCATTGATCATTTTCTCTGACCAGCGCTCTACTACCTTTCAGGGGCTGAAACCTATTCAAGTCCTGTTAATTTCTCCAGAGAGGACCAGTCATTTTGGGTGAGGGTCCGATCCCGCCTTTGCATCATTGCTGCACACAGTGGTTAGAGATGAGGCTGTCCCCAGAGTAGGGGGAGAATTTCTTGGCTGGATCTGTTACACTTAAGGGTTTCTCTGCTCGAGTAAGTTGGGATCCATGGCCGTGCTACAGCCATGCTTACAATTAGCACCTGCCTCCACATTGTTATTATTTGCCATCGCAGTCATAATGTCTCAGATAATTTTACTCACTCACTAGTGTGGCTAATTGATAACTGATATTTTAAAGGAACCCAGAACTATTTGTTCCCACCTCCTTTTCCCTTTTTTATCCAATAATAGCTGTACCAACGAAGGCAGACCTTCTCGCAGACTGCTGCTGAAGTGCTCCCTCTGGCTCAGGTGAAAACATTAGCAACCATATACCTCTGGGCTCTGTTTCAGCTCTGGGTTCCTGGGAGTGTAGTGCTAGCACCAGGCTGGTTCCATGTTCCTTCCAGACCTTCCCTGGATGCCCCTGGCATGAGGGTTTAGGTGACCCCTTCCCCCAGCACTATCTCTGCCTTCTACTCGCCATCTATTGTCTTGCATCTCGCTCCTGCAGACTGGTCCCTGTGGCCCAGCTGGGACGTGAAGGAATTCGCATCAAGCACCTCCCCTCACCCCTCCTACCTTACCCGTGAGTTTGGGCTACAGCTGCTGAAATCTGCTAGTCAGAGAATTAATTGACGCCTCTTGATACACACCTTTTCTCCTGGTTATGGCTGCATACTAAGATTTCTTGGTCTGTTCCTGACTGATACCAAGGACACAGATGCAGAATGGCATTTGCCTCAAGCTGTTGCTCTATATAAAGAAGTTGGATCCACTCTGGTTTTATGACTGAGAGGAGCCTCTTTCTATTTAATCCAGAGGAGGTCTTCCAGTCATTATATGGAAGATAGTAGAGTGGAGCCACGAGTCTCAGATTGAAGAAAACAGAGCACCCGTTACTTTGACCTCCCTTTAATTGTGTGTGAGTTTATCTGAAGAGGTGAAAAGTCCCCACTACACGGAATAATAGAGGAGAGAATTTCATTGATCCTGTTCTACAGTTGGTTTGCAGGAGCCGACAACTTTGCAAGTGTGTTGTTCAACAGGCAGCATGCTTTGTCTCCTTTCTGGGGCTAATACCTGAGGGCAGAGGCAAGCACTGAGAGCAGAGCTGTCCTGTGACTGTAAATGAAGATGTATGTATTGATAGTGACATCTTCGATGGCTTGAGCAATCTTGGACAAGGGGCGAGGTCATCCGCACTTTCATGTGCCAGCCAGCATGTTGGATTCTCACACCCTTATCTGCTGTACTGGCTAAGGCGTCGCTCTGTTTTCTCTTCGATCTGCAGAACCAGGTGTTGAGCAACTGGAATGCCATTCCAGAAATTCTGACTGGCTTGGGCACGTGCTCCTCGCAGGAATTACTTCTGGGAATGGCTCAGGAGGACCAGACAGTATGGTTTCAACAAACAATGTTCCTGTACAGCATGCATTTCAATAAGGTGCATAGTTTAGTCAAGCACGATCCCTCTGTTGTAGAGCAGCAGCTCCTCTGCCTGCTGTTTCAGGTGGTAATCGGGCTCCCAGGAGCTGTGGGCTGCTTACATGGTTATAACTTTTATTTATGGTGCGGACAAGTACCAGCAGGGAATTAGGGTTTATTTCATATTTTCCGCTGTTTCAGAGTTGCAGTAGCACTCTTCATCCTCCCATGGACCCATATCTTCAGGACTCAGCCCCGCTGTTCATTTCAGGTAGCTGAAAGCAGGACGCATTCCCAAACGGAAGTGACCCTGCAGCAGGCACAGGTGTGGGGAGGGAGCAATCTTCAGCACAGCTAACCACTGCTTTCTGTGGCTCTGGGCAGAACCCTGGCTTCAAGAGTGCCTCATGGGGAGTGGGTGGGCACAGCACGCAGAAGAGGTGGAGGAGCCGGGGAGCTGCCTTCCCGCAGAGCCCTGCTCTCCTTATGTACATATGGAGAGGATCCTCCTCCAAGGGATGCCACAAGGCCAGAGACAGAGGGCAGGGTGAACCACACGCCCATTCCGGCTATCACAGCAGTATCAGGATCCCCCAGACAGGCCCAAGCAGATGGAAGCTCAGGAGCAGCCTTGAGCGGCCGAGTTCGTTGTGTGTGTGTTGGTGCAGCATCACATGGGGTTGCTCTGGCTTTGCCCACACTGCGTCAGGCTCTACATCTTTCTCACTCGTCGTTTGTACTGTTGACTAGCTGGCTGGTACTTTGCGTTTCACCCGAAGCACATCTCCTCGGTGTCCAGGGAGGAGCGCTCCCCTTGCAGAGGCAGAGCGGGGCACACAGAGCACTGCCTGTGCTGGCAGCATGGCCACCCTTAGCTGCTGGAGCAGTGAAGCCCAGAAGGCATGTGGGGATTGCTCAGGAAAACTTAGTGAAGAACTCTGCCCTTTTTCAGCACTCGATGGCTTCCCTTTTTAAGTTTTTTTTCTGTTTTTTTTCTTGGCTTAGGAGAAGCCAAAGATGTGACAAAGCAGCCAAGATAAGTGGAGCTTAAAAGAAAGCCAACATGGAAACTCTTGGGGTGCCTGTCACCAATTGCAAGGATGGGTTTGGGTACTGGTACCCGAGGGTCAGGGCACTGAGAAGTGTCTCCTGAGGAAATGACCTGCACGCTTCTGCTATCAGGGAGCAGGCCAGAGAGAGCTGTTTGCTGTTCGACGCAAGGTAGAAATATGGTGCACAGCTCATTTATCTACAGACAGTCGAGAGCATTGTAATGGGGCTGTGGCGAAAGAGGAGGAATGGGCCTTGAAGGGGGCATAGTTAATGTTCCCGTAGCGAGCCAGTGGGATGAGACAGCAGCACCGAGTACTGAGAACTGATGAAATCTGCAGGATATGAAAGCACTTCACTCTGCACTCGTGTGCGACTCACCAAGCTGGAGCAATTTCTGAAGAGGGAGAGATTTCCATTTTCTTAGCATGGTTCTGATTAGGCTCGTTGGCAGGGCTAATGTGAGTGCCCAGCCTCAATGGCTGGCTCACTGCTTGCCTGGCTTCAGAGTCTCCTGCTGAATAGCTGGTCATATCCTTGGATCGAGATCTCCCTTTACTCTGCTGCTTTGAGCCTTGGTGTGCAGGGCTCCTGGAGGGTTCAAGGCCAATGTGCCATCTTTGGTGCTTGCACTCCCTTTCAGTTGTGTGCAATGAGTGACCAAGGCCGTTCCAAAGGGCTCCTGAGGTTTTCTTCCCGAGCTTTTGCTCAGGGAGAGCAATGGCAAGGTGGGCTCAGACCTCCTAGACCGTGGCCAAGTGCACAGCACTGAAATGGAGAATCACACTGGTGTTAGTGGCTTGGTTTTGTGATACCTCGAAACATGGAAACCTCAGAACACTTACAACCGAAAGCTAAACCCAGCTGTGGTGGTCGGGAAAGCTGCTTGTTTAAACACTCTTAACGGGCATTCCCTCACATCACTGGGATACATTGCTAGCAACAGTACAGCCACATTTCAGCTGCATGTTGTGCAACTGCTATTAGCATTAATGAGTTAGAAGGTGAATATACTGCTCTGTTCCTAGAAACAGTCCGCCTGGGAACACACTCCTTTGGACTGGTTAGGGGAGCTGGATGGAGCAGGGGGGACCAGCCTACACTGATGCTTTATGGGATACCTGGATCCAAACCCAGGCATGGATCTGGTCTTTAGCCAGGAATTGCAAGTTAAAAAAAAAAAGGCTGCCTCTGTCAGGATCAAATTTGGGTTCTGGTTAGGAATAGTGTCTTCCAAATGCTGGTGAGCTCGATAGCCAACCTGACATGGATCTAGGGGACCAAGTGAAAAGCAGCAATTTGAAACCTACTAACGAGAGAGCAAAATAGAATTCACCCCTAGACCATAAGTTAACCTGCCCTGGAAATCTCATCTGGGCCTTGTTTTGAGTAAGGCAAGGATCCTGGTCACATGTTAACATTTCTAGTCCTGGTACACAGAAATTACACTCAGATGAAGCCTCGTGCCTGAAAAGGAAGATCTACCAGGGCTGTGAGTGTAGATCCATCTCTAATGGATCACTGATGTCAAGAAATTGGCATTGGTTTTCAGTGATGGTACTTCTTACTTGGTTTTGGGGTGGCAAAGCCAACCCCAGCTCTGTGGGGATGGCACACATGAAATCAGATTTGTATCAACTCTCCAAAGGTTGCACTTGCTCTCACTGAGGACTATTTGCATGTCCAGACTAGGCAGCGGTGCAGCCATGCACTCAGCTGCACAAACCGGTACGGGTTTTGCTTGTGCAAAATGCAAACAGCCTCAATTACCTGCAGAAAATCTTCGCCAAGGCCTGAGATTTCTGATCTGCTTGGATGTGGCACTTCCTGTCCTGTGCCCTGGCAGCTGCGCAGGTCTTGTTTGGAGCAGCGCCCAGAGGGAGGCAAGGGGAGTTGAAAGGCGAAGGGATCAAAGGCAGGTGATTAGCATCAGAGCCTCTCATCAGGACAGGGTGTCTGAGCGCAGCCTTCCCTGTTCCGCACCCGGGAGATGGGTCACTCCTTTGTTTGTGTGAAGGCGTCTCGGGAAGGGGGCAGCCTGTGCATGGGTCACACAGCAGACAAGCTGCCGGCAGGAGCCCAGACCAGCCACGTGGCTGGAACCAGCAAGATGCAACTGGAGATTCCCAGCACGCTCTCGGCCAAACACGAGACCTGAAGGACTGGTGGGAGGCAGGCAGGTAACCAGGGCATAAAAGCTGGGCTTCCTGAGCACGTAAACAATAGAAACCACACAACAACCAGGCTTGCTCGCGAAAATGGCACCTCACTTTCAGGGTCAAACAGTTGGACAGATGCTCAGGCTCAAAAATCAGGGACTCCAACCCTGCACCAGCCTCCGACTCACTGCCTCGCGCCTAAAAGCCACAACATTCTCAAAACTGTCGCCAAGTGGAGAAAATTGCCCCGTGGTCTGTCTGTTCACTGCTTTCATGTTGGAGTTATTGCCTGAGAGCCTGCATTGCTGAGCCTGATGCTGAGCTCTGGATCAGGAAGAGCTTAGCTGCTGTCAACAACTGTTCTGGAGTAAACTGGGAGCAAGGAAGAAGTCTGCAGCCTTCATTCACACATTCTCACACTCTTTTGCAAGCCTGAGCAATCCTGTTTTCCACAGCTGGGCTGCAGAAGCGCATTCAGCTGTCTGCACATAACCTGGTCTGCGGCGCCCAGGGCCCTGTGTTACTTTGGGGTGTTTACAGGGATGTAAGGGCCAAGGGAGAGCAGGGGGAGTTTCTGAAGCATCAGAGACGGTTAGCACTCAGGCCTTAGCGAAGGGCTGTCTGTGCTGTGGTAGGCAGGGCTTTCGGGAGGCTCCGTGAGTATATTCATCGCTTCTTGTCTGTTCCCTTTGGGTTAGGGGAAACATCTTCAAAAAGCTGTGCTTAAGCACCTCACCCCAGGCCTGCCTTTCTCTGATTACCTCCTTTAGGCCCACAGGGGTTCTAATCTCCTCCCGGAACAAATTGCGCTATTGTTATAAACGTAGGCAGGGTGCTCCAGTGTTTGCCAAATTCTGCCCCCACCAGTGTCACTGGCAGTTCTGCATTAGGGGGCTCAGAGCTGGATCACTACGAGCATGGAGACAACCCTGCCCTTCAGCAGCAGCTTCCCACCTCGCTCCCGGGCTTCCCTAGGGCGCAGTGCCGGGAAGCTGTTAGCTCTGCCAGTCCGTGCACATCAGTGCGGTCCTGCAGCTTCATAGCGCATGCTTGGTACCCCAGTGTTGGCCAGCACAAGAGGGGACACTGGGTTTCTGGCAAAAGGGACATCAGGTCTTTGGCAGGCCGCAGTCGGGTGGGAGGCAGTATGTTCACCCAGTGGGCAGTTTGTTGCCCTGTGTCAGGTGGCTGCTCAAGGGAGGCCATCTGAACTCAGGGAAGATGAATGTCCCCAAATCAGAGAGAGATGGGTGCACAGAGGAGGCTGTGGAGTTTCCACAAGTACGTTTGCCTGAGGTGTGTAGCATACACAGATTTACCAGGTGCTTATAGTTCACAAATGTTTGTAGTTTCGAAATGCCTGGTATTTGAATACTGCGAGGGAAAAAAATGAGGGAGGACACTGAAAATGGAGAAAAGTCTCCTGCACATGTACCTTCAGCTCCCGTTTTGAATCTCCGCCGCCCTCCATGCTGACTATGGCTGTGGGAAGCATTCCCAGGTCTGCGCACGTTGGCACGGTCAGCACATACAGCATCATGCATGTGTGCCCAGCACCCATTGTCAGCAGAAACCATGAGTGTTCACGTGTTCAAGGCTGGCTCAGACAGACATGCCATGAGGCACATGGCTTTGGGCTGGAGGCACCTCTCCCAAAAACCTCTCAAAGCAGAGTTTGACTTGAGGGAACCACAGGGAAACAAACCTCCATGTTCAGATGGTTTCATACATCTGTACAGTTACTATTTTACTTCTTAAAGCTGTAGAGCTCATAAATGGCAGGGTTGTTTTGTGAAATGCTGGGTGCAAAAGAGTTCTCCTGCAGTCCACATACTTGATGTGAATGCTGGTTTTCTTCATGCCCAGTTAGAGCCTGATGTCGTGTACTCCTTTCTGTGTCATTTCTACAGAATTGGGCACAGCCTAAAAATAGCTTGGGAAGAAATTATTAGCTTTTATTTTTTTCTTGGAGGGACAGGTGAAGCTTAAAAAATGCATCCTATGACTGGCTGCCAAACAAAACCACCCCCAGACTTCCAGGGGAAAGAGACAGCTTTAACAGAATGTAAACCTCTCCTGGGTTTGCCCAGCTCTGTTACCTGTTGGCACGTGTTTCTCTCATTCGCTCTGCAGGTTGGCCACTGATGCTCTGCTCTCTAATTAGCCCCACTCCATCCTTGTAGAGGAGGCGAGAGTGTGCATGCAAAATGTGAGCACCACAAACCTGTGTCTGCTTTGCTGCCGTGTTCCAGCCCAGAAAGACAGCGTCTGCCTGCATGCCTCTGTGTTCTGCGTGGAGCTCCTGAGACAAAAGTGACTCTCTGTGCCAAGTAAGGTGCTGCAAACAGAATGTGGTTGGCAGCGGGAGCTGCTTACAGGGAAATTGAGCAACAGATCCCAGGGATTTAGAGCAGGGCTGCACTGTGCAACAGGCTGCTTCACCTGGCTGATAATCCCTCTGCTCTGCTGCACTGTCACTGCCCCACTGACAGTCACGGGCCTCTTCTCAGACAGTTCCTGACCTTGGCACACCAAACAAGTGACCCCACACTGTGTGACCAGGTCAGCTGCCCCAACCAGCAGGGGACATGCCCAGCATTTGCACAGTTATCATTACGGATAGCACAAACGCCCTGTGCGGGCACGGGAAGGGTGAAAGGATATGTTATGTTTTCTGAGGAAGGCCATGGGCCAGTTTGATCATCCAAGCGCTGTGTTTGCATTCCATCTGAAACCCTTGCACAGCTCAAGACACCAATGGCCTTACCAGTAATTAACAATGGAAATTTCATTCCAACATGCCCTTGGATAGCCGGGCAACTTAAAGGAGGGTTTTTTTTTTAGCCTGTCACATACCTGACCGGGTGTTGTAAAGCTGGTTAACTTGTGTGGAAGCTGCGCTTGGATGAGCCCTGTTACCTACAACAGAGGGAGTATCCTCTGTTCCTCTGCCACAGGCCTCTGTGGGACTTGGCATCCTCTTGGCTTGGGTGCAGCTTTTAAAAGCTGCTGCCTGGATTCCTTTGCCCAGCTCAGCAGCCAGGACCTGTAGCACAGTTGCCGCCAGGGCTCAGGGGTGCCGAGAGCCAGGAGACCTCACAGAGCTGGCCAGCCTCTGGATCCGTCCAGGATCTTCAGGAGAAATCTTTCCCGATTAAATAGCTCCCTCCAAAACTGCCGCTCAGTCTCTGCTCAGTGCTAGAGCCTGGCTCAGTCCCATAGGAGAAGGCCTGTTTTGTCAGCCACATTCCAGATTAAGCTGGCTCTCCTCGTGGTGCCTGGCTTTGCATTCTGTGCAGACCAGTGGGGACAGGAGTGGGGTGGAAGGTGTGCTGGTGTCACAGAGAAGCAGCAGAAGAAAGGCAGAAATTAGACCTTTTGTGCGAGGCTTTCTGTGGGTGATGTGTGCACTGGTGTGTTTGTGTAATCCACGAGGTAGGCAGAAGGATGGCATCGTGGTTCCAGGTGGGGCCCAGCGCTGGAAAAGCAAAAGTTCTCTGTTTTCTGTCACCTTCTCTTCAGAAAGCCTTGAGATGCACAGGTGGTGGGGGTTTTGGCTCAGGAATCTGACCACATCGAAAAGACAGGCAGGGACCTTCTGTACGCACCACTCGACCCAGGTCTACCCCTGTCCCTCCATGCACTGGCATCGACATCGTGCGCAGCTGCACCCCACTGAGCACGTTGGGGCTGTAGGATGTGTGTTTCCTCACGCCATGAGAGATCAAGGAAATACCTGAGTTGTGAGAAAGTGTGCAAGAGCAAGTCTGTGGGTTCTCCAGAACCAGCGGTCACTGCAGAAGCAAACAAGCTGAAGGGATTAGCTCTGATGTTCGCATGTTAACTGTATCTTCTCCTCCCAGGGCAAACAGCTGACAGAGATGAAGATGGTGTCATTGTGAATGGAGCAGGCCAAGGAAGATGAAAGGTGATGGTGAAGGCAAGTCCCCACTTTTATCGACTGTCCCCTAGTAATCCTCACACCACCACTGGCAGAATTGCTTTGGAATAACTGCACTCATGAGACCCTCCCTCTTCCTATGGAACAATGGTGGCAGGACTCAGAACAGCAGTTCCCATACTCGGGGGGTGCGAGCTCAAAGCTGGCTGCCTTTGTGTTTGTTTCAGAAAGGAGTCTGATAAAGTAGGAGAAGGAGAGTCTGCCGGAAAGTGCAGGGGCCAGCAAACATTGCTGGTAGGAGCTGGCTGGGAAAGCTTGGGAACTGTTAGATCGGACACCACCCCTCTCATTACTTCTCTGAACTGGGCAGGCCACTCCACTGTGCTGCAGACAAATTGAGTAGAGTGAAAGACTCAGCTCCTGGTCTTTTCTGGGCAGCGTGTTATTCCTCATGGTCAACAGACCTCTTAACACAGCTGGTCACCAAAGCTTTCAGTGAGCACACAATGACTGCTGTACCTAATGCTCACCCCACAGAGTCTGTTCCAAACTACACCTTTCAGTTCTGCGATCTATAGTGGCAACAGGGCGGTCCCAGGAAAGTCCTGCCATCCTCCCTCCTTCAGGCAGCTTTTCACAGACGTCTCTTCCCCAAAAATTATCCACACCTGAATTTAAAGCCTAGCAGTATCACGGCTTGAGGCCTCAGCAAAGGCCCTGCACCAACAGCCAATCCTTGCGACTGAGCAATCAGCTGCAATTTTAGAGTGCGGGTGCTTTAAAGATGGGGACATGTTTGAGTACACGAAACAAAAACATGGACATGGCATTTACAGATCTGCATGCGGCACATTCTTTTGCTTTGTGTCTCTTGTTTTCTCTTTCATGGTAATGGCTGGGCATGAGCTTGTGGGTTTCCTTGTTTGTTTTTAAAGGCAGTGGATGGAGTTGGAAAGCTTTTCTGTGCAAGAGGTGCAAGCCTGTCAGTTCAGCTCTGAATAAGGGGATTAAAGAGTCAGAAACGTGGGGAAACCCTGTTCTGGTAGGTCCTGTACACATTCATTCAAACTCTCCTGGCATCTCTCCAAAAACAACGATGGTTTATGTAAGGCATTGTGAGAGAGTGACAGGAGCGTGAGTATAAATCTGCCTCTCACTAAGAGGAGAAAATATGTGTGCTATTTCGCTCGAGCTTGTTCAGGGGTAAAGAGAAGGGTAGGCAGGCATGATGCTGAGTGGTAAGGTAGGCGTTGCCAGTATCCTCTGGGGAAACCAGGATGGTTTCTCATGTTAGTAATGGTTCCTCCTCTCATTTTTAGGTGAACAGTTCAACAAAATCAACAAATTAACAGGGCCTGAAACTTTAAGAGCTTTGGGAAGGGGGTTTGGTATCACAGTTCAAATCAAAACTGCAATGTTTACCCTGGATTTGAAAGGACATAGAGCCCATTCTGAACCATGTAAAGAAGCTCTGCCCCTATCCTTGGCACTGTCCCACCCTGATGGAGGGTGCTGCCAGACACACCAGACTGATCTCCAGGGCTGGTCTCTGACCTTGGCTCCAGGAGGAGACAGGCAGGGAGCAGCCATTCCATCCATGAGCAGCCTCTCTTGCCTCTGTAGCCAGACCCACCCCTCACTTTCTTGTTCCACCTTCCATGAGCAGGGAATGTTGACTCGCATGGTGAAAGCATTCCCCTCCTTGTGGCACGTGAGTTACATCCCACGTAAAGCTCCACTAGGTTCTCTTAACTCCCCAGACTGTCCCTCTCCCAAAACACAGCTGTCACGGGCTCCATTTCCTTCCCTGTAGCAAATTCCCCACAAAAAAAAACTAGGGAGAAGCTATTCTGCTCCCTTCTCCTGCTTATCATGTGAATGAGCAGTGATTCTGCAGATCCAAACCTCTTCCAAAGCACCAGACCCGTCCAGTTGGTCTTTTCAATTGCAGTGCTTGTACATAAAGATCCGTCAGAGTGTGCTGGAGTTAGATGCTGGGCTGTGAATCTCGGTCCACCTGCAAGGCCACTTATTATCCAGGAAGTCAATTTGTCACAGGTCTCTTCCCACCCCAGGGTGAAGCCCCATGCCTGGCTTTGTCCCGGCTCTGCACCTTGTGCCAGGAGAGTGCGGGCCTTTGTTCCCAGTGCTCAGCTGTCCCCAACACATTCCAGAGGGTGACAGCTCCTTGCAAAGTCAGGGCAAAGGCTGCCACCTGCTGAGTCACCAGCGCTGCCTCTAGCAACACCTGAGCCTGCGCAGAGGCTTCCAAGCAGACAGGCACACCATGGCACCATACTTAAGGAAGGATCTCAGCCGGCACAGGATTCAGCAGGACCCTTGGAGCTGAGTTTTTCATAAGCAGCATCACTTTCTTGCACTGTGTTTATATTTAGACACATTTTATTTGGATAGAAGGGCTTGGGTATAAGTTTACTCGATGCAGTCTTGCTTTTTAAGGAAGATCATTAATTGCATGGCTGCTGAGGTTTGCAGGAGTCTGTTTCTGTCCCGTGCATTCTCAGAGAACTTTACAACAGACGGGCGAATGATACCCATCTCCCTAGTTGAGGCTTTCCCCAGTGTGAGGGTGAGGCATCAGTCCCCTGGCACTTCTCACATCTAATCTTACACCGAAGCACCTTCTGTTTATTCTCATACTCTGGGCTCTGCACACATAAGGTGGGCTTTATTGTAGTCAGCTTCAGTGGTCTGTCAGGGAGGTGATTGCCCAGGGAGCTGGTGGAGTCACCAACCCTGGAGGTATTTAAAAGATTAAGTGCTCGGGGATCTGGTTTAGCAGTGGACAGAGACAGTTGGACTTGATGATCTCAAAGGTCTTTTCCAGCCTAGGGATTCTATGAAAACATGAAACAATCCCAGACTTTCAGTCAGTTAAGCACCTCGTGCCTGTCCTCTTTTGAAGCCAGTGGACAGAAACACCTCCAGTGGATGAGTCGCCTGGAATATTTTAGGTACCTATTACATTAATTACGTTCATCCTAAATTAATCTTGCTATAGAAATGCCTTCTCCTCAAAACGGTTCAGTACCTGTGCACTTGGTGGGTAAACACAGGGTGGATGAACCCAGCATTAGTTCCTACAGAGAGCTCGATGCTTTAGAGCCCACTGAAGTGAAAGGGACTGCAAGGGACGGACTGTGTGTAGCAGCAGAGATTTAGCAGCTGAAGTCTTTACGTGAGTGGTACTGGAGGCCAGGTTTACTAGAATCATATTCTTCAAGCAATTAAGATCTGATTGTATAATGAATGAACTGGAGATCACCACAAAGCTATGAGTTTCCCACCCTTGTTTCAAGTTGCAAAGACCTGGGATCATCTCATTTAAGCATCTGTTGCAAGTACAATTTACTGTGCTGTTGCTGGGAGGATTATGATAAGGGAACAAAGCTGCAGAGTTAATTAATTAATGGAAGTCAGGGATGGGTGGGGAGCGCTGCGAGGCTGCCGCGTTCTGGGTGCCTTTTGCAGGGCTGTCCTTACCCTGGAATGTGCTCATGGCTGCGGCCCTGAGGTGAGACTGGCTTTGATCAGCTTTTGACTGGCTTTTGACAGCCACTGGCCTGCCTACAGCCAGTGGGTGTGTTAGCACTCTGCTCTGGGCTCGGGGGAAGGAGTAATTAAACTCCTTGATGCAGGAGATAGAGAACCTCGAAACAGGAGGAGCCAACACCCCAAAAATCACATGGCATGGCCTGCACAAAGCCAGGCCGTATGGGTGGCTGGAGAGCCTCACTCGTGGCTTACATCCACAGAGAGGGAAACTGTATTGAGCGATCTTGTTCAGGGAAAGATTGTTTTCCTTGTTTTTTCCAATTCATGCTTTTAATCAATAATCGAGGAAGCCCAGATGGGCTTTAGATGTAGTTGAACAAGACTCTAGTCTGACTGCCTGCTAACAGTAGCTGAAAAGCTCTGAGTGACGGTGCTGCAGAGGGAATGATAGTGAGGTGCTGCCTTCGGAATCTTCAAACACATCGCTTCATCAAAGCCTGATTGAAGCCATCGCTCAGCAAGTTGTTGCAGACGTCAGTTACCATCTGAATGCCAAGCACATTCCAATAACTGCGTCTGAAATGAGGAGAGCACATTTCTTACTCAATATTGGTCACTGTTACATCCTTCCCTTTCTGAACAGATGGGAGAAATTTTATTCTTAGCAGAGAGGATAGTCCTGGGATCCTCAGAAGTTCTAGGTAATAGAAAAGCTTCCACCAAGAAGAGGTCGGTGTTTGTAAAATGGGCTTGGTTGTTAGAAAAAGAGGACCTACCACGATGCTGCATCACAGTGCAGGATCTATAGGTTGTTTTCCTTAAGGAAGTGAGTCTTAGCTGTTGTGCAACCCGCGTCTCTGAGTCCCCCTCTATCTACAGGCCAAATCCAGATGCACATCAGGGGTCTCACAGATACGATGTTTGTGTCTGGATCCTGAATACTGTCGCCAGACTAAGAACAGAATCCCCCCATTATCTACAATAAGCAGAAACTAGCCGTGCAAGCTCACCTCAAAGACCCCACAGTCTCCAGCTCTGGCCACCAATCTGGAGGTGGATGTGCTGAAATCGTGTGTTCGTTTATTTTGCCCTGAGGGAACAGAGCCAGTTTTAAGGAAAAAAACAGAGATTCATATCTCATTCAGAAATCCCCATCTTCTGGGTTCTGAAGAGGCACTCAGAGCATTGCCAGACTGGCAAGAACTGGCAGTTCTTAGTGTAACACGGCAGAGATTGTGCACAGATGTAGTTACTATGCCAAACACAGTCATGAAGTGTAGAATAAAGTGGTTTTCTCCCCTCCAAGAAGCAGTTGCAGACATGGCCAGTGAGTGCAGGGCATCCAAGGGCTGCGGGACCCTGACTGGACGCCTCCGGCTCTAAGTGTAGACTTCACCAAGAAAAGCTGGCTCTTCAGTGCTCGTCTGCACTGCAGCCTTGTCCCCTGGAACACACACAGAAAACCAATTCCTTGAATGTGGAAAATGGAGCTTGCCACTAGAAATATCAGATGAACCATTTGGAGCCCAGCTTTGAACTCCTGATTTGTGCATGTCGGCAGCTGTGCCTTTTGGGCTTTGATCCTTGTGATGGTCACAGAGGTCTAGGAGAGGAATCTGTGCGGGGAGACTGAGGCCCTGGCAGCACTAGAGCTGGGTGAGCGCTGCCTTTCACTTTGTTGTTGGATCCTGTAGAGATTTACAAAGTGTGTGGGGTTCGAGGTAGTGCGCGCGATGCACAGAGCCAGCGTAACCTGAAGTGAGGTGAGCTCTGCTGAGCGGCCCGTGGGGCTGGGGACCATGTCTGAGCTACAAAGGTCCTGGTTGATTGTTTAACAGATCCATTTTAGTTGGTCCTGGCAGCCTCCCATGTCTCACCAACAGCCTCTCCCTCCTCCAGCCAGGGTCCAGTTGCCTTCAAACAGCAGACAAAATCAGATACAAAGGAGAAACACACCCCTCGTGTCACTAAATGTGCGAGACAGGACTCTGGAGTGGTCACAAATCCAACTGCATCCTTTGGAGATTTCTGAATCGAGGCCTTTGGAGATTTCTGAATCGAGGCCTTCTCCTTCTTAGGAGAAGAAATTTCCTTCTCCTAATTTACGAATAGCAGAACGCGACAGCATCCAAGCTATGCATTTGGTGGGCGTAAAAGAATGACTCATTAGCTTAATGGAGAGTTATCTGGGCAATAAATGGATGAATAAGAATATGTGACACTGAGTCACCACTGGGTTGTGTGTCTGGGTGGGACGGATACAGGTACCATTTTGCTAGGGATTGGTGTAGGGCAGAGTTCAAGGTGGGTTCAGGGAAGGCAGGATGCTTTTATATAACATAACTAAAGACCTGCAGCTGTAAGATGTGCTTGTCAAGCTGCCCCAAACTCACTTCACTAGCAGCATCACCCAAACAGGGTCAGTCTTGCTGGATAGAAAGGTCTTGAGCTACCTGGCAAGGTTTCCCCTGTAGGAACTATATGCAGGGTCTCACGAAGACAGCGCAGCCTTATCCAACGTGTGGCCAAACCAGAAACCAGCTCTGAACATCAGCAGACAGATTTGGTGCAAGTTGTGCAAAAGTGCTGAACCACTAAACGAGGCTGGCAGGCGAGCTTGAATGTTCTGAAGCTGTGTGCCCCGTGCCTTTGGCACGGCTGCGCCTAGAACTTGAACATGGTCCCACAGCTGAAGGAAGGATGCCTGTGCTTCCTGAAATCCTGTGCAGGGGTCTTCAACTGAGGGCTCAGAGCTCAGGTTCAAATGAAGCTTTTTTAACTCGTCTTGGGCCAATGTTAGTTCTGCATCACAGCGCAGGGCTTTGGAGCACCTGTTCTCAGGAGAAGTTGTGGGGAGGAGGGTTGCTCCTGCCTGCCGAGATATCTCAATCAAAACATTCAGTGGTCATGAGATCCCAAGTCACTGGTTGCTTTTTAAAGCTCTGGCCTGGAATTTATGGTGAATGATAGATGCCAGAAAGTGAAATGACTCTTGTGATCAGGTGAATCCTCCCAGTGTGAGAGGGAGTTGCAAAACCTCATTGGCACCATTACACAACAAACAATTGGGGCTGGTTTGGGGAGAAGAGCCTCCACCCTGAACCGTGATCTGTACCACTGCTCCACGCGTGTTTTTCCGGGGACTGAACTGGATTTGCAGGTGCTGGCAAAGTTTGCTTTATGTGAGGGCATGCATTAGGCAGGGTCTGCAGCTGACCTGTTGAGTTTGTGGGCCTTCTGATAACCATGCGAAGAGGGCAACCAGACCTGGCAATGCAAATAGGGATGGAGAACTTTGCTTCTATGTGGTTATGTGATGTTTCTTGCCTCAAACTTAAAGGTGACTTCTGTGAGCTCGTGTGGCCGGTACCTGTGGGGCTGGGCTGTCATCGACACTGGTGGTGTTAGTCCAGGATCACTGTGCTCCTCACATTAATCCCACATTGTTCATGGAGATTCTTCCCATCATTCTCAGCAGTGCAGCAACATCATAGAGGATCCTCTTCCCCCAGCAAAGCTTCCCCAAGTCCCTGACCTGCCTCAGTCCCAGCAGAAAGTAACCAGGCGGCACAGTCCCCATGTGACTCCGAGCACCAGTGTTTGATGTGGCTTGCTTCCCTGAGGCCTGGCACATTCCCACCCGCCATGGCACTTGGGGTAGCAGGACAAACAAGCAGTACCGACGTGACGGTGCTGCCAGGTGCTTTGACACTAAGGAGTCGGGGGAGTTCACAGTGGAATAACAAACAGCTCCAATGGGAGAAGTATTTCCCCCTCTAACAGCTCTGCAAAAGCCAACAGTCCATCAGACCGAGGTGACACACACATACTAGGACTTGGGAATTGAGTGAAATCATACGGCCCCGTGATGGTTGGGCACAGAGGTCTGCAGGGCACAATGCTCGGGCCTTCTGGTCACTTTCTGATCTGGAGTGGCTACTCTTCCAGGGGCGAACTGCCAGGGGTATCTTGTGAGGAAATGGCCAAACTAACAGGACTTGTTGGAGCGAATACCTATAATCAAACCTCAAAGTTTAGGTCAACATTTATGTACATCAATGCTGCATATGTAAATTGTGGTGTTAGGGTAAATATACCATGAGTAAACCTTGCATACAGACAGTGTGATTTCCCCTCCCCGCGCTACGCCTGTGCCACATCCAGTGAGGTCAGAGAGCACTTGGATTTAGATGGCTTAGTCAGTATTTTAGGCTTTGCGGAGCAATACAGGACTGGAAAGTAGTTCCTATTGCACCGAGTCCAGCCATGGGCATAGCAAACACACACATTATATAGTCCTGCTAGTTCATTTATCACGTTCTAGTTTAAACCCACTTGGTTTTCCTTCCCCATCTTCCCTTGCGGAAGAGCTGTGGCAGGATGTCCTCGGACGTCTCTGTGAGTGTCTGTGCACGGCTTACTCTCCGTCTGGCTGGTTTGGTCTTTAACACACATCCCACAGCCACCTTGCTGGTTTATTATGGACTCAACTTACAGGGTTCGATGCATCTGAGCTTAGAAGTTTGGAAATCCCTTCTGTAAACAAACTGGGCCACAACAGCCTGTAAAATCTGACACTCCTGCTCATCAGAGGCTCAGACCTACTATTCATGTGGGTTTTGTATTAGCCTAGTACCTAAAAGAAAAGTATTCATAGCAAAAATGAAACTACTTTATCTCTGCAACGCCAGCAGGTGAAATAATTGCTGTTCCAATGCTTTCTATATGGCAGTGCTCTAAACAGCATTTAGTGTCTGGGTGAAAGCAGCTGCCAACAAGAAACTCAGAAATAAAACCATCCATTTAAAATAAACTCTTCATTGTTCTCTGGAATTGTGCACCTCAGAGCTTAGTGTGGTACTGACTTAGACTTTACATCTTAGGTAATGATTCATTTTAATGGTGCCGTTCTCCTCTCTAGGCTCGATTTTGCAGCAATTTTCTGTCTGTGTTCCATGATGGACCCTAGTCCACTTTTCTTGGCAGATCATGGGCAAATTGTCTGTCCATGCTTAGTCCATGAGAAAGAGGCTTAGTCCGTGGTGCTTAGTCCAGGTAAAACAACAGGGACATGAAATGCAAGGGGTGTTTTTCTTATTTTGGGAGGTTTCTCTTTTTTTCACGTGTTTTTATGTACCACCAGAAATGCTGTGATTTGTCACTGTAGGATCTTGTTCTTCCTCACTCCTCAGAGAAGCGTGATCCCATCAGAGGGCTCCTAGGGAACAGCCCCGGCTGGCACCTGCCAGCGGGCCGGGTTGGGTGCAAGGGCCCACCATCGCTCTGCTGCAGTCAGTGTGGACGCTCTTGCTCATCTCCATGAGGATCAGACTGATATTGCTGAGGATGGGTTTGGTTTTTTGTTTAAAAGACCAAGGAGCATTTGATGTGAAGCACAATCAGTGCCTAGGCCGGACATTTGTGCACACAGCTGTGAATCAGACGTGCGATGGCTGTGGCGTTTATGGGTTCGAATCCAGTTGCCATCAAAGTGGACGTTTTCCACTCAGCTGAAGGCTTCCTCTGTGATCCAAGGTGAGGCCAGCAGACAGAGTCCTGTCCACAGGCCCATTTGATTCACCCCTCTGCCTTTTCTCACGTGCCACGGAGAAGCCGGGAGCAAACTCCTAGGGTACAATGCTTGTCTGCCATGCAGCTCAATGACTTCTCTGGCACCCATGAGCAGTGGTGCTTATGGCCAAAAGCTGTTCACGTGGCCCCTGGGGGGAAAAGGATGCACCTAGAAGGCCAAGCCATTCAGGTGCTAACAGCCAGGAGCAAGGCAGAGCCCCATGTGCCACTGCTGCCCACTCAAGGAGAAGGGAGGGCAGGAGAACTGAGGAATGTTCTGTCACCCCAGCTGCAAGCTGGCATATCTCTCAGGGAGCAAACCGTAGCTGCCTCACCATCGCTTATGTCCTGAGACAAGGGAGGAAGAGAGGAGAGGACAGGAGAGGGAGAGGAGAGGGCGCTGCTTGTGGTGGGAGCACATCCCCAAATCTGCAGCCAACCCCAGTAACTTACAGCTTCTCAGGGCATCAGTTGGGCCCCTCTCCGATGAGGCCAGTGGGAGCACATCAGTCCTGTAGGAAGAGACATAAACTAAAAATCAAAGCCCAGGCCTGAAGGGCAGGGCCATTTCCAGAGAAAAAAAAAGAGCAAGCTCCTCTCACAGTGCTACGCCCTTCCTTTCCAACCTCTCCCCTAAATCCAGGTTACCCAATTCCAACATCATTTAGCTTACAGCTGCCACTTAGAAATGCTTTCCTCATGTCACCCTTGTCTGCCCTCCACTGTTTCTTAACCACGCTGTCACATGCCTTGTATCGCATGACTTAATCGTTGGAGACTTTGGACTGGATTTACATATATAAACAAGTCAAGCGACACACACCTGCAGTTGCTGCCTGAGCAGCTGCTGCATTCCTGGATCATGACACTTAGCAGGGCACCAGATGTGCCTGCCACAAAGTGACGGCCATTGGTGGCAGCCCGTGCCTCGGCTTCTATTGGCCCTTCTTCCATGATGATGAGGAAGGCCCAGAGCACCAAATCCGGTCATTTCTGCTCCTTTTGTGCAAGCACCTTACATTGCTCCCACACACCGCCCGGGGAATTCGGGAGGTACTGTCGGGAGACTCCATGCAGGAACTGAGATACAGCTCTGTCCCGGTCGTACACACAGGCAGCAAAGACTAGGCACATTCCTGAAATCTCACTGTCTCCATGCAGCTGCTTCTAACGGGAAAGGAGAATTGGAAGGGTGGGACGAGAGAACAGGCATGTTGATGTCAAACCCCGGCTTTCTTTCAATAATTAGCAAAGCTCCCTTTGCCTGCTGTGTTCCACCCCACTGATTTTCCCTTCTTTGGGTCATAACTTTCTGCATACGGGCAGAAACCTTGGTATGTTGTCTTTGTCATCTGACCCAAGTGGAAGTGGTGGCTTTGTCCCTACCACGTAAGCTGTCTGAGCATTTCATCTCAGCTGTAAGGTTGTATACAGGTTGACAAATGCATGTTCCCACCAAGGGCCAGTGTCAGAGTGTCCTGGTATGTAACTTTGGTGGGCAAATGCCAAAGCCTGGCTCCTGACCTGAAATTTTTGACCAGAATGGCTCCAGTTATGACAGACCCTGACTGAATGGGGCTCAGAGGCAAATGAAACTCCATGGAGAGCCATTGCACTGACAAAGTCAGACATTTCTTCTGCAAGACTTAAGGGAAAGGAAGGTGTAGTTAAAGCCCTGCTTAGTTTCACGGGCACATAAAGTGCTCGGTCCTTTATTTTGAGTAGGACTTGTGAGACACTGTGATCAGTAAATCATAGAATCATAGAACAGTTAGGGTTGGAAGGGACCTTAACGATCATGTGTTTCGAACCCCCAAATGACCAAACTTGTTTTTAATGGTTACCATTTCTTGGCGTTGGCTGAAAAGCATTGGTAGCTCCTGGTGCAGGAATGAGAGTGCTCACTTGTAAGTCAGGCATGTGCTTGAATGCTTGAGTCAATTAAAACTCCAGTGCAGCACATGTTTATTAGTAACCGTCCAGTGTTTCACCACAGGATACTCTAATTGCTTCTCATTGGGAAGATCCCAGGGACAGAAAGATTAGGCTTTTAAGAAGCTCAAATGATAGCATTTGAAGTGCTACCCTAAGTGATAATGAATTGCCTGTTCATCCTGTAGACTTTGTTGGTAGCAACCGAAACACATGCATGTTGGGCAGGTGGTTCTGAGGACAAACTTCCCCTGGGTTACAGCAAGTTCTCGGATAGCAACCTATCACAGTTTAAGGAGTCCCAGTAGGTCAGAATACTTCATTCTTCCAGTTCAGTTGTCATAAGACCCTTGGGAGCTTTGCAACCCAATAATTAAGACTCCCTACCCTGTTGAAAAATGAGCAGGTAGGAGCAGCACAGCATTGGAGCATGAGCAATGACAAACCTCGATGATGGATGTGATTTGGGAAATCCCTTCTATAGTTGGCATCAGTCCTTTATCCCAGGTGCCCACACCGAACTTTACCCAGCATGGTCGTCCTTGCCACGTGGTAACTGTGCAAAAGGCCTGTCTACAGACACACTTTTGGAATTAAAACAGCAAATGAAAGCAACAGAGATCACCAAGAGAGTTCCAGAATGGCTTAGGGACATCTGGGGAATGCTTTCTAAGTCAGGAGTTGCAGTGCATTCAGGGGCTTGGAAAGCTCTCTGGAGATATGTGCAGTGCAGAGAGGAGACATCCCAATGGAGCACGCACAGATCAGCGGCACAAAGAGCACCTGGTGTGGGTAGCGACTGGAGCTGAGCATCATGAGTAAAGTGATTAGCTAATTAGAAAATACAGGCTCAACACGTGATAGAAGCTGATAGGAGAATACATGACAGAAGGAAGATGAAACAGATTCAAGCGAGATTAAGGGTGGTCATGGGAGATATTCAGAGGGCCAGACAAATGGTTCCCTCTCCATGTGCTGATCAGCCACCGGCCATCACCTGTGGCACCCTGAGTAAAGGGGCCTTCATGCCAAACCCTCTCTAGAGTCCAAGGTTGGGAGCAGCTGGATCAGGAACCATCCTTGGAGCACTTGGCCTCTGGGGTGCTGATAGTGGGAGAGGCAGAGCCTGGAAGGAGCAACCACCGGCAGCATCTCGGCTTGTCAGCACAAACCATTGGGGCACCTGGCTCTGTTGACTCACTGTGACAGCAAACGTGCCCTTCTGCATTGAGAAGAACTCTGGGGATCAGGCCGCAAAGACAAGCTGCTGCTGTCCCCACGGCTGCCACGCCAGGCAGCAGCAGCCGTGCTGTGCACAAGGCAGGGAGGTGAGGGTGGAGGAATCCAGGTGGCTCTCGGGGTCAGTCCCGACAGCGCCGCAGGAGTGGAAGCCGAGCTGTTTTCCCAGGGCGGGTCAAAGCTGGACAGAAGTCAGCATTAAAGACAGATACAGAGATAAAAAAGCTCAGATTTACATCGATTTACTTTGCCACATCATTCACAAGCACACTTTGATCTCAAGTCATCTGTTGCTATAATTACTGAGAGGTGGCTGATGCAAACACGCTTCCCACTGTGGCAGGGTCACTGCAAGCGGGGACTCACTCGCTCTAGCAGTGACCTGAGCCTGCGTTCCCATCCCTTTCTGCGTTCAAAGGGCTTCACACTGGGGGTTATCTGACAAGTAACTATTCTTTGGAGAGCAAACCTTCCTGACTTGCAGTCAGTTAGTCCTTCCCGAAGTGTATGAGGCAATTACCATGGAAAGAGGCTCTGGTGGAATGGAGAGCAACAGGGAGAGCTCATCCCGGGCAGACAAACTACCAAGCGGTGCCTGGGGGTAGCGCAGATCAGACAGCTCAGGTGCTTATCTGCGGATGATCACTGTGCCTTTTGATGTTCCCCTGCTGCTGTTTGGACAAGCCCGTTCAGGAGCTGGTCCAGAAAAGCCACTCCATGGTGTTAGCAGAGGAAGGCAGGATCTGATCCTGGATGGAAACAGGCCTTCAATAAAACAGGTGCATTTTATCTTCTCTCTGCCTCTCAGCCTGCCCCCACCAGCAAGGTCAGTCCCGCTGCTTCTGCTGCTCCCTCTGCCTGCTGATGGCATTCCTACGGAATAGGCCACAGCTTGCCAGCACTGTCTTTGATGCTGCCTGCAGGCTGCAGAGGATATGCCAATGTGGGGAAGAAACGGAGAAGGGAAATCGTCAGGGTTAAGGATGACAACAGAAGCTGCCTCTGGCCTATTGGGCACAAGAGAGAAAGGAGGTACTTCAGAAATGCTGTATCACTTCAACTCGCCTGCCACCATTGTTCCAGGTGCTGGGGTTTGGTCTTAATTAAAAACAGTTGTAAACTCCAAAGCATCTTCACAGAGGAGCCAGCACTGTCTTGGTTTTGTCTTGAGATATGGCTGGTGCACACTGGGTACCGACACGGCCCTTGGAAACAGCTGGCATCAGGAGAAATCCTGCACAAGCACAGTGGCACAGGATGCAGAGGGACGAGTTTGCATCTGTGCAGAGTCTGCAGGGCCGGCACTGAGACCCTTGTGTCTCTAAAAGCCTCCTGAAATAAAGATAGCGTCGACCATAACAAGATGCAAACGACTCCATGTTTGGCAGGGAAGAGACAAAGGCCTGCAGACGCACTGCTCACACAGGGCCTTCCTTCAGTCACCACGTGAATTCTGTTTCAGGCTGGATACCTCCCTGTCTCAATGCAAAGGTCTTCCATCTCCTTTAAGCAGATGAAGCCTCACAGGGTGACTGCACAGAGCATGGCAGCCGCTTGCAGCGAGGATGGCAGAGAGGCTTTGGCCTTCATGGGGAGGGAGAAGGAGTTGTAATGAGGAGGTGGTCAGGGAGACCGGATGCCTCTGCCTTCCTAGAGTTTGGTGTGTAAGATCCCACCCGTTTGAAGTTAGAAATTGCCTTAGTTCTATCTGAACTCGCTGTTCTTTCTCTCTTTTTGTGCCTGCAGGAGTGACATCAGAGGCTCTGAGTCATGAGCAGCTGTGCTTCTCTTCTGCCACGTTAGCCCAAATGCCATGCCCTCTGGTCTTTAGAAAAGCCTTCCCAATGCAGGTCGCTGCCACCCGTGTTGAAGGCTGGTTCATCAGCGCATCCATTGCTGATCAGGAAAGGAGAGGGCTTTTTTTTATTGTCTTTATCAGTTTGCACTTTGCCAGATCAGCAGTTTCCATTTCCGCTTACTTGTCCTTCTCGTCCATGCAGTTTGGCTCGCTGCTAGGGCCCTTGCAGCCGGATTATGTGTGTTAGCAGCTGCCACACGGGATTTGACTTAAACAAATAACGCAACAAGTAGCACACAGGAAACAAAAGGATAAAATATTTACGGGAAGTGTAATTTGGGAGAAACAAGCCACTTAGTGAAGTTTGTTTCAGATGCTTGCTCTCTTTGGGGGCTGGTTTGCTTACATGTCACATAATTCTTTAGTCAGGAGAAGGGGGAATTCCCCTGGATGTGTAACTGTAAGGTTTCTATAATAAAGCTACAGAAGAGGCTGGAATGGAAATAGAGACTTTGAAAGGCCAGGACAAGCAGAGATCCATGCTGGAAGTCCCAGGTTAACCCTCTCTGCTGCTATGGCGATACAATCTCCAGGAAGAGCCATTCCTGGGTTTCTTTTGCCTTGGACCAAAATCTGACCAGCTTGTTCCAGTTAAGTCAAAGTCCAGCGAGGCTCCAGCTTGTCACAGGCCTTGATGCATCCTTGACATCCTCAAACCTGAGCAGCAAAGCCTGGTGTATCTGTGATCTAGAGCTAGATGTGAGTTTTTGCCCTTCCACCCATGGCGTGAGAGCTGAGGCTCTCTAAATCGTTCTGGAGCTGGAGTCGATCCGCCCCAGCGAGGGGCCAAGGGAACTAGGGATTGTTGTCCCTGTCATCACAAGCAAATCCACAGGGATATCGGTTGAGCAGTGCCATTCAGTGTTCGAGCTACCCGAACCCTAAGTCCTGCTTCACTCCTACACCATCCAACGCAGCTCTGCCCACCAGGAATCAAACCTATTCCTGTGCAGAAACTGAAGAGTGAGGTCCTAATGGAAGGACTCAACATATCACTGGCTCTGCCCTGCTTCCCACTCCTCTCCTGCTTCCTTCTGTTTGCCTTCAGCTTTCCTAGGGCATGATCAGGCCCCTTCTGCCCTGTTGCCATGCTCCCTCATAACAAGATGAGGGGTCGCTTGCAGGCCCTGCCTTCTCACTGTGGAGGCAGCCCTTCCAGACCAGTTCTCCAGTCCCACCACTCCCTTGTCTCTTGACAGATCCGCGGCCACGCACAGGACCCAAGCCTTCACTCCCAGACAGCTCCAGCTTGTCTTCTGGATAGAGAAGGGAAAAATGGCATTTTCTATCCCAATCTTTACCACATGAGATGCACATAGACTTCCTCAAGACAAAATGTTTTCCCTTGGCTCCCCAGCCCCTCTCCTGTGTGGGGTGTTCCTCTTCTGTCTTCTCTTCAGATTTCCTTTCCCAGGCACTGCTCCTCTTACCTCCTCCTGCCACCAGAGGTGTAATGGTGATGACTTTCTTTGTGTTACAATTTCCTTTTCACAGCTGCATGTCGTATCATCTCCGATCTTAATGCAGTGTGTCATGACTGCCATTTGACAGACAAATATTTCCACCACTGTCAAACTGAAACACACTGGTGTTAGGGCAACAAAGCTATTGCAGTATCAAAACAGTTCATGCTCCTTAGGATTCCCGTTCAGTGGGAGACTGCCAGCTCTGGAGTTTTGCTCCTGTCAGACCATGGGAAATGGAAGGAAGTCACTGCTGAATGAAAAGAAGGTCCCTACACTAACCCTCATGTTTATCAGACATCTCTAGTCACTGTTAACACAAATATGGATTATCGAGGTCCATTCCAATTCATCTCCTGGTGCTTTTGGGAAGGGAGGAGCATCTGAGATCGCTTCCCCCTGAAAATAAGTCACTTTGCATTAGCATCACTAAACTGCCGAGGTATTCCTAGCCAAATCCGACCTCTGGCTCTGCAGGGATCAGCCTCACTAAAGCTCAGGGATGTCGTAACAGCCCAGCTACCAGCTCCCGGGTAAGAAAGCAAGTGGAAAAGTACCGCCAGGATGGCTTTCCCTCACCCCCTCATCAAGGGCCAATTACACAACATAGCAGCCTGGCATCCTCCGTTTCTCAAGCATCCTCTGCACAAGGGAGGGACCTCTTCGAAGGCTGCAATAGATGGAGATGATAAAGTCGGCTGTGAGGAGCTGATAGGTCACATGAGGTGCAGCTCAGGACGGCAGCACTAGAATTATGTCCCGTGTGATTGATCCCTGTGTCCCCACTTCAATTGCAGCGCCTATAAATAGTTGAGGTAACCTGTCCCCTGTGTGGGACTGTGAGGAATACTGGTTTTTAGGTCACAGAACAAGCAATTGTGCGCCAAGAGGAAATTGCCCAAATATTTGCAGTGCATTACTGCTTTTTTTTTAATGTCACCTTTATGGTGTGTCTGTCCCAAAGGGTCAATTACTGTTCCAGAAGGCGTGTGCAATTATACGGGGTCTGCGGTTAACCCTGAGATGGACCCTGCACTCTGACATGGCTGTGGGAGATGCACCAGGCAGGCCAGGGAACCTCTGAGCATCCTCGCATCGTGACTGCCTGTCTCATCTGGTTGCTGGGCTGCCAGAGAGCCTCGGCTCCACGCCTGGATTTCCCAAAGCCCATCTGGAACCAGGTTTCAAGAGGCAGCAGAGGAACACAGTGGTGTCCTGAGCCACAAGTGAATTTCACTGGGAGAAGAAAATACCCACAGTCCTAGAAAGAAGGCCAATCACATCTTATAACTGACATAAGGCATCTCACCCAAGGAGCTGCAATTCCTTTGAAACTGATCCTCCATTTTTAATTCACTAAGGTTTCAATAGTTTGGGATAACAAAGGCATGTGGTGCAAAAGAAAGCTTGGCTTAAAATCCACCCTGAAGGTTTTCCTCCCTTACCCCACCAACGTGTACAGACAACAGTGGCCACATGGGAAGGTCACATTGTCCATCCTGTGTGTGGAAAGGGGTGTGGGAAGTGTGGCAACTCCCTCCAGTGTCGGCACCTGAGCAGCGAGGAGGTGCTGAGCTGCTGAGCCAGTGTCTGAGCAGTGGTGGGGCCTGGCAGCGCACTCCTCTTCCAGGGCCAGAGAGCCCGTGGAGGGGCAGAGCGAGAGGCCTTTCCCACGTGTTGCTGCTCGGACTATTTAGGCCGCGTACAGCCACACATCTGAGGTGCTGGCCTCCTCGGACATGAGCAGTCCTGCTGAAAAGATCTGAAATAAGTAATGCCACCTGGGAGAGAGTTCATAAACAGCAGCCCACCCTGTGAGACTGTCTTTTAGTCATAGCACCACGCTTGGCCATGCTTTGAGGGCGTCTGTCCAGCTGCTTTTTTCAATATTTGGGGGCTTTTTCTCAAGCTTTCTTGTGATTCATGGGTTGTTCTGCTAGGAAGCAAAGGCAGGAGAAGGCCATGTGGGAAGGAAGTGGTTAGCAAGTGGTATCCGGAGCTTCCACTCATAGCCAGCCTTTCCCTGCCAAACAGGACTTGCTCCTGCCTTGAAGTTTGTCTGGAAAGCTTTAAAAATGCTTACTAATAGTCTTGCATTGACCCACTGGTAGAGGAGAACACTCTGCAGTGTAAACATGCTCCCTTGGTACACTGAGGATTAGATAACAAGGCCAAGCTCATGCCTCTTGTAGGAGCATGGGTCCTCACCACCGCAGACTGCATCTTCAGAGGCCTTGAGTTTTTTTCCTCGTCATTCATAGTGCGAGATGTCTGTGGTGCAAAAATGACATGTGAAAAGTGTACATTCGGCATCTCAGTGATGAGTTTTCTGTTCCAGCTGTAGCACTCACCAGAGAACTGGAATCCGCCCAGCCCAGCCCACCTCTGTCAGTTCACATGAGTTTGCCCTTCCCAGCAAAAGCCCACATGGAAAGCAAAAGGAGTGACTGACCATTGTTGAGACACAGTTCTTCTATTGCAGGGTCTAACCCATGGCTGTCGGTACTGGTGCAGGAAGCTGGGAGCCGTAGCAGAGTCTGCAGGAGGACAGGGAGGTCACGTAACCCAACAAACAGCTGCAGGATGGGAGAACACCCTAGAAAATATAAGTGAGTGATTGTTTCTACACGATAAATGCACACCGAGTTAGCTGAAGCCAGCCTGAGCGGATAGGGGCATGCTGGGGCCGGGAGGGTGTTGAATAGGGAAATGGAAATGTGACTGCTAGGGAGAATGGGGTGATTCCAGAGAGATGTGAGCCTTGGGTGAAGGTTCAGGCCAGGGGAAAGGGGATGCCAGAGAGAGAAGTAAGGGAGTGTTGTCCCAGCCAGCTTCCTCCTCGTGAGTACTGGTTTGCCTTATCTGGAAAACGTGCCCCTCTGTTTGCTGTCTTGTAAGCTTTGTCAGCTTTTGGATCTCAGTGAAGGAACGGCAAAGATAGGAGCAAAGATATTTTATCTCAGCAGCACTCCCTGAAACGTCACAGCCCGGTTCTGCCAAGAGATCTAGCAGGTCCTGGACATAACTCCCTTTCCTCACCCCTCTGCCAGCCCCGAGCGCCCTGAGACTGTGACCCGCCTGTGTGGGGAGGGTGGCTGGCAGACATGCTCCTTTGCCACCAGCAGCACAGTGAGGTGCTGTGGAGTGACTCATGGAGATCAGGGTCAGGTTTTCAGAGAGGGGAGAGCCTAGCAGTTAGAGGAAACGGCCAAGGGAGCAGCAGGGGCTGATTTGTCACTCTAGTGATAACACTACTGTAGAAGTAAGGGAATGAACGTCATTCACTCAGTCATTTGCAAATACCCGACCGACCTAAAGCAAACCATCCCCAGTTACTGCTCCTTCAGGTGTAGGCAACTTGCAGGCGCTGGTGGGGTGGGGGATTTCCTGTCTGCATTTGGTTTGTACTTCTTCCAAGGCTTGTGGTTTGCCGGGTGGTTCCCGCCTTCCATTAACACCTGATGGATGTTTAACTCATTCTTAATTTTACAACTGGCGGAGTGAGTCCTGACTTCTGCAGCTGGCAGGGTTCATCCTGGCAGCCCGGTCTGTGCCGCCTTCTCCTGGCTGCTGTGAGCCAGAGGCTTTGCTCAGTTGTGTTTGTTTCACCAAAAATTACCTTGATAGCATGGAAATGGAAACTAGGCAGAAAGCAAGGGAGTAAGACAAGAGCATAGAGTCCAACTTATCTTTGGTTGTTTGCCAAAGGGCTATGCAAAGCCTGGCATTCTTTCTGCGGACTGGATTAAGCACACTGCAGGAACGCGCTGGCTTTCAGACGGGAGCAGAACGGGCACTTGGACTCCATCCACTTGCAGTCGAGCAGCATTTGCACCACTATGGTGGAGCTGCATCACCTTGGAAGCACTGCTCTTATTTTTCAGTCTCTGCTTCACAACTTCCCAGGCTGTGAGTAGATATATTTAAAATACATCTGCTATGAGCAGATAGATTCAAAAAGCTGGGTTGAGCAGGGCGTTTCTGTAGAGGAGAGACCAAAAACATCAAAGAAAATACTGTCTTTGCACCAGCCTGAATGCATGTTTTCAACAGAGGGAAAGGAAGACTTATAAAAACTTGGTGTTGACCAAAGCATTTCCTTTTTTCAGCATCTAATCCTAGCTATTTTCACCATTTAAAAAGGAAAAAATTGAAAAGGTATCCCTAAAAAAAAATGAAATTATATGAAAACAAAACAAAATGAAAAGTGTCCCTCCTAGTCTGAGTCAGCCAGTGCATTTGCCAGATCCAGCCATGATCCCCGTTTCCTGAAAGTGCCTAAACAATCCACCAGATTATTATAATAATAATAATAATAATAATAATAATAATAATAATGCACCAGTGGAATTTAAATACGTTCTTGCCAGTTTCTTTTCAAAAAAACAGTAAAGGTCTTTTGGTTTTGACAAATATCAAGCGAGCGGCTTCTCAGGACAACGGGCACTTTCCTCTGAAGCTGTGGTTCACTGTGGCTGGGATGCGCTGGTCCGCATGGAAGGACCTTTGGGGCACTCAGAGGGGTTTCGTTTGGCCTGCAGCTGGAGCAGTAAGTTTTAAGCGGAGTCCTAGGCAGTGTAAAGGTCCAGTCATGGCGGGGGTCTGTATGCATGCAAAATGGCATGACGTGCAGTACTGGAATCCCCAGCGTAAGAAGTACGTGGATCTGTTGGAACCAGTCCATAGGAGGCCTTGGAGATGATCTGAAGGCTGGAGCACCTCTGCTAGGAGGCCAGGCTGAGAGAATTCGGTTTGTTCAGCCTGGAGAAAGGAAGACTCTGGGGAGAGCTTAGAGCAGCTTCCGGTACTGAAAGGGGCTCCAGGAAAGCTGGGGAGGGGCTCTTGATTGGGAAGGGCAGGGATGAGATGAGGGGAATGGTTTTCAGCTGCAAGAGGGGAGATTGAGATGAGATCTCAGGGAGAAATGTTTTCTTGTGAGGGTGGTGAGGCCTTGGCCCAGGTTGCCCAGAGCAGCCGTGGCTGCCCCATCCCTGGAGGTGTTCCAGGCCAGGCTGGATGGGGCTTGAAGCCCCTGATCCAGTGGGAGGTGTCCCTGCCCATGGCAGGGGATGGGACTGGGTGGGCTTTAAGGCCCCTTCCAACCCAAAACATTCCATAATTCTATGCAAACTCTGCTCTGATGTGCAGCATTGCCATCACATGCCATAAATCCATCTCTAGGACACACTTCAGTCCGGTATCAGAACTAGGTAGTTGGCATTAATTCAAACAAGGTGATTTTTAAGCACCACTTTTTCTTGCACCACATTCAAAACTTCATGTGATAATAACGGTATCAAAATGCTGCTATGAGGCCCCTCTGTAATGGATTCTGTAATAGCGCAGGGAGGAACTGGAAGGCCTGAGCCGGCAGCATCCTAGGTATATAAGTAAGTCTGTTCTGCATTGGCTGGAGGTTTCTAAAGAAACCCTGCACCCTGGAGGGCTGGGGCAGTTGGGAGCGCGGTGGAGCCAACCCCAGCTCCTGGCACTGAGATGTACTGCTGGGTGACGAATGCAGGCTGGCTGGCTGTTCTTGGCTCCTGGAAGGGCAGCACGAGGGCTGGGATCTGGCCGAGCAGTCTGGCGTTCCCCACTGCCTTTATTCACACCAAGCAAGCAGCTCCTGTCCCCTGCCAATGGCAGTGGGATCGAACCCAGCTCCACACAAAACAAACACCATGGCGGAAGCCATGATTTTACAGAATACCTCCCACTGCCAAGATCTCACTGGAGATTGTTCTCAGTTTACTCAGTAGTCAGAGCTTGTCTGTGCCTGCTTGGCCTTCTGCCAGGCACACGCTGGCATTGCTCTGGCATACCAGCTGTCTTCTGAGGTGCTACAGGAACCCAGCTTGCATGAGGCCAGTTCCATCCTCTCTAATCTGCCTTCTGCTTTGATCCAGAAGAGACCGAGTAGGCAGGACCTCTCCTGTTCTCTTGTCCGGCCGAAGTATTGGCTGGGCAGCAAGGGGCTGAGCATAGGCCCTGTGAATGATGCTGTGTTTTGGCCATGGCTGCAAGGTGGCCCCGTTTCTCTGCCCATTAGGTTGCTTTTCCATCACACCAGAAACCCCCTCTCTCTTGCTCTTTCTTGTTAAGAAAGATAAAGAATGGATTGAGGAAGGATTGAAACTCTTTGGCTCTGTGCTTCCTGTATCTCAAGGTGCTGGACGTAAGGGGCTGCTGTAGAAAGAATCTGTGTGGCATGTGCGTGGTTTGCGACCTCTTCAGAGAGAGGCCGTGTGCAATGGGGATTTCTCTCCCTCTCTTTCTTTCCTGAGGAATCTTGGACTCAGGTGTTTCTTTGGGGCCTAGACAGATGCAAGACACACACACACACCTGGAAATCCACAGCCAGAAATGGTGGGGGAAACTGAGCGTGGTCCTCATGCCGCAAGAGCTCTCTCCCGCCGAGCTTGCTCCTTCCTTGCCAGCAGCACTGCGGCAGGTATGGGCCATGGCACCATACATGAGCCACCCCCAGAGCTTTAGCCAGCTCACACACATTGTCAAAAGGCACACCTTCAACAACATCCTCCAAGGAAAGGGCCCTGCTTTCCCCTGCTAGCAGAGAGGGCTAGATGGAAGGAGAGGCTTTGGCAGGAAGCAGGGATCCCCTGTGCAGGTCCTGGTCTTGCAGTGACATAGGTGCTGCCAGTTCTGTCATCTCAGAGATGGAAAGATGTGCTGCATCGTCAGTCCTGCTGCCATGACACTTCATTGGGGAGATCCTTCAGGGAAATAGAGCAGCAAATCTGTGAGTAGTAGGTAATTGTAGATAGGTTGTTTCTGAAGCAGCAGGTGCCTGGAAGCAGCTGCATTCACTGATGTCCTGTTATGTAGCATGAAGCGGCAGGGAAGAAAGAATAACAGTCATGTTACCTGCTCAGTCAGAAGTCGACACAAACTTCTGATGAGGAGCTGGGAACATCACCAGGAACATTCAAACAGGGTCTGAAGGCTGAAGAAAATTGCTGTGCAGCCAGCTCTGTTGTAAAACCCACATTTCAAGGGTAAAATGGGCGGGGAATTTCTCACTTGGTCTTTTCTGCTGAGGCCAAAGCAGAAGGTTTCCAGAGCAAAAGGGCAGACGTGACTCAAGCATATGTCAGACCACCAGGAAATGGTCTCAAGTCCCACAGCAATCACCAGAACACTTCACTTTTCAGCATCCCACCTTTATTTTAAAAGAAAGCCAGGCAAAGATATCTGTGCTGTACCCAGTGGCAGTGACTGCCATGGAAACACCACCAACACATCACCTAGGCAACCAGGGCAAAGTGTGATCTGTTGAGAGCTGTGAACAACAGTCCTGCGCAGTCTTGGTTACCACATTCCCTTTTGGTCATGCACTCACATGTGTGGGAAATTGGCAGCCACATGGGCTGGAAATCCCAGAGAAAAGGTGCCTCTAGGTCTGCTCTTGGATTAAGAATCACATGTTCAACATATCATTGGGAATGATGGGATAATCCCCATGCTGAAAGCTTCTAGCCACTAGATGAAAGGTACTTGTTATCCTTCTCGTACAAGAGAGTGGAACCTGGGGGCCAGGAGCAGCAGTCGCTCTCGGTCTATAGCAGTTGCAGGTGGAAGGCAGACCTGCTCGGGTAAAACTCCCAACAATCCAAGTCCCTCAGACCCCACTCCAAGCCCCATTAGTTATGACGCAGCAGCCGGTCCTGTGGCCGGCAGCTACACACACGTCTCAAAATGCTTGGAAAAGCAGGTAGCCCAGGCCCTGCTGGGAAGAGGAGTGAGCAATTGGCTACCTGCAGCGGAGACTGTTCCAAGAGGAAGCCGTCTGTCGGTTGCCCAACCATCTCCCCCTTCCTTGCCATTGAGGTGCATAGCGTGCGAGAGAAAATCAGCCCCAGACAGCTGATGACAGAAGCCAAGTGTAGGTGTCTGGGAGACTTAAACGAAATAATAGAGAAAGTTTGCTCTTATCCCAGAGGATTTCCTGGAGTGATGAGTGAACCTGGCGTGGTTTTGCCCTACCTTTGGCAAATGCTGTGCATCTGGGCGGGCTGACACAGCCTTGTCCATTTGTAGTGAGGAAGCAGCAGTTCCCCTTACGAGTACTTGGCTGGAGCTGTCTCCATCCTCACCTCTGCTGCACCAGCCACGGCACCAGAGCCGTGCGTGTTCACCGGGCACCCTCTGGGGCGCCACGCTGGAGGGAGCTGGGCAGAATGAACCCACCTGGAGAGCATCCTGCCTGCACCTCGGCGTGCCACACCTGCTGGCTTTGCCCAAACTGCCTCAGACCGTGGGCAGCTCTGGTAAATGAGACCCTAGGGAGCCTCCCAGGTGCTCACTCCAGGCCCTGACAGGCCAGAGAAGCCCTTTGCTCATCCACCAGGCGTCCTCTAGCCACCCTGGACAATCGCTTCCCCACCAACAGACATTTGGGAAAATGGCTCCCTCAACAACAAAACAAAAGCCTCCCAATAAATACACAACATTCTGCATTTAAACCTTTCCAGCAGTTCATCCCAGCTCCCAGTGTTTGTGTGAGCGGAGAGACCCACTGACACATTCTGCACTGAAAAATGTAGAAGAGAGCATTTGGTTCATTTCCAGATTTTTATTATTTTTTTTTACAACAAGCACACCACTATTTCCGGTCAGATGAAGCTTTTCATTCAACCTGGGTGATTTTGTACTAACTCCTTGATTTACTATGACAAAAGTAAACAAGCGGCATTCCAGTCACCTTGCAGTGAACTCGGGAGCAGCAGCTTCACCAAAAGGAGCCAGGAGAGGAGGGGAGAGGTGGGAGGGCAGCACGGTGCCCAAGCTTGTCCGCAGCCTGGGAGCTACCTGTGCATTTCCTGGGAGCCAGAGGTGTTGGTGTTGGTCCACAAACACAACATGCATCACTGGAGTTTGCAAAAGCCCAGGAAAGGAAGTTGGGCAGAGACTGAGGCAAATCAGCTGCTCATATGCAAAGGTCTCACAGTGGATCAGTGGCAAAACAGGTCTTTTAACTTGGTCCAGCACCCTCCTTCTTGGACTCTGTTGCTTCTCTATCCAGGAGTGGAAGGACACGCCTTGAGGTTTGCACGTGTGCCACCACTATGCTGAGGGGGGGTTGGAAAGTGTGAACCCACGAGGGCACAGTGCTGGCTCCAGCAGGCGAGCAGGGAACTCCTGTGGGCACACAAAAGCACGGAGCCCCTGCTGGCCCTGCCCTCCTGTGGGTGCACACAGCTTTGTACCCACCATGTACAACCCTGGAACCGGCACAGCTCTTCCCGCAGAGCTCAGCACAGCCCGCGCCGCAGTGCATGGCTCAGCTGCCTGCGCTGTCTCGGAGGGCAACGTGCGCTCTGCAGCGGAGGTCTAAAAGCCCAACGGCCCTTATGAGCTCTTGCGGCAGATAAACTTGTCTCAAATGTGCCAGCAGCTAGAACTGGTTTAGGTAGAGAATTTCTAGACTTAAGTAGAGGTGCACTAGAGCTGTTTGCCCTGCAGCTTTGTTTGAAACCAGAAGCAACCGCCTAGTTAGCTTGGAAACCTTCCACCCGGGCGGTGTCTGTGCCGTGTGCGGGAACACGGGGCCCTCTGGTGGCCGCGCTCGGCGGGCGGGGGGCGGGGGGTGCGCCCGAGGGGAAACAAGCTCTGACTCTTTCCCTCGGCAGCTTTCTCCCTCCCAGCCACGAGCCCGCCTGCACCGGGAGAAGGGTGCAGCCTGCAGCAACCCCGCAGACCCTTGCATTGGCATTTTGGGGCTGGAAGCGTGCGGGTGAGAGTCAGGGTCCCCGGAGGGGGGGGCAAGGAGAGACACATCATGTGGCTTCGGGCTGTCGTTACCCGCCTTGCCTGTGTCGTGGGGGGTGACGCAAACACTGCACATTTGGCTGTACTTTGGGCATGGTTTAGACTGAATCTCACTGCGAGTGTTGAGTGTGAGAACCTGTCATCGAGTGAGGTGCAGGAAAGCTCATACCGATAGCTTAAACCAGCATGTCACTAAACTCCCCTAATCAGTGGGGCAGCCGTATTTCTCCTTTGCCTTTGGACCATACCTGTATCCGGGAGCTGAGCTCTATACCTGGTGAAGTGTCCAAGTCTGTGATGGTGTTACTGGTGTAACTGCACTCACGGAGCCCCTGGAGTCAGAGATGTGAGCATGCTCCAACCTGGCCCATCCTCCACTGAGGCAGCAGGGGTCCTTCCATTTTGCACCTATTCCATGTCTTAAGTTGCAAACAGCAGCTCTGCAGACCCTTTGTTTCATTCCATTCTGAGGTACAAACAGACAAGACGGGCTAAAACCTGGGGTCAGTTGGGTACAGAACGAGTAAGAAAGGTCTTTTAGGTAAATCCCTGGAAATACGTTAAGATACAGACAGCAGATCTGTCCGGAGAGCAAGGAGCAGGCGATTGGGAGTTCAGGAAGCAAATTTAGAGGGCTGCAAGCATCTCCTTAGACCTGTGCACTTCCACAAGTTGGCTCCTGCTCTGCTGGAAATCTGGGGCCAGAACAATTGAGAAGTGCATGAGCGCCAGCTCTGTTATTTGGCCCCAATGAGGCCCAGAGGGAGCACCAAGGAGCTGAGGATCAAGCTGCTTTCCTGCTGTGGATGCAGAACCTGCATGCCTCCAGCTCACTGCATGGCTCCTTGGTGTAAGACAGGGTGTTCAGAAATCCCAGCCTTGCCAAGAACCCAGGTGGCACCAGACAATCCAGCAGCCATTAGGAAAGCTCTGGGAAACCCTGTTGGCAGTGGAACTCCAAAGAGAGCCTTCCTGCTCTTGCAGTGTGAGGTGTAGTCCTTCTGTGCTGACTGTCTTAGCCAAGGGCACACAGTCTCCGTGCTGTCTTGGTGATGCTTTCCAGCACAGCCAGGGACTTGCATGCAAGTCACGCTGCTCTGCCCTTGCCTAAACAGAGGATGCAGCAAGGGCAGAGTCAGAAATGGCTCATTCCTGCAGCGTGGGCCTGATTTTGGAAACCGTGTGCTCAGTGTCAGCTCTGTGAGGTGCTGAGCGCCTCTCACCCAGACCGTCACGTAGCCTCAGCACCACAGGTAGATACCCATCGGGCTGCAGTGGCTGTGCCTGCCGATGCGGCTGGGGAGTCCCAGCCTCGGGTCTCACCGATGATGCGGGCAGCTTCATTTTCTTGGTGCTTTCTTTCCCGAGGCCCCTCTGTAACACTGCCCCAGAGCACGTGCTTTCTCAGGGGTCTTCCCGTCTTTAAATGCACCAGCTGGAAGACAAACGGCTCTTCCTGACTGGCACAACTATCTCCCTCCAGTCGAGCAGGTTGTCTGCCCTGTGATTTATCGTCCTGCTTCACGTGCTGCCTGCAAGCGACCGTCAGTGACCGCTGACTGCCCCCTTTTTGCCCAGCAGTGACATCTTCAGCTTCAAGGCGCACAACTATGCACTGATAGCATTTCAGCCTTGGCCTGACCTTCACATGAGCCTCAGGATCTGGGCCCATTGCATCACAGTTGCTCCCAGAAAGATGGCCGTTGTCAAGATCAGTGTCATAAGGTTATTGGTTAGTTATAGAAGTGGTAGGAAGCAATCTCAGGCTCGTCCAGCCCCATTTCTTATTTCTGAGCTGTCAGTGCAAATAAAAGTCATGTGCTGCATCTGCTTCATGGAGCAGAGGAGTCGTATACATACAGAAAAACCAACAGTGTCCACAGCAGGGCTGTACAATTAGTGGAGAGAGGTTTGTATGCGCTGCAGCTTGTGATGGAGATTCACCATCTAGTCACTGTGTCACTATCCAGTGACATGGATTCACCACTTCCCTCCCAGAGAGAGCCCGTGGCCTTTAAAAAATCAGGTCAGTTGGATCAGCGGGCCAGGAGAGCTGTAACATCTCCAGTGTGGACTGGAGGTGTCGGTGTCCCTTCCCAACACCCATTTCTGCAGTGTTGCTACCCAGGCTGTGTGATACAGACCACGCACACAGAGGCACACAACAGCCAGGAGGAGGAGGGACATGAAAACATGCCAAAGGGTGTGTGACAGGGAGAAATATGGCAGGGGTCCCACCGCATAGCTGAGAGGGGCAGCGAGCAAATAAAATACACGTTTCACTTCTCTTTTCACAATGGAGCTGTGCTACACAAGAGAAGCACAGGTCTCCGCCAGCTACGAGGCCATCACTCTCATTTGACAGCAGTTTTGTAACCCTCTCCTTTTGCTCCTGAATGCATGGGGTAAGTTTATTTAAAGTGGAGATGCTGTTTGGTGAACACTTGGGCACTCAGGAGGAACACGAGAAGAGGTCGTGATTCGTCTCCCATGTCTCCTGGGGGCTGAGGGAGGAACCACCCTGCGGGACAATGGCAAACCTCGCTCATGGGATGGATGGGTTCGGTGAGCAGAGGGGCCAGGGGAGTGCAGAGTGGTTAAAACATCCACTTGATGGAAGGGACAAAAACACTGCAGGTGGAACAGGAGCACCAGACACATCCTGAGCCTCCTGTCCCACTTACATATGAACACGGATGGTGCTGACAGTTGGCAAGGGGCAAAGCACACAGCCATGCATTACCAACACCCATATCCTCCTTACCTAAGCTCCACACAGGTCGGGATTTGATTGCTTGGCAACCAGTTTCCCCCCTCAGTCAGTCTCCAATCTCCCCCCATTCAAACTTCCCCTTACTCTTGTATTTTACTGGATGGAAGACGTTGTTCTATAGAGTACAGTATTCGCAACAAAAAGATCACTTAAGCCTGTATGCGCTGCTCAACAGTTCTAATATTGTTTTCTAGGAAGAACTTCACACAAACAAAGAGGTTTTGGCACTTTTTGAGCTTGCAGACAACCAGCAGCAGGCACAGACTGCATAATACCGGTAAGGCTGCTTTTGCTTCCCTGAACTTCCTACTTTGCCAAAAACTGATCCAGAAAATGGCATAGCATGTGTCTGAAAGAGATTACAGAGGTCTCGTTTTCAGGCCAGGCAGCACTGGAGCTTTCCTGAAACGCCTCGGGCTGAAAGGGGGATGTGTCAAAAGACCCACACTGGCCCGGACACACACCACAAGCACCCATGCTGGACTCCAGGGGGCTGTGGCGGTCGATAATCAGCATTGCTTGCTTCTGCTCTTCTCTCCTGGCACTCTGCAGCTCGGCCTCTTGTCCTGTTTACCTGTATCAGTGTCAGTATGTGCAGCTAGCACGCTGGTCGTGTGTTTACCTCCTCCCTATCATCAGTTGCTTGCTTTGACAAAGACAGTATGGGGAAAGGATGCAAATGCTATACAGAGTGAGAAAAAACACCTTGTATTTGTAGTGTGCTAATCATGATGGGACAAGAAAAGATTCCAAAAAAATAAGAAAAAAATTGATATGCATGGCACAGCCAAGAATGCACAGGCAAGTGAATGGCTTCTGGGCAAAGGCCACCCCAATGATAATAACACAGTTATAATCCAGACATGGCTCCTACCAGCAGCAAACACACCACTAGGATGGTGCAACAAAAAAATCAACACAACAGGTTTTCTCATTGGGAAGAGCACTTTGAACAGGCGCCTTTGAAACCTGTTTGTAACCAGCTTGGCTGTCTCCAGCACTTCCTACCCAACCTCGCTATCTACCCCTTCACTTTTTGCTATTTCAAACATTTTGAAGCTGCATGCAAAGGGAAGAACTTCCCAAGCATAGCACTGTGGAGAACAGCCACAAGAAAATGTTGTGGTTTACTCTCTTTTGGCGCAGCACTGAAGTCCAGGTAGAGCTGCCCGGTTAGCAGCCCCTGTTCAAGATCAGGCCAGGCTATCCATCCCAAGCCTTGTACTTCCCCGTAGTGAGGCTGTGCTTGTGTTTTTTCTTCAGATGACTCCATCTGATCCGTGTAAGGAAAAGATTTGTTTATCTACATCTTCTTTTATCCCCTTTCCCTCTGCTCTGGCAAGGCATGCTCGCCTCCCAGGGCACGATCGCATACTGAAGGACAACGTGTGTAAATGTCTCTTCATTTCTGCCCACAGCATTTTGAGACCCCTCCTAGAAAGGCACAGAGAAGACAGTAAAGCAAAAACCATCCAGGGGCAGATACAAGGTGCGTAGAACAGAAAAAGCGCCTGCAAGGTCACTGATCACCTAACAGGACATGGGGAGGGAAGAGCAGATTTCTCTGCTGGCCCAGCTCCACAGGCCACATCAGCTCCCCAGGGTCTCCACAGATGGCGGAGCCACAAAGCTCCCCAACACCACTCCTCTTCCACTGAATGACCCAATGCTTCCCAGGAAAAGCACTAGTCACAGGACAGCAGACAGGCACATATAAACAAATCCCCCCCATCTTGTCCAAATAGGGCAGGACAAACGGTCACCGGCTCCCCACGGTGGCAGCAAATGGCAACACCATGGTCACAGGAAACCTGGGTACGGAAGCTGTCACCTCTACTAGGGCTCACAAAGAGAGGTGTTCTTAAAACCAACATCCCAAGACACACGTAAAGGAGCTCCCATTCCTTCAGGGGATAATGCTGGTGACTAAAGCACTCACTGCGATTTCCAGTTCCTTAGAGAATGAGCGTGTCCATCCTACCCCTTCTGTAATCCTACACCGATTGTAACGGCACAGGGGTAGTTATGGCTCTGGCCCTGCTCACACTCAAGCATGCCGTGTCCTCACGTGGTAACGGCCCCAGCCCAGGGTGTATCATCACCTTCGCCTGCTGCCCCAGACCGGTCTTTAGGCCATTTTACACATCTACAGAAATGCCTTTTGTTAAAGCAGAACAAGAGAATTAAATGAGTGAGTACTAAGTGGCTACACCTATTTTTATTACCAAAACTGAAATAGATGCCTTTACCATATTCAGCTTTTTCTTTTAAAATTTCATCTTTTATTCACTCATCAAGAGCCAATAAGTTATATAAATCATAGCAGTTTTCATCTCCCTACTGAAGTAGTCAACAAGGTTTTTACTTATTTTTATGCTGACAGGTAGCACATCAGATCTTTAGAAAATGCGTTGGTCTTGGTTTTCCACAGCATTTCTTCTGAAAAAGGCTACCTCTCTGGCGCAGCTTCCCCGTGAAAGCTCTCCCGCGTTGTTAGCGTGGCGCTGCAGCTCCCTGGGAAGTTCTGGCTGCGGCCTTAGCAGGTGTCAAGGCACTCGGCGCTGTGCAGGTCCCTTTGCTCCCAGAGAAGCGGCCCACCAGGCCGGCAGGGCGGCTGCCGCACACTGCAGCCACCCCACCGCTCTGCCTCGCCACCGCTTTTTGGAGACCACAATTACACTGAAGTTCATGCTGGAGGCAGGGGCGATGTTTCCACCTAACTGATGTTAAACTAGATTCTTCTGTATTTAATTAAGAGTTCCAGCAGGTTAAAACCGGAAACAAAAGCACAGAACTTGTCGATGACAATAAACTGAGGCAGCAGCATTGTCATCCCCGTGCTTTAAACAGCGTCTAAAGCAACTTCTAAACAAGGACAATTTGGGATACTGATGCAGAACTTAAACAGTGATTTTTGTTTGCTTTACCTTATGTGAAGGGGTTTCAAACACTTCAGTAACTTAGAACTAGTCCCGTGGTTGCTCTTTTCCCCGTCTGCTTCTCCTAAGCAGATGTTTTGCTTTGTATACCAATAATAGATTCTTTTTTCCCCCGATAGCAAAGCAATCTCGTTTTCATGGTAACACAATAGCATTCTAGTCTTGCTCCTCTTCATCCCCATCCTCATCTTCATCTCCTTGATCTCCAGATTCGATGTCATCTTCATCTTCAACCTGAAATTAGAAAGGTCTATTGTGAGCAGTAACATCCCTTAAACCCCGATTCAACCTTTTGAAGGCAGACAAATGCCAACGGAGTGGAAATAAGCTTTAGAGGTAGCATAAAACTATCCCGGTGCATCAAAGAGCACTTAATAAAGGCAACTTCCATCTTGGAACATCATGCAATATTTAACTTCCCTGCTACCTACTGGGTATGGCTGCCTCCATTGAGCACCACCAGCTCTGCCCGGCCCATTCAAGCAGGCGCTTCACAGGTCCTTTAGCTGCCAGCACAGCTGGGGAAAGTAAACCCGCACGGCTCACCAAGCAGGTGGGTCTGGTGCTCTTCAGCCACGCGTCTGTCCTGCGCTTGGCCATCAGCCAAGCTGATCACATCGCTGGGGTATTTTCTCCCTCTTTCAGTCATTTAAGAAATCAGACTCGGAGGGTTCCTTGGCTACGCTTGCGGGATCTCCACTTGCTACAAATAGTTCTCAGTACAAATGATGCCTCCACACAACGCAGGTTCTTTAAAACTGTATTCCTACAGCTCAGGCTAAACAAGGCCACTGTTCACCACCGACATGGAATCCTGCCTTTAAGGACTACTGCGTAAATGCCAGAAGGACTGTTTCCTGATAGGAAACCTGGGCTGCAGCCCAGTGCTCAGCCACAATACCTGCAGCACAGCAGCTGATTGCGTACACCTTACAGTCACACATCTAGCAGCGAGTCAAAAGGACTCTTGAAGAAAGCTGTCCAGAAAAGGCTGCCAGAAATTGCCCTGATAGTCAGCAGCACTGCTTACGCAGCAGACTAAAGCTTTCTAGTTATCGCTTGTATTATCTGTGGAATTATCCCTTAGGATAAAGTGACCATCATCTGCTTTCTAGTGGGCAGCCAGGATGAGCTGCAGCAAAGCCAGGCACGTGGTCAGGTATGATCCCAGACCTGTACACGAGCAGTAGCTTTCCTCACGGGAGCCTGGCAGGTTCTACTCCCTAGGCTGAACACTTCTTTGAAGAGGCAGTTGTCCTCCTTTATTGTTAGCTGCCAGCCTAAGCTCAGGAAGTAGCTCCAGCCCATTCCACAGCCCTCTCTTCACAGAAGAGGTCTCAGAGAAAGGGGCCTCAAAATTAGTGGATCAGGTACTGCCTGAACTCATTGACTCATAGTTTCACTTACCGGTACACCAAGATCCTTCAACTTGATCTTCAGTGCAGAGAGTTTCTGATCCTGGTCAGCCAAAAGCACCAGAAGATCATCCTGCTCTTTCTTTGATTCTGCCACTTCTTGCTGAAGTTTACTTTTCTCATCTTGCAAGATGGCAACCGTGCTGCTAGCTGAATCCAGGTGCTGTTTCAGTGATTCTTTTTCCTCGGACAGGACTTTGACTTCACTCTGGCAACACAAAAGATCCCGCACCAAGGCACAGGAACGGCTGAAGCCTTGTTGCCTCCAAACACATTCCATGCATACCTGTGACAGCTCCAACCCCACCAAGTGCCCTGTGGCCTTGCTCCCACACACTTCCTTACCCCAACTCCCTTTATTACCAACCAGGATTAAGGGAAGTGGAAGTCTTAGCAGCAGCTACCTTCCACCCAGCCAAATGGGACGGTCCCTGTCAGAGTAAAGCTGTTTGCTAGACTAGCCTTACCGACTCTTTGAAAGCAGAGAAGGGGCCTACATTTCCCAAGCCAAAAATGAAGGAGGAAGTGCATCTGGCTTCCCCCCCTGCATAGCTTGAAACACTGAAGATGCTGAGGAAACAACAGACTTCCACCCAAAGCCTGTCCTGTTGCAGAAGTCCTACTAACTGCCAGCTGAGTACTGACGCAGTTTGGTGTTCACCCACTACCAACCTTCAGTTCCCTTATCTCTTGCTCAAGTCTTCCCTCCAATCCGGAGTTGTTGGCTGCTGCTGCACCGCTGTCTCCTAATGCAAGATCTGCAGTTGCATTCTGTGGACAAAAACCACAGTCTTAAAGCACTGAGTGCTTGCTGTCTGTATGTGAGGCAAGAGGCGCTACAGTTAGGTGTAGAATTTAAAAGCATTTTTTGTTCTTGCAGCATAGCCAAGGTGGGGCAGTTATATCCATCGTAGGCTGTATAGCATCAGAAAATGGATCTGTGATTCCCAGGGTCTCAATAAAAACATGTAAGCACAAGGTCACAAAAGGGAGAACGCAAGGCACAACCTTTTTCCAATAGAAGCTGTGCTCTCAAGAGACTATTAGTTTCGCTAGGCAGACCTTGTCCGTTACAGGCCACCCGCCCTCTCAGACACCTCTGAAGGGCCAAAGAGTTTCTTTAGTCAGCTAAATATGCAAATCCAAGTATGGGACCACTGAAACCAGCAACAGTTGGGTCTCAGTCAGTCCTACTTAAAATATGGCAGCTGTCCTTCAGCTAAAGCCGCAGCACAGCACGAAGGGAAGGTGATCGGGTCTCCAGCTGTACGGGGTTTAAGCCAGAGCTCTAGGGAAGGCCGGCCGGGGGCAAGGCGGGCTGACAACTGCTGGCAGCATGGAGCATGTCCGTGTGCACCTGTCTCCTGAGCACACATGGCTAGCTCCTGTCAGAGCAGCTGGCCTTTTGGCAGTGCAGGCAATAAAGCCTTCCTCTCTCAGGAGCTGTAGGCTACATTTCACACTGACCACCTTCCCCACACAGTCCTCTTTCTCACAATACTGAAATTAGAAATCTGTGCTCACATCAGAACAAACCAGCGAGAAGCCAGAATTTAAGTGAGTCCAGCTCCCACAGAGCAGCCACCCTGCTTTCATCACAGCAGAGCATGGTACGCAGGAGCAACCCTCGTGCTGCCTGCACACCCAACATCATTGGCATCACGTGGCCTGCGCTCCTGCAGCTTTACTCATTAGCTCTGCTGTCAAAACACCTGTCACGCTGTCATGCAACTCCCTGTGTAAGTTCTGTAGCTCAACATTCACTTTATAGTGCTGTCAGCTACTTCTGGGACACAACCACCCTTCTTTAACTGATCTAGAACGCTTTATTAGCTGATCTTTGCAATACACAGCTAAAGAAAGCCCTGAAGCATTCAGAGGGCTGCACAGGCAGAGGCACTGACCATGTGCCATTCAACTGCACGTGAGCTTTCAAATTAGAATCAACTGTCTGTGAGAGCAATGGTGTTCTCTATAATATATGCAATATCTTGCTTTTGCGTCTCACAAGAGAGCATCCCCTCTGACAGGGGTAGGAGCTTAAAGCACGGAATAGCTGGTATTTGTTTAGTAATACCAAGGATCAAAGGCCCCACAGAGCACCAGCTGAACAGGGAGTCTCCTCTTTCCTCACAAATGATCTCTCTAGGTAAGGTGTTACTTCATTTAAAACACTGCTGGCATCACTTGCTGATGTGTATTCTTAAAACAAGCCGGGGTTCAGACAATGGTGACGGGCAGCATAAGCAGGAAAGCCAGTTCTGGAAGATTTAGCCCCCAAACAGGAAACAAGAAACTGTGTCACGGGTACCATTACTTGTAGCTTTTGATTCTCCATCTGAAGCTTAGAGATTTCTGCAGACTGTAGTTGCAGCTGACTCCTCAGCATTTCCAATTCCTTTGGGAAACAAAATTAAAATGTATTTTTCAGTTGATTTGATAAAGCCAGGTAGTTATTCACATCAGACTTTTCTTAAGCTAAAATCTCCCAAACCAACTGCTTCGTATGACTGCGTGAGAAGAAAGCTGCATCCCTGTCCCCATGACAGAACAGCAGCTGTTCCTCCAGCAAACAGAACTAGTCAGCATCATTTTCCACTCTGCGTCTATGAACTTTTTTCTGTGGAATGCCCAGCCCAGGCACCACTTGGAGCCTCAGCCATGTTCACAAAGGTGTCGCTCACCACCGGCACTCCCGTTAACCTTCTCTATGCATTATCATTCTCAGTGGAGAAACACATCATGACTTATCACTCCAGGCGTTAGTGCTCTAATCGGAGAAACTCCGAAAGGTGTTTTTTTGAGCAACAGCTCCCTTAAATTACTGTGTTGGTCTGTTTGACCAAGTGACAGGTCATAAAACAAGAGGAAATGGCCTCAAGTTGCACCAGGGCACAGTCAGGTTGAGTATCAGGAAAAACTTATTCAGGGAAAGGGTCCTTGGGCTCCCTGGTTCAGAGGCTGCCCAGGGAGGTGGTGGAGTCCCCATCTCTGGAGGGGTTTAAAAGACAGGCAGATGAAGTGCTTAGGGATATGGTTTAGTAGTGGACAGGGATGGTTGGGCTTGATTATCTTGAATGTCTTTCCCAGCCTTATGATTCTATAATAAAGCTACACCATTAAAAACATCAGCATGCTCAGGAATCAATGCTCCTCCCTAAAGTGTGGCAAAGCTACCTTCCCATCCCCAGCTACCACTGTTCATCACAGCTTTGCTGAAACACCCCAAGTTCACCTTCTGTAGGTCATTATTGTGCTCCAGGCCACCAGGTTTGCTGGTCTGTGAGGACTGCTCTGTAGTTCCCACTTCTAATGGTGAAGCTTTCTGTAACAGCAACAGGAAAATCAGCCGTACAACACACGGACCAAATACAGTCACACTGTCAGAATCCAACGCAAACTGTGTTTGCACTGTCCAAGTTCCCAGAGAAGGTGCAAGCACAGGTTAAGAAACGCATGTCAAAGCTCTCCCGTTACACAAGAGCAGCTGGACGGTCTCCAAGGGGGATGCAAAAGCATCCCTCCCAATTCAAAAGCAGAAGGCAGGCACAAGATCAAAGCAGCACAAATCACTCCCAGGAACAGCACAAAGCAGAACAGGCTCTGCTCAAGCCATCTCTACTCTATTTCCTATTACCAGTGTGCACTCGGTGACGATTGCTTGGCTGCCATCAGTAGGACTTACACAGCTTAAAGCAAATTACGCTGCATCAGGTAATGCTGAGACAGTGCTTACCAGTTTTTCAATCACAGACTCCTTTTCCCTTAACTGCCCTTGCAGCAGCTCATGCTTATTCTTCCATTCTTCCAGCTCTTCCTTCATTTTGCTCACATCTTCCGTCTGAATGCCGTTCATCTGAAACGTATCACTGTGGGAATTATGGTGCTGAGTGTCCTTTCCTAAAAGACAGTTTACACCAAAGGTCACAGGCAGCAACATCAGTTTGAAGTTGAAAACACACCGACTAAGGTATTGATGGCCTGCCCTCCTCCCGCCCCGCAGGGCAATCCCAGCCATTCCAACTCAGGAGCCAAAGCAAAGGAATTAAGAATTCTCTGTCAAAAGCTGAATAAAGAGCTTAAATTCCCCATTCCTCTGAGTACCTATTTGTGACTGCACCTCCGCACTGCTTCAGTCATACAGTTCACCCAAAGTAAGCTCACAGACAAATCATTCAGAGAGGAAGGACAGCTATTTCCATATGGAATTTTAATCATCCATAATTCTGAAGTTAGAATTACTTTTTGACATTGGTCGTATCCAGCTTAGCAGGCATCCTGACCTTGGAATAACTTCCCTATGCTGTTCTGATTGAAGTGCCCATCTGCCATACCACAGTTCTTCCCCAACTGATCCTCTCATTGACAGCCCCAGCCTGCAGCACAAACCCTGGCCCATCCGCTCATCTTCCGAGTTGGAACAGGTGACGACTGTTCTGGACTAAGTTAAGGAATCATAGAAGCATAGTATCATAGGGCAGTTTGGGTTGGAAGGGACCTTAAAGATCATCTCGTTCCAACCCCCTGCCACGGGCAGGGACATCACCCTGGATCAGGCTGACCAAGGCCCATCCAGCCTGGCCTTGAACAACTCCAGGGATGGGGCAGCCATAACTTCCCTGGGCAGCCTGGGCCAGGGCCTCACCACTCTCATGGTGAAGAAATTCTTCCTAATGTCCAGTCTGAGTAGCAAAGGTGCAGGAAGCCTCTGCCAGCAGCTCCCTGGCAGCCAGTGCTTCACAGGCACTTAAAGACTAACACAGTATTTTGAGATAATGAAGCAAATCTGATGCTTAAACAAAATTGTCTGCAACATTCAACATCAACTCAAAAAAAGCGTATTTTATCTCTGGGATCTTCTCATCTGCTGCAGAACACACGGCACGGGTTGCGTGCTGGAGCCATCCTGCAGCTTGCATTTAAACCACGGGAGATCTCTGCTCCAGCAAGATCACTCGTGTCACTCCTTCTGAAGCCTACCCAGCTGGACTTTGAGGAGATTGTACTGGTCCTTGTGCTGCTGGATCTGCGACACCTGCTGCGTCACTGTTGCCTGGAGCTGTTCGTTTTGAGATGTTAAAGTGTTAATTCGTTGTTTTAATTCTTCAAGCTCCTGGTCCTGTGAAAGGGAAAAGAAATGCTCTTGGAGTATGAACACTTTTGAAAACAGTACTGACAGGAAGGCACAAAGAGAGAAACACCTCAACTCGACCATTTTCATGCTTCTGGCTAGTGCCCCTGTCAGTGCTGCCTGTGACAGATAAGCAGAACAGCCTCATGCAAACCTAGACAGCTCTTCCCAGGAAAAAAGCCTGGGAAAGACAGAAGCTGCCTGTCACACCAGACCAAAGCCTTCTGAATTTTTTGGCGAAGAGCTCCAGCATCCCCAGTGCAGGGACAGCAGGAGAAAGAAAAGAAACACAGAAAGTCTAACAACTGTCATTTTTCTCCGTCACACTGCACGCATTTGTCCACTCCGGGAGTCTTGAAAGAAGCCATAGTAACTGCAGTCACCATGCGTCCAGTAAAGCCTCACTGACAGGTCACAAGTACCTCTTGATTCCTCATGTTCCACTATAATCCATGTCCACTCCACATCCCTGAACTAAACCCCCCTGCTTCAGGTCCTCATTAGCTATTGAGGTGAATTAGCTCTGCTTCTTTACCACTCAATCTAAGCTGTGGCAACAAAACAAATGAACTGTGCGAGTCCAACCACAGCAGGTCTACCCAGACTTCACTGACACTTCATTCCTTCATTCAGCCACATTTTGGCTGACATCTTCTCAAAGGTGAGAACACAGGATGGAGAATTCCATCTCACTGTGAAGCTCTGCAAGTGCTCCAGTTACTCATTGCAGGAGCAGCTCTCCAGCGCAGGGAGGAGCAGACATGCCCCAGGAGAAGAATTAAACTTAGCCAGTGTTCTGACTACTGACTTCTCACTTAGAATCATCAAATCACCAGGTTGGAAAGGACCCACTGGATCATCGAGTCCAACCATTCCTAACAATCCCTAAACCATGCCCCTAAGCACTTCATCCACCTGTCCCTTAAAACACCTCCAGGGAAGGTGACTCCACCCCTGCCTGGGCAGCCTCTGCCAGTGCTCAATGACCCTTTCTGTGAAAAAATTTTTCTCCTCATGCCCAGCCTGAACCTCCCCTGGCAGAGTGTGAGGCCATTCCCCCTTGTCCTGTCCCCTGTCACTCGGGAGAAGAGGCCATCTCCCTCCTCTCCACAACCTCCTTTCAGGTAGTTGTAGAGACCCATAAGGTCTCCTCTCAGCCTCCTCTTCTCCAGGCTAAACAACCCCAGCTCTCTCAGCCGCTCCTCGTCAGACGTTCTCCAGCCCCTCACCAGCTTCGTTGCTCTTCTCTGGACGCGCTCCAGAGCCTCAACACCCTTCTTGTGGTGAGGGGCCCAGAACTGAACACAGTACTCAAGGTGCGGTCTCACCAGTGCTGAGTACAGAGGGAGAATAACCTCCCTGGACCTGCTGGTCATGCCGTTTCTGATACAAGCCAAGATGCCGTTGGCCCTCTTGGCCACCTGGGCCACTTCTGGCTCATGCTGAGTCGGCTGTCAACCAACACCCCCAGGTCCTTCTCCTCCAGGCCATAAAGTCTTGGGTTAAGTATTCTCAGAACTGTTTCTGCATTGCTAGATTCCTCATTACTTGTTTTGGAGCACTCGATATCAAAAAGCCACAACAAGCCCTTCTGGAAGCACACACAGTGGAGCCCCTCTCACCTGCTCTCTGATCACTTTCTTGTAGTGAGTCACAATGTTGTCATGCTGTTCCAAGGTCTTCTTGACCTCCTCCTCCTTTTTATCTTCCTCGCTGGACTTGTAAATAGCTTTGCTGATGACGCCTGTCAAAAACAGCCTCTGTCAGCTGCAGCCCCGTTACATCTCTTTTGTTCTCCAAACAGCCTCACCCAGTTTAATCCAGTCCACAGCATTAGAAACTCACCCTGCACTTTACAAAAAGCCATCACAACCAACAGGTTTAAGAAAATAGGAAACCACAGGTTCTTATAGCACAGTTTGCACCCTTACTGCTTTACAGAGCCTCAGAAAAGCAAAAGTATTTTGGGTCTTCCCTGCCAGGCCAGGTGTGGGTTACGCAGTCCGACTCCACTGCTGCCCAAGGGCTGTGCGTGGAAGTGAAAGACTTCAGACAAGAGCAACAGGCAGATGGTATGGGACTGGGCAAAACCTCTTCACTGTTGCAGCTTCAAGGTTTTCTCCTTCTCTAGACTGATTTAAGTTGGGCAATATCACTAAACAGGACGTTAGTTAGATGTTGAGGACAGTGACAACCTGTCTCTTGAGAGGGACAGAACACACCGGAGAGAGTCCCTATCATTTTACAACAAGCCAGGAAACCTAGCAGTTCAGTTAGAAACAGCAAATATCTCAAATGCATAATTCCACAAACCAAGCTTCTGTGACCACCATATATGCCCAACATTTCAGTCTCTACATGAGCAGAGGTAAATACACCTCTTGGCCACAGTGTGGTAGGTCACAGCATGTAGTAAGAGTCATTTCCCCAAAGAACACGAGGTTAGGCAGTTAGAAAAGCCCTGGAAGTATTTCACTGAACCCCTGAGCGGTGACATTGGGGATATGGTTACTTGCAGCTCTTACTGTGACGTGTTCTTCAGAATGCTCCCTTTCAGTACTGTCACCCTTCTGTGAAGATGGTTACCTTCAGCACACTTTTAGTTCAGTCATCAGTTCATCACCAGAAACTAGAGACAAAAGCGTAACTTCACCTTCCAGTTCCTTTACAAGCTTGGTGAATTCATGGTCAAACATCATGTGGTCCGGGCTAGAAAAACTGGGCTGTGGTTTCTGAGCAGCTCTGGAATAAAGTTCGTGCTTGCTGATGAAGCCGAGCTTCTCGATGAAGTTCTCCCTGCCAATCCTCTTCTCAATCAGCTGTTTCAGCTTCTCCCTGCAAGGCAGAGACAAATCCATCGGTGCAGCACTGCAGGAATGAACCCAGCCTTCCCTCAAGGGGGTTTTGCTGTTACAACCCTGATTCTCTGTCTCAAGCCTTTTCTTTGCATTCCAGATGCAGTGTTTCCATTGCCAGGGACATCCACCCGCAGCCCAAGAGTATCTGAAACATCAGCCTCCCTCTGTTTGCTAGCCACGGGTCAGTTATTTCACATCCCGTATGGAACGGGCACGGAAAACATTCAACCGTGTGTTCCCAGCTGCACCACCTCGGTTAAAAGCCTCTTAAACCACCGTCTGCCACCCACACTCCCTTCCCTGCAGCCCTCTGGCTTCTAGATCGTACTTACTTGCGATAATTTTCCAGGGAGTTGTCATTGTAGTAGATGGAAATGCCCAGCAGCAGCGCACACAGGCCTTGGACAAGCTGCTCCTCTTCTCCGAGGTTCTCAGCTATCTGCCCCGTTAGCTGGAGTTCTCATTAAGGACATTTCAGGTACTCCATAAGCACAGCACGTGTAACCCTTCTCCCTGTATGAACTCCCAGTTAAAACAACTTTCACACGTGAACCTGAGCTTAATGAGGACGCAGGCAAAGCCAACCCAATGCTTGTGGCCTCTCTTGCTCCAGGGCATTTTCTTTCCTCCGTCACACAGCATCCCCACAGACCTGCCCAGGTAAATGTTTGTTCACCTTGAATAATCTAAGTAATTCCTAAGCAATCTGTCTTGCTCCGCAAGCCAAGGATACGAAAGGGACATTGGCTGGGTTGTGAAGGAAGTGGGTGACAGCAATGGAGCAGTTGCTCAGCCACGTGCAAAGCAGCATCAGGAGGCCAACTCTGGTCTGTACTTTGCTGCCCTGAAAGTAACAACCCATCGTTATCTCTCCACAGGAGAGGACCAAAACACCAAAAAAAAAAGCCACGCTGATTCCGAACTCACCCACTTTGACCTTGTCATCCTAAAAACAAGCCGTTGTCTGTGACAATCCCTTTTGTTAGTGATATGGAACACAGCTTTAGGGCTCTGATCAAACAAGCACTAAACCACTCCTACTGAACTGAGTAAAACGAGCAACACAGATGTGAAATATGACTCAACACAAATTAGCACCAATAGAAAATAATAACGAATTAGTTCTGTGCTTATAATTAACAACAGGATAACATGAAGGAACACACACACACAAACCTTGTAAAGAGGGAAACAGGTGCACGTTAAGTCAGGTGGGGGTACCCTGTTAAAAGGGATGCATCACTAAGGTTTCCCCCTGCTGATGAAAAATTGCCCATTGTTCCTAATCCCATTTGTAAGTAAAGAAAAAGAACACTAGCGTGGCTTCTGGTTCAGATGGTGCGCACACAGAGCCGCAGAGGAACACTAATGGCAATATTTGTGCTTGTTAACCAGAGAAATAACTTTTTATCTACAAATTGACCATCCTCTCAATGTTCTCCCCTTGTCTTTGCTGCAGATGCCGAGGGCACAGCCGTGCTACAAGTACGGCTTCCAACAGTCAACCTTCAGAGACCACCAAGAACAACATTCTGCGTGCCAGCTGCCACCGCGGACCAGGGGGCAGACAGGGATTGAGTACCGCAGAAAAGCCAAGCTCTGAAGAGACTGCCACCAAGACTTGTTGTGGAGGGACTGGGGTCTGCTGCATTATAGCCCCACCACAACCATGAAACCATCGCCTTGAAGGAGGAGAAAACAGATTTCAGACAGCAGCATGGCAGCCACCCCCAAGGAAAGGGAACATCTGGTCCTTTTTCACCACGCCCCTCATCATTACTCCAGAGACACAAGTGAGCAGGGTTGGAACAGCAAGGAACACGGCCATGACCCCTGCAATGAACCAGCTGCTCTGTCTCACGGTGAGTGCCACACACCCTTCGAGCTGTCCCTGGGCAGTCTTTGCTGTGGGTTTGTCTGCACCTTTGTTGCAGCCCGTTGTATAACACACAGTGTCTTCCTTGCTGCTGCCTTTCTGAACAGCACAACTGGTTTCCACTGACACAGTCCTCACAGAGTTGCCTAGTGCCCAACCTCGGCTCTCTTCTCTCTCTCTCTTCCTTCCTCTGGACTGGCTCAGCCGCTGTGCATTTCCCTGACCCACCGTGCACTGTTCATTAGTTCATGACTTGCATGCAACACAGCACTTTCAGCTCTCTGCTCAGGAGATGGCATCTATTTCCCACACAGTCTAATGACAAGAGGTGTTTAAGGGATTCACTGGCATACGTCAGGGTTACCCACAAAATAAGGCTTTTTGTTACCCACTAAGTAAGGCTGGGAACTGTGTCCACCTTCCAGTGTTCGGGTGAAGCACACACTGAGACACAATGTGACAAATCACAGGTCTTGCAAAGCTCACACAGAAATCCACCTGCCTCACAACACCAGCGTAGTGACCTAGAAAAGCACTGCAAGAACCTGCTGGGCACGCAGGCCCTCCTGGCTGCCCTGAACCCTGGCCATTGCTTTCCTCCTGCCCATCTCAGAACTACAGGGTCACAGTGGCTGGAAGGGACCAGGGCAATCACAGAGGTCGTACGCTGCTTTAGCACCAGAGAGTAGTAAAAGCACAAAGTCTGCCCAAATCACCACTAGATGAGATTCAGTAACAGCCTCCCAACACTGCCCATCGTTTAACTTATCCTGGCCCAGAAACCCCTTTGGGAAATGTGACCCTCCCGCAGCAGCACGGAAGGACAGAGCATCCTTGTCTCTGCTGAATGGAGGGAGCGTCCCCCTACCTGCAAGTGCCATTATGGAATGACAGGGAAATTACCCTGTTTTCCCCACTCATTGCTCCGCACACCGCTCCAAACTGCCAGGAAAGCCTTTTTCCCAGTAGAAAGACTATGCCCTTCCTGAAGCAAGACACGAAGGGAGAGCAAACCTGGGAACGGGCCGCTCAGCTTGACCAACGCAACCAAGCCCCTGTGTGTACAAATGCCAGGCTCTGCTTACAGCCTGCATTTTATCCCCCAGTAATCATCCATGCCACACTGCTTCCGCCCTCCTGGGAGAGGCAGAAGGGACTCAGAGCAACCAGAATCAGGCCAAGGAAGTCCAAGTTCATACCGAGTAATTAGGGACAAAATGGGTGTCGTAGCCAAGACACTGACCACACCAACTTGTCAACAGACTGAGTCAATTCTCCCCTAACTGAACAGTAGGAAATGCACCCTTCAAACAGAAAAAACAAGCAGCATCAGAACCTCTCTATCCCCTCACTCACATTAATAAATACTAGCTTTTACTGTCCCAAAGCTGTGACTACTGGGAATACGTGCTGGGAATAACCACTGTGACTGCAGTCCTGCCCTACAACACACTCGCACACCTCCTGCTTCCCAAAAGAACGCTGGTACAAGTGTCTTGTCCCAAAAGCAGAGTTACTCCTGCCCACGCAACCAGGGCTCACAGCACACGACATCTGCTGGAAGCAGCTGCAAATCACATTTATTCCCAAGCACTGCATGCTCTTCTGAGCTCAAATTAACAGTCCAGAGAGTCCCAGGTACCCTCTCTAAAAACCCCACCGCCCAGCTCTTTCCCAGACACGCCACAGTAAGGCCTGTTTGTGAGAGATGACAGCTCTCCAGAGCTGCTGTCGGACAACTCGGGGCCAGAAACAACCAGCCTCAGCCCTCAGGATAGCAGGTAAACATGGTAAATAAGGCAGGCAACTCCTGCTTCACGTGGTGATATTTCAGAACTGGGTTTTCTGCCACCAATAACCAGCTTAGCAGTGCTTTGAGCAGCACAGCCTGAAAGTCCAACTCCTTGCTTCAGGGACCACGTGCCAGTAATGAGATCCCAGAAGCTCCAAGGTTAAAACTCCTTCTGGGAAGGAGAAGGCACAAAGTGGATGGAAGGCAGGTTAAATACCCTTTGTCTTTTAGCAGCCAGGAAATGGGCAGCATCTCCCCACATCAGGTTGCCCCAGCTGTTTGCTACAGGCCAGCCTGAGAAAACAGCATTTCTGACAGCTCCAAGAAAGCCCATCTGTTGGGTGAATGAGTCCCACTAGAAAAAAGGCACTCATGCTGCCTGAGATTGCTATCCCAGAGTTCTGTGAGCACCCCAGAGAATCAACTGAAAGAGCTTGTTATGGTAGGAAACAACCCAAACCCAACTGCCACACAGAGCCATAAGTGGAAACACGTCAAAAAGCAGTTAAAGCAAACCTCCCCAGCAAGCCAAAGACAAGAGAAAAAGGCCTGCTTTTGGCAAGAAAATGCCGAAGCTGTGCCAGAAAATACATACCCGTCTGTCGATCTTATCGCCCTGCAAGTTACATACACGTTACTAGAGAACCATGAAGCAGAACACATTTCAGAGACATCCCCCCAGACTCTCGTTCCCCTCCATCATTCAAGGCTACAGAGCCACGGGCAGTTCTACTGCCTCAGATTTCCTCTGGATAGAAATGCCAGGGAAAGGACAAAAAGGACCACTGTCTGTTTTCAGGTGAAGCAGATGAAAAAAGTCATGTGAATTAATTCAAAACTGCAGCATTCTGCCCTCACTCTCGACTGCGTGGAAGCAGTTGCTGCCAGGGTTAACCACCTCTGGGTACCACAAACCTTTAGGGAAAAAAACAAGCAGAACAAAGCCAAAGCCACCGGGCAGCCTGGGCTTGGACGTGCAGGTCACTCACTTGCCACTTGCAAAGCCACAGGTTAACACACTGAAACAGTTCAAAAAAGCTTTTGGCTTTGAATATCAAAACCAACCATCAATCCACGAGAGCCTGGTGTTTTCCATGTTAACAGTGACAGGTTCAATCCCAGCCAGGCACTTCTTCAGCAACAAAACTGGGCTGGAGATCCTGCCAGCTCACCCTGTCTTTTAAACCAGGTTTAAGGTCTGGATGCTTTAGGAGCCTCTGCCTACTGAAAGCAGACATCATAAAGCAGTGGTCGCTGATGAAAAAGCCGGATTTGCTGCTTTTCCCCACACCCTGAGGCAAAGGGTGCTTCAAGCAGCACTTAAGAACAGTCTGCAAAAGAGACTCCTCATTAACAGAATCATGGAGCGGTTTGGGTTGTAAAGGACCTTAAAGTATCATCTAATTCCAAGTCCCCTGCCATGGGCAGGGACCCCTCCCACTGGATCAGGGGCTGCAAGCAACCTGGCCTTGAACCCCTCCAGGGATGGGGCAGCCACGGCTGCTCTGGGCAACCTGGGCCAGGGCCTCCCTGCCCTCACAGGAAAATGTTTCCTTCTAAGATGTCCCCTCTCCCAGCTCAAAACCATTCCCTCTCATCCTATCCCTGCACTCCCTGATCAAGATTCTCTGCTTCCTTAGCCGAAGGTGGTCTAAGGCCCCCCCATGAAAGCAGCGCTCGCACCCTCCTGCAATGCACTGCCCCAGGAGCACCGTGTCTCTCAGACACTCTACGCTGCAGCCCAGGGCAGGGGCAGCGGGGCCGTACCTGCGAGAGGATGTTGGTGCACTGCTGCAGCAGCGAGACGGGTGGGTTGCCAATGCTTGTCGCCAGCTGGACTCGCAGGAGCTGTTCCTTCAGCGTGGCGTTCTCCTGCAGGGCGTGCGCCAGGGCCACGGCGGCACACCAGTTAGAGAGAGAGTCCGTGGAGAAGAGGCCACCACAGAGCAGCTGGCCAGCCGAGACAGAGTTACCTGTAGCTGCCGCAACGGCCGAGAGGCACAAGTGAGATTAAAACAAGCCACAAAGCCGGCAGCATATTTAAGACATCAGCATGAACGTAAAACCCAGATCTGATACAATACATGGAATACTTCCAAGTGGAATATTTTGACGGCAGGAGGATATTCACCCCCTATGGCAAGGGGAGTGGAATTACATGATCTTTAAAGTCCCTTCCGACTCAAACCATTCTATGATTTAAGCTAAAGTACAGTTAAGTTTCATCTAAGCAGTTGGGTTCTTGGAAGTTAGACAGAAGTCCCTCTGAGAGCATGTTTTCTTTAAAACGCTGTTTTTCAGACACTGTTCTTTCTTTCAAAATGGTGAAGTCTTGTGTGAGGTATAATAGGTGCCAAACAGATGTCTGTCCTGTAATGGCCTCTGTTCGGAGTTTCCGTCTTATCTGAAGAGGCAAGGTCAGGCAGAGAGCTGGAGCCAGCTCCAAATGAGCAAGAGTTCTGACTGTTGCAAAGTTTCATAACATTAAAATTAGACCTTGGAAACTAATAGAATAAGATTTCTGGGAAAATTTATACATATGCATCTAAATGGAAAATAGATTCGTGTCTAACTCTTGTGTCATTGCACCTGATTGATGGAGGTCACTCCCGCATGTTGCCCAGGCCTGAGGAAGGATGCTTGCTTTCTAAAGCTCCAAAATGAGCCAGAGAGATTTATTTTCTAGCATTTTCGGTGTCAGATCCTTGCTGGGATCAGACACTTTATGGCAGGTAGACAGTTTCGCAAGAGACATGAGCTGAGGCATTTAAAGGTTTGTGTGAGGGCACAGCTCGCCCCACGTACCGTCAATAGTCGATGGCAGAAGCGTTGAAACGATCTCTCCTTGTCCTTTTTGGTTTTTGTACAGGAAGCACTGGAAGCAGTAGAGAACAGCACAGCGCAGCACAAATGGCTGCCGTTCGTTCACCATGGACATCAGGAGCACTACAATCGCAGGCCTGTTTGGAAAGGAAGGAGAAAAGTCGTTAGGACAAAGCTGTGGATGAAGGCGACTACGGATACACAGTTTGGAGTGCATTCTCCAGGTATGGAAAGAGACTGTGTGACTCCAATTTACATTTGGTTTTGATACCATAGTTCTTCAGCGCGTTAACACACACAACAGTAGAGCCATTAACCCGTAACCGCAACGAGCTGGAGTTTCTTCCCAACATTTCCTTCTCCCACAAGTCCCCTGCTGCTCCCAGGCAGCTGCCGCCTCCTAAGGCCTCTGCACCTTGTACCACAGAAGGCTCTTTTTCCACCCTTGCCCTCCTCTTCAGCTGTTAAGATTAAGATGCCTTTAAGCTGACACTAGCTGCTCCCCAGCCTGAGCACACACCAATTCCCCGCCTCATTTCCTGGCCTCTAATCTTTCTGCAGGCTGTCCTTGGGCTGGCAGCAGCAGCTCACCCCAGTTGATGGATTTCTCAGCTACTGCTCATTCATTTTTCAAGTCCCACACCAAATAAAATCAGTCCTAGGCCTCCTTTTTCTGGAAACACACCTTCATACCGTATCTTGAGCTGCTGCTCTGTGCCATAACGCCAAACTCTGAACTTAGACAGGTTAGAGGGCCCCTGCCCATACCAACACATCATCACCTAACGCAGTTAATTCCTCGTCTTCCTTTACCTTGGTGGATTGGAAGGTGCATTTACAGAGGCAAAGTAGTCTTGATTCATCTGGCATCCTCGAATGACCTCAGATACAGTGTTAATGGTCTAGGCAAAGGGCAGAGAAGAACATGAAATCAACAGTTCAATGTCAGACACAGTCTACCAACCTAGTTCACTCAAAATTGCTCAAGATCACCCTGACAGCTCAGTATCAACAAACTCATACCAAGTCTCAGCACAGAGACTTACTCAGTAAAAGCATTTCAAACAAAATCCTGGCAGCAAGCAGCAGTCAAGTATGCTGACCAAAGGTTGGGGCCAGAGAGCTGCTGTCACACCCAGTTACCTCCACCTTCACTTTCCATGTCAGACCAGTCCTGCTGTGACAGCCAGTCCAACTGACTGGAGGGAGATGCACTGAAGAACCCGGCCTACACTCCTTATGCGAGGGAAAGCACTACAGTGAGACATGGCTTTCTAGGAGCTTGGCATCCCTCATCATGGGAAACCTGCCAAGGCAGAGCGCTTTTGGGCTCTCGTAAAAAAGCAAAACAATCAGGGCAAACCCACCCCCAAAACAGGGAACGTGAGTCAATTTAGCCACGCCAGGATATGCTGGAACCCAACGTTAAAAATAAGCACATCGAAACACTTTATGGTTGCAGAACGTAACAGAAAAGCCTCTTACGTTGGGGTTGCCCACACAGGAACCTGACTTCTCTAGCATCTGAAATACTCTTTCTTAGCAAACACCATCATCTCAGTCTCTGCAGCAACCTGTTATCCCTGTGGGGTCCTGTGTTGACTCCATCCCTGCACCTATTTGCTCCCGCTTACTTCTGTCAGGATGTCTGCAGGAACTCCGGTTGCCATCAGGATGGTGCAGAGCTGCTGTAAGAGCCCACAGTGAAACATGGCCTTCTGGCAGCTGCTGGTAGCACCAGGAGGGTTGGTGGGAGACACGAGCACCCGCACGAGCTAGGCAAAAAGAAACAGTGCCATGTGAGAAGAGCCCGAGACCTTCTGGAATGCAAAACAAAACAAAAACACCCATCTGAAGTTCAGCCATGAGAGGGAGTCACTCCTAAAAATGGAGTTGGATTACAATCAGACAGCACGTGCAGCTCATTCATCGTGTTTATACCGCCGTTTGATTCTGAGTTCAGTGTCATCAATGCTTGATTCGATTGCAACAAAGTGACGAGAGATCCAGCTGAAACCACTCTTGTTTACATACATATAATATATATAATTATACATATTTAATAGACATATTTATATGCACTTCAGAAAGCCATGAACCACCATCACCACTGATGTTCAGCTTCCACACAAAGTGCCACCGAACCAGGAACTTTATTTCATTCCTTGGGAGGGTGGACAGAAGCAAAGACACCCAGCAGTCAAGAGCTGTGAACCCACACGGAAGGCACCACGGCCATACCAAAATCATACAGCAGAGTTCCTCACATACAACATGCCAAATCCTGTATTTAGCTCAACTCACGGTTCCCTCTGACATCACATGAAAGGACGCTGTGCGATACGCCAGCCGTCACAAATTTGCCATCTGGAAGCTGAACAGCTGTCCAGTCTCATGAATCACAGAATCATGGAATGGTTTGGGTTGGAAGGGACCCCAAAGCCCATCCAGTTCCACCCCCTGCCATGGGCAGGGACACCTCCCACTGGCTCAGGGGCTCCAAGCCCCATCCAACCTGGCCTTGAACACCTCCAGGGATGGGGCAGCGACGGCTGCTCTGGGCAACCTGGGCCAGGGCCTCCCCACCCTCATCTTCCTAATGTTCAATCTAAATCTTCCCCCTTCGGATTTAAAGCCATTCCCCCTTGTCCATTACTCCATGCCCTCATAAAAGGCCCCACCGCAGCTTTCCTGGAACCCCTTTAAGTACCCGAAGGCCGCTGCAAGATCTCCCTGGAATGGTTTTAGCTAACTCTGAGGTACTGACAATGCCTGGATTTTGCAGTAAATGGATACGTTACACCTCACTGTTAGGGAGGGGAAAAAGTGTTGACCGCAGTACTTTAGAGTGAGATGAAGCATTTTACCTGCAGCATTAGGTGAAGATTAGTGACTTTCTGTGCCGACCACCCACAGTTGTCATCTCCAACCTCAAACCAAGGCTTCATGCGCTGGATGTAGGAACCTTCTTTGAAGAAATTCTGATTGGAATTGTTGTTCTTCAACAAGTTTTGCAATAGGAGGAGACAGTCTTCCACCACAATTCCTGGTGAGATACAAAAACAACAGATCAATGAGAAGACGACACGTGGAACACTAACTGGCTCCTCCATGCAATGAGGATGTTTCAGATGGAGCAGAGCCCACACGCCTGAGCTCTTCATTCTTAAACATCATATTTGGAGGAAGAACTGTGAACCTCACATATGGAAAACAATCAAAGGTTGAAAATTAAATACATCCGTGTTGATCCAGCGTATTTCTGAGGAAACAATAATTGCGTTTTTTCCACAAGTCTAAGGCAAACCCATTATTCCCAAACAACAGAGGATTCGGATGAGTTAAGTGGGCCAGAATGAGAAAGACTTCCAGCAAAGCCTCAGCACCACTTGGTGTCTTGAAGGGCACCGAATCCAGAGTTGGGCTACTCTGCCATCTCCGTGTCATAAGCACTAAAATGAAGTTCCTCTGGGTTGCACGATTCAAACGCTGCAACTCTTACTGGGTCACACATTCCTTCCCTTTAATCGCTACCTCTTCAACTCATTTCAAAGGTACTTTGGGGTTAGTTTGGTGCAGTAACCATTCTTACAACAAGCCCTTACAATGAGCCTATTCCTCTCCTTGGAGCTGCAACTGCCTCATTTTTACCCTTAGGTCTTATCAGTACTGAAAAACCACTGTTGACACTAATCAGCTTCGTGCTCTGTGAAGAGAAAATGCTCCGACAGCTCTGTCCAGGAGGATCCCCCATAAAGGCAGCCTGTGCTGAGGTGCCTCAGAGCCTGGACTCGGCAGCCCAGAGTGACTTACTCCTTGTGCTTCTGAACACAGACAGCGCCAAACTTGAGAGCACAAGAGCAGAGAGCAGCTGTCACATTGTCCTTCCCTCTGCCACACCACAGCCGGCAATCGAGCCCTTGGCAGGACTGCAGGAAGGGACACGTGTGGAGCAGAGGACTCTTAGCGCTTAGGGATTTACATACCAAGTCTCCTAAAATTAAGAAACACCTAAAAATAGTGGCTTTGAATCAAAGGTCTGCTTAATCCTTCCATGCTGACATACCTGGACTAAGTCAGCTGGGAAAGAATAATTAATGGCTCCTGCAGCCCACAGAATGGCATGGAGCAGCAGCCAGCTGTTACTGAAACGGGTCCTGTGGCCAACTATGATTGGTGGGAAACTCGTAAGGTGTTGCTAATCAAATAAAAAGCACCTAGTGCCGCATCCGTTTTGCTCACTTCTCTTACCCTTGTTTTCCTCACTCCCAACAGGGAAATGATATGGCAAAGAGCTGGACAGAAAAATGAAGTTACTAGTGAGAAAAGTCAGCAAGCTGTTGGTTCCAGCCACTCCAGGCACCCGAGGATCTTGCAGGAGGAGTACAGACGCCTAACGCGGTAAGTGATAAATGATGTGCACGCACACCTGGTACTGCCACTCCAAGTGTACACGTGCACAAGCAGAACACGCACTCGTGCACACGCTCAGAGAAATTAACTGATGCTTTAACTAAGTCAGTCACCACTACTTTTCAAAAGCTGCTGAAGCCCTGCCTACTCGCAAGCGGGTTTTGGTTGTGTTACAGTGACCACGCTGGGCGTTTTGATCCTTCTACCACTGCCCCAGCTCCAATCGCACAGTGACAGCAACCCACACACAGCATCACCGAATGGTCTGTGCAGCAGCACAGCACTAGGGGTAGGCCTGAGACTCCTCCGTACCTCCGTCGCTGTTTCCTTCTTCTGTTATGATATCCAGAAGTCTCTCAAAGGCATTTTCGAAGGCAACTATCTTCTGTATGGCTGCGTTGCTTTTTGTCAGTTGCTGTAACAACAGAACTCCCTTGACAGGCAGGGGGGGGAAGAGAGAAAATTAAGCAGTTTTACTACATTGCTTTTCACATGTCACAGCCCTTAGCAGGATGCTAAATCAGCAACATAACCCTGGGCCAGAGCCACAGGACAGAACTGCCCTGCGACTCAGCTCATGGAGCTAAACCCCCTTTGGACACCATGCAGCGGTTCTCTCATTCCTCAATGCACTTCAGGAGAGCAGTGCTGCTAAAAAAGGATGACCAGAGGCTACACAGAAGAGAGGAGGGACCTGTAAAGCACCTCATCTCTTCTGAGCAGCACCCTGGAAAAGCGTCTCAGCAATGCCAAGTCCAGGAAAGGGATTGTGCGCCTGTACTCGCTGCTGGTGAGGCCACACCTCAAATCCTGGGTTGAGTTCTGGGCACCTCACTCCAAGAAGGACATTGAGGGGCTGGAGCGCGTCCAGAGAAGGGAACGGAGCTGGAGAAGGGGCTGGAGAACAAGCGTTATGAGACGTGGCTGAGGGACCTGGGGTTGTTTAATCGGGAAAAAAAAAGGCTGAGGGGAGACCTCATCGCTGTCTACAACTGCTTGAAAGGAGGTTGTAGCAAGGTGGGTGCTGGTCTCTTCTGCCAAGTAACAAGGGTCAGGATGAGAGGCAATGGCCTCAAGTTGCGCCAGGGCAGGTTTAGATTGAACATCAGGAAAAATGTCTTTGTGGAAAAGCTTCTCGGGCACTGGCAGAGGCTGCCCAGGGAGGTGGTGGGAGTCCCCATTGCTGGAGGGGTTTAACAGACGGGCAGATGAGGTGCTCAGGGATCTGGTTTAGTAGTGGACAGGGATGGCTGAACTTGACCTCAAAGGTCTTCTCTAACCAAACAATTCTCCAAGTCCATGATTCTACGATTTGGCAGTGAATTATTAGAGCATTTTGGCATCTGATGAGTAAAAAGGACTGAATTGAACCTGATGGAAGGCCAAGAGAGTGATCAGCTGACCCACTAACCAAACCCTGCACAGGGGTCAATGTTTGCATTAACCACACAGCAAGTTTGCCTTGCTGTCAGTCATGGTGAGACCTCCCAAAGCCACTCCCCTCAACCAAGGAACAAAATATTCCAAATTAGCAACCACAATCATTCCATCATGTACGTACATTTAACTTAATCCCAACTCCTCACAAGTACTGAGCGATTCAGCAGACAGTTACTGTTTATTATGAGGATAAACTGCCTTTGTTCTCTACTTACATCATTCCGTATAACCTCCCTGGAGTCTGCTAGTAAATCCATTAGTCTGGAAACACCTGCAAAAATCACATTAAAAAAGAGCATAAAGGCGTAGCTTTGTTATACTGGAGGTTTTGAAAACATCATGCTCGAGACTGCTTTGCCATGGTGTTTACTGAGCTTCAGCTTCAAGTTCATGAGCAAGAAACACAACCACTCACCCATAGGGCTGACAAGAATTATCTGCTGCACTTGAGGTCCTTGCTGCTTTAAAAGAGATGTCAGCAGCTTCACTCCAGGCCAGCGGACATGGAAATCGAACTCCTGCAAAGATGGAAAGGAGCACATTGAGTAATAAATTCCTTAGCATTCAACCTTCTATTCTAGACACCAGTTATGGGCAGGCAGCAAAGGGATAAGGAGTTTCATCTCCCATCGGTTTCTTCTTTCATCCATCCTACTAGAGCACATGGCCGGCAAGTCAAAACACCATCCTGTTCCATGGTGCTTTCTATTCTATGATCAGCAGTGTGAGCTCCCAGCAGTTCGCTTTCCTCCCCCTCCTCTGGGGTAGCTTCTCCAGGTATTTCTGCTTCCTAAAAACCAGCCAGTCCAATCCTCTGGGGATCAGCCCACACTACCTGTAAATCCAAGTAGGATTTACACACCTCGCAAGTGTGTTTATAAGCCAACCTTTCACATTCACTACATACAATAGTTTTGCAGGTCTGGCAGCCACAAACACAGGTGTCAGAAAGATCGTTTTCCTAACTCATAACCACAGTGTACAAAACCATGCTCCTGATCTGCATTTCCATCTATCGAGGCTGAAATCCAGCACTTGGGAACTACACCCCAGATACACTGACCGATTAACACTGCCAAGAGCACAGTACAAGTTGCACGTGGGAAGAGTAAAATCATCTTTTTACTGGGGATGAGCTCCAAAGAGGAAAAAAACAAACAAAAAAAAAAGATTCATTCACATTGCTCTTTTTCTCCCAAGTGCAATCATATTCTTAGTTTGGAAACAGAATGTTTAATGCTTGAGAATAAAAAGGCAGGCCTTGGGGATAAAAGCACTGGAAAAGGAGATGAACATCTGATGCAGATGGAGAGTAGTCAGCCTTTCCCCTTGAACTGCATCTCAGACATCACTGTCTCTCACTATCAATTAATGATCATGCAAAAAGTTATTCTTGCACAAGCAACAACAGTTTGTGCTTGTGAGGCAATAACCTTGACTGTTTCTAATGAAACGCCTCGCGTTACCCTGCCTGCGCTACCCGGCTCCAAAAGTTGCACTACTGTGTTCATCGAGGTCATGGACCTCACTCGCCTCCAAGACAACATTCCCCACGTCCCACAACACTTCACACTTGCCACAGGCCTCACTGTAAACACTTAACACAGCTTTATCCATTCAGAGAGCCTCCCTGCACAGCACGAGCCCTCTCCCGGCATTCTGGGAATGATCCACTCACCTCCACAAGCGTCAACAGAAGTGTGACGTTTTCTTGCTGTTTAATGAAAATCTCTGTGAACTGACTTCCCAAATCATCAACTTGTTTCGGTACGTTTTCCTCTGTAACAGTAAAAGACAAAGCATTACAGCACGCTACTGGGAGAACTCCAGGGACTTGTGGTGTTTACTCTTAATAAAACAAGACCCTGGATGGCAAAAAGGTTTTAAGTCTCTGCTACGATATTAACCAAATCCTTTTCAAACCAAACACGGACACAAGCACTGCACAAAAAAGAAAACCCACGCTAACATAAACATGACCTTTAGTGAGAAGCGTTTTGTTTAAGAATTAGGAGGGAACTGAGGATCTACTAAACAAACTCATTTCAGCATTAAAGGAAACAAATCCTATTTCTATGGATCCTTCCAGTACCTGAAGGAGCCTACAAGAGAGCTAGGGAAGGCATGGAGCGATAGGACGGGGCAGATTTAGACTAGACAATAGGAAGACATTCTTCGCGATAAGAGGCCCTGGCCCAGGTTGCCCAGAGCAGTGGTGCTGCCCCATCCCTGGAGGGGTTCCAGGCCAGGTTGGATGGGGCTCTAAGCCCCTTGATCGAGTGGGAGGTGTCCCTGCCCAGGTCAGGGGGCTTGGAATTAGATCTTTAAGGTCCCTTCCAATCGAAACTATTCTACGATCCTCTCTGGAGTCAGGGCTCTCTCCCTACAGCTGCCAGTTGCAACGATAACCAAGCACAGCAATAAGGAGCAGAGAACTCAGAGGGAACGGAGATCCCTCTCAGCAGAGGCGAGGCAGAAAGCCTCCAAGGGGCTCTGTTTGCCTGCTGAGAGGTTCCTCACAGGACCATTCACCGTGCAAAAGCAAAGTACATTTCACACCAAGAGGCTCAAAGCAAGTGGTGTGAAATATCAACCCCTAAAGCTAAATGGCTCAAACACCTCATTTGGTTTGGTCCAGCAACAGAAAAGACCAAACCACCAGGGAAGGGCAGTAGGTCTGAAACAGCTGAGCATCCAAACCTCTCAGTCCTGGAACCTGCATTAATTTCAAGAGGGGAACGCAATGCCCTTCTGTTACTTACTCAAGTCATGTAGAACTAGGGAAGCTCGTGCATTCCCTTTGACACAATTATTTCATGTTTCATGGTCGCACAAACAAAAAAAACAATGTGAAAGTATCCCACAAGGCATGCAAAGGGCATCTCTGCACCGCTGCTATTTTTGTAGGCCAAGCGACAATTTACAAAGCTGCTCCGCAAACCAGTCCAGTATGGGCACTACTGGTTGGCACCTCATCTGTTTATTTCACCATTTCATTCCAGTGCGCAGTGCTGCTTCTCAGTGGTCACTAAGGGCTACTCTCAATAGATGGAAGTTGTTCTCTTGATTTGAGCCCTGCGCATTGCGTAGACTTAAAAGTGATTATAGGTAGAGTCTGGTGGCAAAACCTGTGGCGCACCCACAGAACAGAAGGTGCACTTTCCCTTTTCCTTCCCCTTTCTGTCCAGCTTCTTTCCCTCTTTTAATAACTTTAGTAGAAGTAATACCAATAGGGAAAAGGGAAAAGACAAAGACACCTTTAGTTTGGCCCTTTATATGAGAATCCTGGACATCCTGAGCCAGAGCCCAGCTTTTGGGCTGTATAAACCCTGCAGCGAGCTTGTAAGAGGCTGCATGAACTGTGTGCACTGGTCAGGTGCTGCCTCAGCCCCTAGAACTCGTGCAAGGACCAGAGCTGGGATTAGGAGGAACCCATAGTTCAAACACTCGCTGTTTGTAGCATAGATTGGGTAAAGGACAAGATGTTTGGTCACAGCTCATAGAAAATTACAGGTGAAATAAATAACGCCAGGTTAAGAAAGGAGAACATACAAGGCATTAGTGGCAGATTAGCACAGAAGCGAACATTATTTTAACATGCATTGCTTCAAAGAGACACTGTGAAGGACGCTCACGTGCAGCACGAGCATGCTGGTGTCCAAGTTCAGGGCTTTTTCAAAACAGAAAGCGTCCGTGAACTTTGTCCATTAAATCCTACCCGTTCTGTGAAGCTGCACGCTTCCGTTACATCCCAAACAAGAACTGATGGCTCTTCCTGGAGATCTGCTGGCATTCAGCAGGCCCAATTCACATGAGAAATGAAATTGGGAAAGCATTTTGGCTCTAAAGAAAATGTCTAGAGCAGAAAGCATGCAGCTTTCACAGTGTCCTTTTCAACGTCAGCAAGCGTTATGAGTGCAGGCAGCAGACAGGCCTAAAGCCAAGTGCCAGGCGTAAATAAGTAAAGGTTTTACCTTCAGAATCATCTGTCAGCGTAGAGAAAAGAAAAAGAAACAAGAGAACAAGTTTACAAGTCAAATAGCTTACCGAACAGCACAACGGTAGCATAAGCCCCGATTTTCCAAGCAGTTATCCCAGTTTTCTATGGCAGCAGTTACTCCATCAGGGAGTAACTTCTGGCAGAACCACCCTGCATTCTCCCAACACCATGAGCAGCACGCGCGTAGCCCAGGTCTGTTGATTCCTTGCTCATCCTAAGAGACTGCCAATAACGTTCTCATCAAGTCTGTAATCAAGGCCACTCCCATGAGCATGGATTCACCAGCACCGTAAAATTCTGATCTTGTTCCAAACCTCTCTCCTGAAGATGAGGTAGCTGGATGAGCAAGGAGGAGCCGGGCAAGTGAGCACAGAGACAAGCAAGAGATCCAGTATTACAAGACAAACTGTGTGCAAGATTGTTAGCACTGTCCTAACGGCTACACAAAGCGAGTCTTGGCATTAGAAAACCACGCGGATTACAGTTTGTAGTCAGAGCAAAACCACCACAGAAAGGACTCCCCCAGTTAACACAACTGCTACCACCAAGTGCTTACCTTGCTCCTCCTCCTCCAGGTCATTTGATATGACATTGTAGAGCGTGTCCAAGGCATAGCCAATTATTTCAGAATCTGAACTGCAATGAAAGAATCACTTTTCTTTAGTGACTGATATCCAACCACTCCTACGGCACTGCCCAGGCAGCTCCCTTTGCAGCAGCAGGATGGCTGCTGACAGACATTCTGTAACACCATGTAACTATGAGCTGTCTGGTCCCAAATGGAGTCAAACTCCTCCTCCCAGTTCCATTCCCTCAGGTGGCCGCATCCAGAAAGTCTAGTGGCACAAGGTGACCACAGGAAGCTTCGCTGGGAGCACGTCTTCCATTTCTTGAGGCACTCCTTCCAACCTGCTCCTCAAGTACATCAGGAAAAGTCTCCAGGAGGGTTTCAGACCCCTTCCCAGGAAGCCACCCAAGAAAGCTGCAGACAAGTTCCAGCACTGTCCCAGAAAAGACCCTATCGGCTACCCTGTCAGTGAGAACCAGGGCCAAAAGCTCATGTTCCACATTAACGCAATGGCAACAGCTGCAGATTCTCCAAGGAAGCCAGCCAGCTCAGAGTACACACAGTCACTACGAGTTATGGAACTCGGGGCGCTCCAGGGAGCTACGGGGCAGCCAGTCGAACCCAAAGCACCAGCGCACCTCCTTACACCAGCTCCTCTCTCCCTAAGGCCTGCTGGAGGAGACATTTCTACATCACACAGACCAGGCAGCCTGCAAGCCCTGTGCACAACTGAGACAGCCCTGGAGTACCGGGGGGGAACGCACATGCTTTTGCTGCTTGCTTTGTGCTCATAAACCAGAGAAATACCCAAAGGAAAATAAAACCCAAGGAGGACGCACACCGGCTGTTCCGATGTCCTCCCCAAGCACCAGCAGAGCACGCAGTCAGCACAAGACCCCTCAATTCAAACCTTTAAGTGTTTGCTTTCACTGTTCTCTAAAGCCAATGAAATCCAACCTGTAAGAAGCTGCTAGGCCAGTTCGGAGCAGACGCCTAAAAACAACCTCACCAGCAGTCTTAAAAGCCTTCATTGAGGGCAGCTGCCTCTGCTAGGCCACTAATTAAGGGTGATAGGCCTACAGCAGCCGTTGCAACGAAGAAAACCAGAGAAGCCTCGAGGTGATTCACCAGCTTGGAGAGGACAGAATGGAGCAATCCAGACCTACAACACTTGTGTCACTACCACATGGGCTTCAGCTTCAAGTGACACCACACCACCCTTTCTCCAAGGCTCACACTAGATCAAAAGCCAGAAATAACCAGGTGTCAGTGTGGTTTATATCTCCAATTGGGTTTTGAATTGAGTCCTTGTCCTGCTGACCCTCTCCCAGGACACAGGCATTTTCCTTTCATGTCATTCAACTCCTACCACCTGCTTCTACACTGGGCTCTCATAGAAACAAGGGGGAAAAAATGATCTCCTCCTCCACTAAACTGCTGATCAAAGCAAGCAAAGGAAGCTTTTAGCCCATGTAAACATTCTCATCCAGCAGGAATGCTCAGATTTCCAGCATACTTCTGCTTTCCCTTTATTATAATTTTAGTTCTCTGACACAATACTACAAAGCCTGTGGATTCCTTTTCATGTAACCAAAGTCATTCCACAGCTGAAACACACAGAGGAATTACTTCCTGGAGACTTAAAAACCCCCAAGGTGCAGCCTTGCTTTTCCTTTCTCCTGTTAGGGAAATCATTGCAGCTGCAGAAGAATTAGCAAATTGTATGTAGATGTGGCAGAAGCGGGCCTCGTTTCTCCTGTCAAAGAGGAAGGCATCACAAAAATGAAGGGAGCAGCAGCCTTGTTTTGCTGCTCACTGCCTCACAACCATCTGCTGTTCACCACATGCAGCATTCCATCGATTACTCTGTTCAGCCTGGAGCCCCGCAGCTTTTGCTCTGGACTGAAAATCAGTCAAGAAATCACTTCCTGGCTCTCACACAGCCTTCCTGTAACACAACGACCCAGCAGAAGCCACCGGAGGCACCTTCCCTCTGCCAGCCAAGCTTCGTGGGGTACTCGACAGAGATGTTCCACAGCACTCCATGAATTCACAACCAGCGGAGAGAACCACATGGAACACTGGCGCCTCATCATTGCTTCTACCTGCCCTAGAACAACAGGAGACGCGCATCCTCTGCACTGCCAAGAAAAGAATGGAATAACAGCACTTTTCTATGGTATCATCAACTACAGCACACCTAGGATGAGAACTCCAGCTGTGGGAAAGCTGTCAGCGGGGTGATTACACTTACATCACCTCTTACAGAAGCTTTAACAAGGAACCAAAGTGGATGAAGGCTTGTTGACCTAGTTATCCAAAGGGCTTCCCCATCACAGCAGGGACAGTTACTCCTGTCACCTTCCCTTTGACCATTTGCACCATCCAAGCTGCACACACAGGCCAAGCATTTATTTTTAACGGCGCAGCAAAGAAACAGAAACCATTCCTGCTCCTGGACAGCTAACTGCTGCCTTCCCAGCTCTCCCCTGGTCTGACACAGGAACATGCTCCCCCATACACGCGTGCAAGAGGCCCACATATGCCCTCACGCCTGGCTTTTCATGTTTACCCGTTTTATGTTCAAATCCAAGTGGAAAGGCTGTCCCAGTGCACTCGGCCACCCACGCACCGAGGTTTCACAGCTTGAAGCAGAGCACTGCAAACAGATCCCAAGCTACAGCACATGGGCACCATCGCATAGAGCAACGCTATCAGCTGCAGGAGGAGATCGATGGCAAAGATACTTTAAATGCTGGGCTGCAGAGATGTTACATTCCAGTCTGCACCATGTGTTAAGAGTTGTGCCACCTGTCTCAGCGGCAGCCAGAGTCTCCGAGCCCTTTGGATGAAGCGCCTGCATCACTCCCCCTGACAGAACGATCCTGCCAGCTCACTTGGTGACACACATCTGAGAAAACACACTTGCTGACTTGGACCATTTCCTCTTAATCCTGTCCAGCTCACCTTCTGCCCAGCAACAGGTTGGGTTTTGGGTGATTTCCAAAAGACAGCTTAAAATTTGGGATTTACCTTCCCACAGCGGTACATGCTAACCACTGAGGAGCATTAGGATGCACTTCTGTACCACTGGAACTCTAAACTGATCATTCTGTCCCTCATCCCAGTGCCTGGAATTCTTTTCACCTCTGAATATGCTTGTTTCAAGTCTGACATGGAAAAGGTGCTGTGGCAGAAGAGCTGTGTGAACCCAGCTCCCACCTAGCTTTACCAGCACCTGGAATCGATCTGCCTGTGCCCGCTCCGGCAGCAGAGAAGGGGCAGGTTTTCCATGCTTACCGGTCTGTTTGCAGGACACGGATGAGGTGTTCCATAGCCTGTATCCCAACCTCCAGTCGGTATTTCTGTTTGGAGAACAACGAACAGTCACTGGTCTCACCAGGAGCCCACACAGAGCTTTTCAGGCACCGCATCAGCCAGAGAAGCCCGGCGGCTGCTGGGGAAGTTGGGCGCCCACCTTGGAGAGTGATTTCAGAGCCCGCACAGCATCCCTCCGGTCATCCAGTAACGTGGAAGAAGCCACCCGGTCACACAGCTTCTGGATCTGGGAACCAACAAGGTACACGCGGTCAAAAGCCCCGGGCACGGCTGTCTCTCCGCTGCCAGCCGAGCTCCCCACCTCGCAGCCTCACGTCCCCCGGCAGAGCGAGGCTCAGGGCGCCGGGACCCGCCCGGGCCCGCTGGGAAAGGGACAAGGAGAGGCAAGGAGGGTCTGCGGGCTCCCTGCCCGGCACGGGCACCGGGGGCCGCGGGCTCGGAGCGGCCACCGGGAGGGAGGGAGAGGGGCTGCCCCGGGGCTCGGACCCAGCACCGGGAGAAAGGGGCTGCCCTGGGGCTCGGAACCGGCACCGGGAGGGAGGAAGGGAGGAACGGCGGACGCATGGCTCGGACCCGGCCCCGGGAGGGAAGAAGAGAAAGAGAGAGAGAGAGTGTGTGGAAGGGAGGAACGGCGACCCAGGGCTCAGCCCCAGCACCGGGAGGGCTGCGTCTCCCCCGCGCGCGGGGCTGTTACGGCCCGGCCCCCGCAGCCGCCCCCGGCCCCACCCCGGCTCCCCAGGCGCCCCGCTCACCGTCTCGGCGCCCGAGGGCTGCGGGCCGGCGCTGGGGCCGCCCATGACGCCCCGTAGGAAGTTCATGGCGGCTCGGTCGCGCCCCGGGCCTCGGCCCCGCCGCCGCCCCCGCCACGGAAGCGGCCGCCGCGCCTGCGCCGGGACGTGGCGCGACGTGGCCGCCGGGCGGGAGCGGCTGCCGGGCCAATAGGTGGGAGCCCCGCCCCCAGCGGCACGTGACCGAGTCCCCGCGACACCATTGGCCCGGGGCCACGCCCCATCCCGTCGGCCTTATGCCCCCGCCCCTGTTGTCACGTGATCCCGCTCCGCCCGTAGCCCCGCCCCTCGGTCCCCTTGGTCCGGCCCCGCCCCCGCCGTCCCACCGGCGTCACTGGAGCCGAACCCCTCCCCGCCCAGGATTACCGGCCTCCCGGGGCGCTTCAGCTGCGGCACAGCAGGCGGAGGGAGCACAGCCTGCTTTCCCCGATCGATCCTGGCCGGTACCGGTGTGCTGCCCCGCTCTGCCTGTGCCATCCTTAGGAGGCAATGGAGCAGGACCGAGCACCGAACGCGAGGCCCAGGGGCAGCAGGGCTTTTGCTGCGAGTCTGCTCAGAACGAACAGCAGATGGTGGGGGCGTCAGCCTGCCCAGTAACCCCGCATCCCGGGTGTCTGTGTCCAGAACAGCCCCACAACAAACCCTTGGGAGCTGGGAAGTGCCTGCTTCTCTTGGAAAATGTGACACCAGTTCCTAAGGAGGAAATTACCACATTACTCTTGGAGAAGGGAACCACCCCTTGAGGTACAGCAGTTAAAGCAGACCCAGCAACAGCTCAGGCTCTTCCAGGTACTGCCCTTCCCTCACTTGGATGCTCCTGATCACCCTCGTCTTTCCTGCCAAGGAACAGCTAAGAACCGGCACTCCAGGTGTTCCCAGCCAGCTCCCAGCACAGTCCTCCTAACCATTACCGTCCAACTACCGAGGCTGAGAAGACCTCTAAACTCCTCCAGTCCAAACATCAGACCACCAGCCCCATCGTGCCTTCTCATGAACCATGCCCATTATTTACACACAGGATTTGTGGTTCAGCAGTGTTTAATGGTAATTAGATATGCAGAAATCGCCAATTGGCAAAGACAGGAAATTACACAGAAAGGAACCAATCATCTCACTCAAGACTAAAACTAGCTCCTTTCCTTCAGGGAGAAAATCCCTCTCGCATCACTACTTAAACTAAAAGCTTTGGGAATTTTACTCTCCCCATCAAGAATGAAATTAGCATTTTGCATTAAAAAGTGTAACTGGAACTGAACATTTACTTTTAGTGCTGTAAAGCCCAACAGCTTGTGCCCCACCTGAAGACAGACACAGCTGAAATCAGTGCATTGGCCTAACAAGCTGGAGTATCACAGCAGTCACTAAAACAGGGTTCTGTCCACTTGTTTTCTTTGTTTCCAGCTACATTTCCTGTAACCCCAAAAGCAGAGCCCCGAGTCCTTCCAGTCCTGAAGGAACTACAGGAGTTCTGGATGCAGTGAACCCCTGAACAAAGTAAAGATGCAGAGCAGTCACATCTAATTTCTGCAATCCTTCTACTCCCCTGCGATTCATCCCGCCTGCCCTGTGCTCTCCTTCTTTGGGAACACCTTTTCCAAGCCTTATCCTTCTCAGTGGGCAGAAAGCCCAGACTTCCTCTGGAGTTCAGCTTGCTGTGCACTCTTTTGTGCCTCCAGGAATCTACTGGAACCCCCAGCTGGCCACAGTCCTACTTTTCCACTGCCCCCGGTTTTCCCTGCCTAAACACCTGGCACAGGGAGCTGATGATTCCTACCCAAGTGGGCACCAAGCAATCCTTAAGTGAGGCTGGGGAGCAGAGCGTTTCTACGCCATCAGCCAACAAGGAATGCTTCAGCAAGATGGACTCACTCAAAATCACAGCGCCATGCGGGCATCTCCATCAGCCACAGGGGGACAAAGCCAATCCATGGACACAGCGCACACTGGAGACTGGCCTCACTCCACCTTCCTCAGCAGCCCTGCAGGCAGCACCCTGGCACAGGAGAGGCTTTTTATCCCTGATGGTACTCACTCACTTCCCTTCCCAGCAGCAAGCTGGCTCCACTAAACCGAAACATCATCCGCATGCATCCAAACCTGTTCATTTTGGGACGTGGACTTACCCTGCATTGCCCAGTAGCCAAGAAATGGGGTTTTCTTAAAACTCTTCTCCTAAGTAGGGCTCTTTACACCAGAAGTTAGGAGCAGCTCCCACTTCCCCCAGGGATGGTCTGAGACACCTTCTGGGCTGATGGCAGATGCTCGAGCTTGAGCAGGATGGTGGTCTTGGACAGAGAAAACACAACCAAAACCGCGTTCTGCAACAAAACGCAGAGCTCTTTATTTCAGCCTTCTCCATACTGACAAGTATGCCCTTAAGAAAAGACAAGGATTTCTTCCAAAAAAAAAAAGATATTTCACGTGCTCCAGCTGCTAACGCCACCTGCACAAACCTGGGGTACGGCAGAGCCCTCTCAAACCAGGAGTCTGGAACCACAACACGCCCCAGGACCCGGCTTTCCTCACGCTGGGAATTGACTACGGGCTGTCGCACCCACAACCAGCGGCAGCTCCCCAGCGTTCCTCAGAGAGCATCTGTTCCGGGAGAAGTTCCGCGCGGTGCTGCTTATCCTGAAACAGCGCCTATCGCCCTGCGGCTCGACCGGAAGCTCCTAGCGCTACCTGTGCTCGGGAGCGGCAGAGCCAGGGAAGCAAAAGGAACACGGTTCTTTAGGCAAACCCCGGGAGCGGGTGGCTCCCTCCACCGCCGCTCCTGGAGCCAGTGACCGGGAGAGAAGCTCGTGCCTGGGCACACACGGCCCGCTGCCAGCCCCGGCTTGGGAGGAAAGCTCGTGCCCCGCTCGCTTCCGCTTCCGGCGGCGCCACGCGCAGCCCGCCCTGCGGTGACGTCACCACGCTCCCCCGCCCCTGGCGCAGACACGCGCAAGCGCAGGCAGGAGCGGACAGAGCCGCGGCCGCTCCTCCTTCGCCCGGCCGTGAGACCGCCGCGCCCCGCTCCGCTCGTTCCGCGCCGCCCCAGCGCCCGCCCGAGCGCAGCGAGACCCGCCCGCCATCACCACCGGCGCCCAGCAACGCGCCCAGACACCGCCTCGAGGGGTGAGCGGTGGGGTCGGGGTAGGCCTGGCCGCGCGGGGCCGCCTGAGGGAGTGCGGTTGCCTGAGGGGAAGGGGGTGGGGGGGCGGCTGAGGGAGCAGCGCGCGCGAGCTGAGGGAGGCGGGGAGGTCGGCGCGCGGGACTGCCTGAGGGGACGGGGGGGTGGGGGGGGTGACAGAGCGGCGCGCGAGCTGAGGGGATTGAAAAGGGGAGATGGGCGCGCGGGGCCGCCTGGGGCGGGGGGAGGTGAGGGAGCGGCGCGCGCGGAGCCGTGAGGGGATGGGGGCGGCAGAGATCAGCGCGCGCGGGGCTGCCTGAGGGGAGGGGTTGAGGGAGCGCGCGCGGGGCCGTGAGGGGAGCGGCGCGCGTGCTGAGGCGGGGAGTGAGGGAGCGGCGCGCGGGGCCGTGCGGGGCTGGGCCGAGGGGAGCCCGATCCCCGCATCCCCGGTGGTTGATCCGCCTCCACGGGCATCGCGGGCCGCCGGAGCCCTCCTTGCTGCATGGATCTGGCCTGCTTCTTCCCCCACCGCAGCTCCGCTTGCAGGCGGAGCACGGCCGAGGCTGCCGCCAGCACGTTTTCTTCCGCAGATCCGGATGACTTGAGACCCGCTTGGGTGTCGGTCGCTTCTCCGAGATAACAGGCCATAGGACTAGAAGAAAGGGTGTCAAGCTGTGTTAGGGCGGCTTCAGGTTGGGCATCAGGAAAAAAAAATCCCTTCACAGAAAGGGTTCTCAGTCAGTGGTAGAGGCTGCCCAAGGAGGTGATGGTGTCCCCAACCCTGGGAGGGGTTTAACAGATGGGCAGACAAGGTGCTCGAGGACGGTTTAGCAGCACTCAGGGATGGTTGGACTAGATGATCTCTAAGGTCTTCTTCAACCAAGCAATTCCATGATGCCTCGAGACTTTCTCATTTGTCTTCTTGGCATCTTTTCAGGCTTTTGCTCTCTCCTCCATTTCTGGGCTCACATAGAGGTCACTGCAGTTGTAAGAACGTCACTGATGCCCAGGAGTATCCCCATGGCAAAGCTTTGAAATCCCTCGGTTGCTTCGGTGACCCTGGATCTTGGGCTCAGTGCCATGCATCACTGCGTGAAAGACCTAACGCAGCAAAGCATGACAGGGTGCAAGATGGTTGTTCGATTTCAAGCAGAAAGTCATGTAGGTTTTGTTATTGTGGCCTTTCCTGTTGGATTGACGATTCCCAAGCTCTCGGTGTGTTCTACGCATATCTGTGTGCAAGCGTTCTTCCCTACAGAGGAAGGGTAAAGATACCCAAGGTGTTTTTGAGCTGCTCAGAAACAGAGTGAGTTTTGTTCGGTGGTTGCTTCTTGTGCAGGTAGGCTGCTTCTCTGCAACCTGGATGTTTAAAGCCAGCATTGTGTTCTTTGGTCTGGAATGGGATGGAGAAGCACGAGGAGAAAGGCGCCCTTTCTTAGTACGCACTTATTTTTTGTGTAAAGCACTCTGCTGTCTACGATGCCTCAGCAGTTTTTCCATTTCTCTTATGGACCCTTTCAATCAGGGAGTAGTAGCGAGATAAGGACAAGAAGTGGTTGCTCCTCAGCATGACTGTGCTGTCCTGCTTGGAGTGGTCTCACACCAAGTGATGTGGAGCAAGTGATGCTCTCTGTACCCCAGGTCCTGAAGTGATCGTAGCACTGCTGGCGAGTGTAGGCTTTGTCAGCTTGCAGTCTGAGGTGCTACTATCATTAACAAGCTGTTCTGTGTTCACTGTGATCATAAATCCATCTGCAGGGCTGTACCTGCCCAAGGAGAACCTCTCTGTTTTGCAGGATTCTTCTCTGCCTTTGGCAGCTAGGGTGTCGGAGACCCGATTTGGCTCACCATTTGAAATGCTCCTGATGTGTTCTCACAGTGTGGGCTCCCCGTGTGGAATTATGATCTGCAGGGTAGGATTTCTTCATTAGCAGGATAAAAAGTTCTCTGTGATAGCTGGCTTAAACCAGAGAGAAAACGGAATGAGCTGAGCATCCAGTCTGCTTATCTGCCGGTGTCGTTATGGGTAAAATGTTTCCTTTTATGGAGGGGAGGTTATACACCTACTATCGCAGTTAAATAATATTTTACAGCACTGAGGAATCACAGTATCTGAGTGCACAGTGTTGGATTAGAGTCTTCCCTCTCTCAGTAGCAGTTGTGACACTGGGTGTCATTGCTTTTGAGAGTGTTTGACAGATGAAGAATTGCACTGCAACTCAGGGAATGCTACTTTTCCCAAGGAAAAGATTTATGTGTCAAACTGATAGGTGTATCTGGTGAGATGCCAGAAGAAAGGCATTGAACCTGGCATTGGGTGATGACAGGGAGATGTGGTGCCTCCCCCAGGAGGGATAGTGCCATTGGCTACTGTTGCTGCTGTTGTTGCTGTTGGAGTGGGTTTGGATGTGGCAGCTCTGTTGCCCAGGCAGCGGTCCCCTGTAGTAGTCGTGCGCCTAAAATACAAGGTGCCATTGAGCTCCTCTCAAAACAAAAACCCAAAGAGCCCATCCCCACAGGAAAATGTGGTTTGAAAGATTGGCGTGCAGTGTCATGGGGCTCAGCCAGTTCAGATTCTAGCAGGTTAGGTAGCAGAGATGACTAAGTAAAGGGACTCTGGTAGGTGATATTTTCTCGTATTTTATTTTCTTTTCAGTTTCAGTGATATTTTAAAATCTAATCTGCAACTTGGACACAAGTTATAGAGCTGTGGATATAAGAACAAGCCATACTACAGCTGGATGTTTGTGTGACGTTAGTCATGGACGAATTGTATGGATGCATTGTTTAGAGGATGAAATTAGCTTGTCAATAAACCACAATATTGCATTTGCGCCTGGTTTTCCAGTAAAAACAAATGGCAAGGCCTGCATCTCCCTTCCAAAGCTGTTAACAGTTTGTCCTGGTGGAGGCTGCCTGCAAGTCTACGTGACGCTTTGCTGAGCTCCTGTCAGAACTTTGCCCAGCTTTTGAAGTGGAATTGGTAAGGCTTCCAGGCAGCATCAGTGGTGGTGTTCTGACCTGAAACAGGGTGGGGTTGGCTTTGAACTGCCCCTTTGGCACAGGCAGAGGCTTTGTGCCCAAGTTTATCCTCTGGGTACCTGAATTTGAGCATGCATGCCACCATTCTGCAGCTCAGTCATCGCCTCGGGTGACTTAATGTCTTGCCACGGGTGACTAGCTACGCTTCTTTTTTCTACAGGATAAGAGAAATAATGATGAGAAAGCTTATGTGTAGTTTAGGGGGAAAGTTTCTGGAATGTGAGCTGCTCACAGAGCAAGGCGTTTGCCAGTGGACATTTTAACTACTCAATGCGCAGTAGCCTTCAGTACTTCAGAAACAAGGTGCCCACCTCTGCAAACTGAGGGGTGATGGTTTGATTTGGGTTTTTTTATTTAGTCAAACAAGTGACACACACAGTTTAATAGATAAATTTTTATGTATAGAAATGACTACAGGCTGAATAAATTCACATGCTATTAATTCAGCCTGGACTTGAGATATTATTGCAGCAGTTGGTTTCTGAGCACTTCAGCACAATTGTCCCCATGTGAGCTCTATCTCATGCGTGTAGCCCTCACTGATTCCATCTTGTTGCAAAGGCTGACTTCTTGCTTTATGTGTCACAGCTGGCGGTTGTTATGCTGGGCCCCCAAAAGATGGGTTTAGCAGAGCTGAGGAGACTCAGTAATGATCGTGTACCTGCAGCTAACAGAATGTTATCACAAAGTTAAATGAATCTTACTGTTTATTTCAGCACTACCCTGCGGTTGCACTTGCTGTGCTTTTCAGAGGACAATGCCCTTTCTGCTTTTGTTCATTTGCTTCTCTTTGCATGCAAATAATAGATAATTCTTTTCTAGGCTAACTCTTCTACTATTTTCTTGAAAGAGGTGATGGTCAAAGTAGCTTAAGATAGGAGCTTGGTTGATGGGGGTAACGGTGATGAGGTTGTCCAGTCCCGCCTGTGAGCTGAAGTTGTTATTGAGTGGCATGAGTGATGCCAGTAAGTTGCAAGATATGTTGTGCTGGTGCGTGTGTATGTTCCTTCTGTTCTGGAGTCTGGTCCCTCCAGTAGATGCCCTGAGACCCTCACCTCTGAGCTTTGTTTGGAGAAGAAATGGATTCTGTGTTCTGTTGGGCCCTCCAGCTTGTGAGTCTCTTAGGAAATGCATCGCGTGGCTGTGGTTGTCTCTGGATCAAGAATGCACTGCCTATCCGGTGTGCATTCCTGGTAGCGCAGGAGTCGGAAGCACTAAATAGGGTGAAAATTAACTCTGGTTGATTAATTGTTATGTCAGCTTGATGTAGGCAGAGTTACCTGTGAGCGAACAGCAACTGCATGGTCTTGATGTTATCCTGTCTGTGCAGCTTATGGCTTCTGCCAGTGTGTATGATGCAGGGGTCTTGAACAATACATCTGCACCATAAAGAAACTAGCGGGTAGATTTATTTGATTTCTGGTGTTAACCATCTCAGTTTCAATATTTCAGTCCTGGGTAGAATATACAGGGGTGCCTCGAGCAGTAAGTTCTCATTAAGACACTTTCCCAGTGGCTGCTTAGGCTGTTCTAAGGATGTGGCTCATTTTATTCAAGTAAGAAGAGCACCTACATCCTGCTGTATTGGCTGTCATTCCTTGACTCTTGAGTATGTATGGGTGAAAACTGGAAAAACAGCTTTTATAGAGCATGTGTCTGTGGGCTTCTGTAGGGACTGGTAAAACATGGAGATACAGGTTTTCTGTCAGTTTGGACTATTTAAATTGTTGATGGCAGTGCCATGGGTTCTGTCTTAAATTTGATGGGTGCCTTTTCCTCCAAATCCTTATGGCCAGCTCAGACTCAGGTCCCTGGCTTTATGAGGTGCTATACTAATGAGGACATGAGGAGACATTAATCTTTTAAAGGCTGGTTTCATGGCATCCCTGTTGATAACAAGGACTACCTGAGATCTTATTTTACTGCCTTTTAATGACCTGAACAGTTCATTAAGCCTCTGCTACCCCTATCGAGATCTCTGAAGAGACAGTGAAAGGAAATAATATTCAGACAGGCTGTGCTGAGACATACTGTGATTCTATGATGTGAATCCATATGGACAAAGGTGAATGTTGCTCATCTCTGAGCATGCACACCTGCTCCTGTTTGAGGTCATTAGGGAGGAATGGGCTGTGTGGGATATTGCGTACTTTCTTTTCTCTGGTTTACTGAAAGATTTCGGCGGCCTTTGCTGAAGCGGAACAACTTCCAGTAAAGAACAGACCCAGTGTGACAGAGATGTGATGTGGTGTCATGACTTGTCACAGGTTACTGTGCTTGATGCCTAGAGGCACTTGCAGCCTTCTTGTTATTGCCAGCGATTTGTTAACATGCACGCTTTGCTTGTTGCTGTATTCATGAGAACATGTGCTGGCTGTGATCTCCTTCTGATAGGTTCTTTTTAAAAATGGTGGTCGAGCTCCATCCTGTGTGTTCTCACAGGGGCTTGCGGTGAAGATCGTGTCACCAGTTCTGTGTTTGTCACCTGCCTGTGGGGCAGGGGGGCAAAAAGAGAACAGCCTCACCTCTAGAAACTGGATCCTTGTCCTTTTAAGGCTGGTTTCTAAGTAGAGCTCCCATGTGCGTGCCACTGCTGTAGTATGAGTCATGTTAGGAAGATTCCTAAATTGCTCAGATTTTGTTTCTTTGGAGGTTCCCACTTAGAATCCTGAAGCAAGTTTTCTGGTTTCTTATCTCCAAGTTCATTTGCCTGCTGCCTTGCCTGCCTATTTTTTTTAAGAGAGAAAGCTGATTCAGCTTTCTTGAGAGAATTGGAGGGAGTCTCATGATAGCAGACACTGGTATTCACAAGTGAGATCAGCCTTCCTGGGAAACGCAACGTGTCAGGTGCTGGCAAGCCATCAAAAGACTTTCAGAGCACTGAAGATCATTTTATGGCAAGGATGATCTGTGAGGTGTGTGGAGGGGTAGGAGCAGAGCTAGTAAAACTGAGAACCATTCAAGGTAGAGGGAATTGATTCCTGGGAAGGCTTTTAAAGCTAGTCGTCTTAGGAGTTGTGTTCAGATCCATGGAAGACAAGGTGGTGTTTGCAGCAGCCAGCCTGGATTTACCAAGGACAAATTATAACTGACCAACTAGCTTGCCTTCCACGATGGCACAAGTGGCTTACTAGGTGAGGAAAGTGTGTTGAGTCCACCGCATGCCTTTGCAGGGGTGTAGGGCACTTGTGTTCTGGGCTGGTGAGCAGAGCATAGTGAAGAGACACTATTCTTCCTTTCCATGTGGACTCTTGTAACACCCCAGACCAGACCACTGCTACCAGCTTTAGCTCCATAGTATGGGAAAAAGCCCTCCATGCTGGAGCAGGTCTAGCATAGGGTCACCAGGGTCATTAGAGGACTGGAGCACCCAGAGAGAGGAGACTTTGAGAGGGCTAGGCTTGTTCAGTTTGCAGGACAGAGGATCAGAGTGGGGACTGATGTGTTACTGCAGCCTTTGACTCCAAAGGGTGTGGATCCCTATTTCTCCGAGCAACGACAGGCACTGCTTGCAAATGGAAGTTCTGTTTGTATGTCAGCACATCATCTTAATCAGAACTTGTTACAATGAGAAACATGTCAGAAACTGGTCCTGCTTTGTGCCTAGGTTGGACCAGGGGACTCCAGAGGTCGTTTCCAACCTAAATTATTCTGTGGTAAATGTGAAATGCAGTTAGCTCAGACATACAGTAACTCAGGCTTTGATCATCTCTAAGGATAAAAGTTTGCCTTCCCATTCCTCAGGGAACACAAATCCAGCCCACAGAATGACGTCAGAATACTGTGCTCCTCTTACAGATGTGACAGTAGCCTTTGGAAGCGGATTGTTTTGAGATAAAAAGGCTGTCTGCCTTCACAAAGTCTGTCCCTGTTCAGTTTGCAGTGCTGCTGAACTTGGATTTTTAATTGTTCATCACTTTATTACGAAAGTATTAAATAAATGGTGGTGGTAGAGGTTTTTAACAGGGTTTGTGGTGTTGAGGGTTTTTTTGGGTTTGTTTTTTTTTTGAAGCACCTGTTTGATAAGTGACTTGTCTTCCCTATTCCCTTCTTGTCAAAGTAACACTGGAATTGAATGAAATGTTTTTATTTACTCAAAGGGAGCGATGTTTCTGAACTGGTGGAGTAGTTCTGTGTGAATTAAGTTCCTGTTTGCATAATTGTTTAAATTCTGATATCATTATACTCACCCTTTGGTGGGAAAGTTGCGATACATAAGACAGTCTTCAAACTAATGTGAATCTTTTTCATTGCAGCATTTGACCCTGTGTACCAAAGAGATGGTGATGGAGAAGCCCAGTCCCCTGCTCGTAGGGCGGGAGTTTGTGCGACAGTACTACACTCTGCTGAATAAAGCTCCAGACTTCTTGCACAGGTAACGCTTTCACACACTCTGTGGCTCATGGTCTGAACACCAGTGTGTGCTATTCATCGTGAACCAGATAAACATTTATTTCTAAGCATGGCGGAGAATCACCTGGCTCACGTTGGGGCTCTCAGGGAACTCTTCCATTGTTCTGAAAAATCCTTAGGCTCCGGAAGCAAGTCTGATCATACGGGTGCATGGTGTATTATCCAGGTTATGATTGGACATTTAAGTCTAAGTGTCGTTGTCTGGACAAGGTAGGTGGCAAACAGAGTAGTTTTTTTCCCCGTGCCCACTATTAAGTGCTACTCTGAATGTGGTTCTTTCTTCCCTACCCCCCACCCCTTTTTTTTTTCCTCCTTCTCTTTCTGGTTTTCATTGATTGCGTATAGCTTGTCACTTAAAATTTTGCATTTCCACATTTGGACTTGGAGCAGCATGGGCTGTTAATAAATAAAGGTGGAAGTAGCTTTGCCAGTGTATAAAAGGAAAAAAGCAATTGCTGTTTGGGTTGGTTGGTCTTGCCTCAGAACTTGACGTCAGGTTGATGATGAAAAATGGGACTGTTTGATCGAACTCCACTTAGACCTCAGATCTTTTTTAATTCAGTCTTTTCATCTGCAGCTTTGAGGCAGGGAAAATAATGGTACCATTTTTACTTAAATCACTGAACGGCTGTGGAACCACGTTGTTTTCTGTGTTCAGTCTATTTTAAGGTGCCTGAGCAGTGTATTCCAGGCTTTCCTTGTCTATGTTTAGTAACCTAACAGGAGTTAGAAGCAAGACTTTTAGCAGTTGCAGAATTTTTGCTTGCCCCTAGAACTTGAACAAATGAGTTGGATCAGATCAACAACTGGACTGGTACATCCGTGTGACACATCAGTATCTGATCCACAAACTGACTACCTGCTCTCACCCAGGAATTGGGTTCCGTACGTACAGGCCTCGTCTGGCTCTTCTTCCCAGCTGGCCTGGGAAGGGGCCCCTTGCCTCAGAGTTACTGTGTGCGGTTAGCACCTTTTCGGTGTACGTTGTCTGTAGAGATCAGCCATTGAAATTCTTGTAACAGACTTAAAAGGTGCAATTTTGCTTGGCCTTTCATTTGCTGGCTTTTCACGCTGATTTCAGACAGCATTTATTCCACAGGCTTGGACTGAGCTGTGGTGCCTGGGAGGAATCTGGGCATTTCACATACTTTGGAGGGTTGTAACGAGCTCTTTGGCCATCGCTTTCTGGAAAGGTGGAGTGTGAAATAGCTGCCACGTGTAGCAAAGAGACAGGATGGATAGGCAGGTGGGATGACTGCTCAGGAAAGTTGTCTATACAGCCTGAGTCCTTGCTCATGCGCTAAGCTTAAAGAGAACAGGGATTAAGAGTAGGAGCTCGCTACATACCTTGGGCAGACTGGAATATTGCCTATTAACCTTGTCACCATGTTCTTGGAGCCTCGGAAGTTGAAAATATGTCTTCAGTTTCTGTTTGTGCTGAAATTCCTAGTGCAATGAGCTCTACAACTTTTGGCTAAAATACTTCTTGGATTTGGTTCTGTCTTTTCATGGGTGTGACCTTTATGTCTCTTTACTTGCAGATTTTATGGCAGGAATTCTTCTTACGTCCATGGAGGACTGGATGCCAGTGGGAAACCACAAGAAGCAGTGTATGGTCAAGCTGTGCGTATCAAAACTGGTCCTGTAGTCCTCGTGCGTGTTCAGAACTTGCCATGTAAATCAGTCTGTTTCTTTATATTGGAGTTTCTTATCTGGTAAATAACATCTGAACCTCCTGTTCAGAGGCAGACAGGGATTTGTTGGCTTGAGTTTTTTTATTCAATTGTTGCTGCTTTTAGTGTGAGCTGTGTTTGATATATCAGCTCTGCATCTGCACTGCAGAAAATACATTTAGGATGGGAAACAAAACCAAGAGGACCTGTTAGGCTTGCCCTCATGATGTATCTTATTTCGGTTAGAAGTGGTTCCTAGGCAAGGAGGCTTTGATCTTTGTGAGTTAGATGAAATTGTGTATGTTACCAAATCCTTCTGCGAGTGGAGTTTTCCTTAAGTGGGAGGTAGCTGTTGAATAAGTGAAGTAAGTGCAGGAAACACGAGTTTTTATGTTGGTTGAGGCTCTTTATCAGAAGGATGTCTATCTCTGCGGGCATCTGTCCATGTGGAGCCACCTCTTAGAGCAATGTGGCTTTTAGCCTGGGACAGGTTTAGTTTCTTCTTCTCTCATCAGCAGAACTTGATTCAACAGCACAAAAATCTTGGCATTGCCGATGCTACCTACTCCTGTCATGTTAGGGTACTTGATGGATGCGTAGTGAGTTGGGGATTTTTGTTTAGGAGGGGTGTTTATTTTTAACACAAGGTAGATCCTGTCACTCTCACAGGCCCTTAAAAAAAAAAAAAAAAAAAAAGCCTTAAAATAGGTCATATATTACTGGGAAAATTGGATAGCAAGTTCTGTGCTTTTTGGCTGCTCTGCAGAGTACTTGAACCCTGGTGGAAGACTTTGGGATAGAAGCTAGATGAGCTCTGGTAGACTGTTCCTGGGGAAAGACACTGCTGTCTTCCTGCTTTTACCCTCTGGGCTTCAGCAGGGTGCCTTTTTGTGTTAGTTGAGACTCGGGTATTTCAAAAATAAATAGCTCTGTGCAGAACTCAGTATAGCTGAAATGTAACTCTCTTTTTCTAGGAGATACACAAGAAAGTAATGTCCTTACAGTTCAGTGAATGCCACACCAAGATCCGTCACGTGGATGCTCACGCTACGCTGAGCGATGGAGTGGTTGTGCAAGTAATGGGAGAGCTGTCAAACAATGGGCAGCCCATGAGGAAGTTCATGCAGACTTTTGTGCTTGCTCCAGAGGTACGTATATGTAGGGTTGCATTTAACTTCAAATCTTGATGGTGGAAACCTGGGCTGCAGCTGCAATTTGTCATACAGGGGCAAAAGATAGCATCTGGCTTTTAGAGCTTGCCCCAGAGGCCGTCATTGAATGTGTCACAGTGCAAGTGCAGAGAAACAAGAGTGTTGGGCCGGGCCTGAGCTGGCTTGTCCTCTTAGACTTAAAGTGTTGGAGCAGTAATCCAAAGCCCATTGGAGCTTGCATTTGAGAGCTGACACTGGCACAAATAAATAAAAAACAGTGAGGCTGAGCTCTGCAGATCAAGTCTGGAGTGTAGTTCTGTGCTTGCTTCAAGTCTGCTGTCAAGTATGAGTGTGGGTTGGTGCTGCCATGGGCTACTGCTCAAATGTCGCTGTTGGCGAGAGTAGGGCTGTGTAAGGGAAAGGGCGTCTTGTGTTCTTTCTGATTCTGCACCCCAACTTCATCACAAACTGTGGTATGGTTGATGATGAAAGGCTTGGAGTCTTGCTGGATGTATTCTTGTTTCCCTTTGCAGTGCTGTAAGCATACGGTCACCCTGTGAAAGTTATTCTGTTTTTTGTTGTAAAGTTTTCCTAAGAGGAAAAATCCAAATTCCTAGATGAAACTGAGGGACTTTGTGTTTAGTTAGAACCTATGATTGCTGTGACTTAGGAAAACTGGGTTTTTTTCTGCTTGTAATTTGCTTTTTCAGTTGGGTGGAAGTTGCCATTCAGTCATTTGCTTCAAGAGGTACCACTTGGAAAATGGCTTTAATGAAATAGTACTCTTCCAAAATGTTGTGTGTGCCTCAAAGCTTGTATCTCTGATCCGTCCGTGTTGTTGGCTGCTCATAGAGTGTAGATGCAAAACCACGTGTGTCGCTGTCTTACAGGGTTCTGTTCCAAACAAGTTCTATGTCCATAACGATATCTTCAGATACGAAGATGAAGTATTTGGGGATTCAGAAGGAGAACTTGATGAAGGTGAGAACTGTACCTGTAGCATTTGTCTTGTTCTTGTTCATCTAGAGTGCATGCAGACCTTCTGCAAGTGTCTGGAGGAGATGGAAGGATGCGAACTGTACTGCGTTCTGATGGAGCGTGGTCATTTGGGAGAGGGCTGAGGCAGGGGCTACACAGTGTGTTATTGAAACTGCCTGCCGGTCCAAAATCATCTGAGATTTATGAGCCAATAGTGCAGTCTTTCTCTTTTACTGCTACCACATGAAAAGCATCTGCCCAGAACACTTGGAAGCAATGTGTCTCCTTGTTGTGCAAGTAGGAGGAAACCAAGCCATCTGAACGAGTGGAAGGGTCTCGTATCTTTTCTCGCAGCTTATTTTGCCTCATTTTGTGGATGAAGCTTTATTTTGATCAGTTTAATGTGCTTTTATTTTAAATACAGCTTGTCTGCACTTGCAGAGATGTTTAAGGGAGTTTTTGTTTTTGGGTCAGAATCTGAGGAAGAGGTGGAAGAGGAGCAGGAGGAAAGACAGCCTTCACCCGAGCCTGTGCAAGAGAATGCGAGCAGTACTTACTACGAGAACCATCCTGTAACGTAAGAAGTCCCTTTTATTACTTGAAGTTGCTTTTTTAATAAGAGTGGGAGGATTGCTTTGTCTTTGGGTTCTGAATATGATCAAACAGGTAGTTTAGGAAACTGCACTTGATAGGGATCTGTGTTGTGTTAACCTGTTATTCTCAAATGCTGCTTCTTGAATGGAGAGAGGAAGTAGAGGATGTTCTTACATTTGTTAGTTTTTTTCGCTCTTGGTTTCAAACCTGAGGTGCAAAGTAGCAGCCATGGTTGTGCACATACTTCATGGGGCCTTTGTCATATAAACTTGTAACAGTGAGCTGACAGGATGTAGTTCATTTGAGCAGGTGGGTACACAAAGTGGGAGTTAACGACAGGTTAGTCCTTAGGTCTGGGTAGCACTTGGCACTGAGAGGAGGGTCAGCTCTTTGAGAAGCTGCTGTACGGCTGTAATGGAAGAACAGATTTCTGCCCCGAGTATCTTAAAATGTAAACAAGATTAAGGACAAAAGAGGGGATTCTGCTGGAACTCTGGCAGTGACTTAACTCAGGTTAACGTGGGAAGCATTTGATGCCTGGAAGCATTAGGTCAGGTTTTGGCTTTGGGGTTACTGCATCAGTTGGAAAGGAGAGGCAAAGGCACCTTTGTTCGTGTATGCTCGTATCGGTCATATCCTGCCTTGTGGCAGTAGCTGCACAGGTAGAGTCTTTGAATTCAGTAAGCGTTTGAGGTGACTGAAGAGAGAAGCAAAGATCCTCAGATCCCTTACTTTTCAAACACACAGTGGAGAGGAAGTTGTGTGTGATTTTTCAGTAAAGATGGCTCACAGCTCCTTTGGGGAAGGAAATTGGATGGCATTCTTGCAAATAAGCTACAGGTTTCGTTCCCAAATGGCCTCCATTTGTGTGTATAGCTTAAATCTTCCACTGGTCTCTCCCCGCTTCTGTTCTTTTAGGAGCAGCAGCCCTTGAGTTTGTTTAGTACATATTCACTATGTCACGGGTTTATATGTCTGTGATTTTCAGATTCTCTGCAGAGAACTATAAAAGGTCTTTGCAGGATTAAAATCTGGTTTTGTGTGCAACTCGAGGAGTACAGTGTATCTCCTCACAGTATTGTATATGGAGGTACTATGTGGTAGCAACTGGAAACCAAACCATCTTTTTAATACCACCGCTACCACAGCAGAGCTTATAGTAAGTCATAAAATACAGAGCAATTTATAAGCTGCATTAAATGCCTTTGATTATTGTAGCAATGGGATAGAGGAGGCGCTGGAAGAATCATCTCATGAACCTGAGCCGGAACTGGAGTCTGAAACAAAAACCGAGGAGTTGAAGGCTGAAGCGGAAGAGAAGACCCTTGAGGAGCTAGAAGAGAAGTCTCCATCTCCACCTCCTGTAGAACCTGTTTCACTACCACAGGAACCACCAAAGGTCCGTTTATAGTCCTGTCTGTGCTTCTGGGTGCAGGTGGAAAACCAGAAGATGTGAGTTCGAGCTTAGCCTTTCTGAGAGCCAAACCAATACCTCTTTCCAGTGTCATGCTCTATGAGCAGCTGGCCTGGAATCTTGAACTTGTGAAAATGTGGAGTTTCACTTCCAAGGAAAGAATGTTTTTTTTAAGTGCTGCTCAAGTCACCCATCATAAATTTAACGCTCCGCTTGTAAAATCTATATGTGGTTTTATAGATGTGTAAACCTTTTTAAAAGCGGGGTTAATTGTGTTAAGAAAACACCTCAAGCTACCACTACCAAAGATCTCACACGATGGGAACCACTGCTCTTCCTTGAAAAAAGCCGTAATGCACTGACACCTGCAAAACTGTGGGCAGTATAGGGTCAGCACCTACCCAGGGTGTTGGCTGAGAGGCAGGGTGCCCAGGCGTAAACCCACTGTACACACTGCGTCATTGGCTGTGGTGACACTTGGGGAGTTTGGAAGAGACAGGAGGAAGTGCTGAAAGCTGGAGAGGCCGTTTCCCAGCTCCAGCCTGTCTCCTGTATTTTGTTTTTTTCAGTCCTTTTTCTCTTTTCCATTTTTACTTCCACCTTCTGGCATCTGCTCTCTTTCTTGATGCCGGAGACACTCAACACTGCAGGGATCTGGGTCCTCGGAGAACAGTGATCTGGGGATGTGGAGGGGACTGGGCTCACTCCAGCCGCGGCAGTGGGCACGGGATATGCTTGCTCCGCGCAGCTGGAGTTCACAGCTTGCACAACAGTTATTGAACGGTCAGATGTGAACCAAAAGTGTATTGCCAGCAGATGAGTTTCCCTGTCGGACTGTCAGTGGTTTGCTATGATTAGTAGCCTAGGTTTGTTGCATTTCCTGCAGGCTTTCTCTTGGGCTTCAGTGACCAGTAAAAACCTGCCTCCTAGTGGTACTGTTTCTTCCTCTGGAATTCCGCCCCATGTTAAAGCACCCGTCTCACAGGTAACCCATCTGTGAACACCTTGGATTGTCTCATTGCTTCTGCAAACTGCTTCAGTTCTTTAAATTAACGGAACAATTTGTTTGACTTAAATTGCACAAATTAATCGTGTCTTAAATGTGAATGCACTCACCTCCTTGTCGCAAGCGAAGGCTCGTACAGGTATAACTTTGGGTGATGGTGACATGAAAATCTGTTCTTGTGAACACAGGAAATCGCTACCGACGCTACTTAATGAAATATGGTTTGCTTTACGGGGAGGGGAGCGAGGGGGGAACCCAAACACCAACTCCCCACAAAACGGTGGCTTTCTAAAGCGTATTTGAAAGAGGTATTTCTTTGACAAAAGTGCCTTGGCAGTAAAAATGGGCAGCACCATTTCTGAGGGGGTGCTCGATTGCCTTATGAGGCCGACATCTACAGAAATACGCTGGATCTCATCGTTCATTTATCATTACCTTGTCACAGAACCCTGTACCAACTTATGACTGTGTGGGGAGTGGAAGGATTCACATTTCCTTGCCAGGACGATGCTGTCTGGCATTGGGTGAGGACGGGAAAGAGGAAAGCGAGTTTTTCTGGGTGCTAGCTCAGGTCCTGTGCATGCCAAGCTGTTCTGAGACTCCATTCGGGTGCCTCCATTTATATAAAAATGTTGAGAACAGAAAATGCATGCTTTAACCTCCTCTGCTGATGCTGAAGCCCTCTGTGCTGTGGTAGCTTATGTCCAACCTTTTCCAGTAGAGCAGCTGGGTTCTTGCAGCGGTTGGTTTTGCACTGCTTTCTTCTCCGATTTTTCACTGTCAGACAAACCTGTCTAGGTTTGCCCTTCAGCCAAACGCGTGTTAAAAAAGAGAACAGAAGAAAGCCTAACAAACCGCCTGGACTTTGTGTGGTGTTGGTTCTGGCTTGACAGGACTGTCCTGGAGGTCAGGTAATGCTTGTGTAGTGAGTTGGGAAGCCCGTCTGTCTTCATCAGCTTCAGCGGGGCCTAGAGCTCTTTGGGGTGTTAGAGCTGTAAAAAACATGCTTTTACTAGTGCAGAAGAGATTTTTCTTACGCAAAACCAAAACGGGTTTTGATTTATTTGCAGCAGTACAGGGGGTGGCGTTTTGTAACATGACTGCAAAAATCCTTTCGTTATCTATTCAAGAAAGCAGGATATAGCTTATAGATGTCCCCTCTTTTGTGTGGCCTCTGCAGCTTGTCTTGCTTCCTGCCTTTTAAATTACTCCTGCTGTGAATTCAGGTTCCAGTAATTCTGTGTGGAAGCTTCTGAACAAGACTGAAAAGGCAAGAATTTCAGTCTCTGCTCTTTTGGAGACGGGATTAGTCAGCTCTTGGCTCCTTTTCTTGCCCACTTTTCAGACATGGTACAGGGAAAGCTGGTGGAAGAGGCACCGGAAGAATTTCTGTGAGGAGTGGCAGATCAGTGGCAGCTTTTTCCTGTTCTCTTGAATCCATTAATGCCAGATCCTGTGCGTGTGAATGAGGACAGTGGAGCGCCCTAGAAGGTGTGTGGCTGCTTTGGGATGCCATTCCAACCAGTGTCACTGATGTTACAAAGCAGCTACCAGCTGTCTCCCTCGTTTCTTTCTCCGTTTTCCTGGTTTCCCCCCATCTTTTATCAAGTTAAAAATACAGCCTCTGTAGTGTTGCCTCAGTACCCGTCGAAGGACAGCACATGTACTGTTTTGGGTATAAAGCAGTTCAGTTCCTGTTTATTTACAGCTGTGGAGTTCAACAGGTCAGCATTTCTTGCCCTTTTTCTTCTCGTGGGTGATTAGAAATCAACCTGCCTATGCTGAAAAGTTGGGCCTTCTCTGCATAGCAATTCCTGATATCCTGACCTCCCATTTGCAGTAACCCATCGGCTGTCGGAGGGGCGGAGGCAGGCAGGGTGCTCCCTCACTCAGGTCTCCTGGCTTGGAAGTGGTGAGTTCAGGGAAAGATCTGTTTATAGACACGGCATTCTCTCACCGCCTTAAATCTGCGTGGGCTCTGGGTAGACTGTTACGACCTGTAGTGCCTTCTTGGAAGTGATGAGTGCTTTCAGTAAGTTGCGTGGTTCCTGTTTGTCTTGGAGACAGTGTGGTGGTAGCTCTGCATCTAGCCTATCTGCTAGAATTCTGGAGAGAGGTGGTGGGATTTTCCTTTGTTCCATGTGATGTGTGGTTTCTGGTTTGCTTGGCCAGCTGGTTCCTTACATGCATGCATTTTGGCTCTGGAGAAACTCTTAAGCCTTGTAAGATGTCCACAACGGAGCTGTGCCAGTCTTTGGAGCCAGGTCTTCTCCTGCTCTTTCCACGTTCCGTTCCAGAGCTGGTGAGTGAAAGCTGACTTGTGGCTGGCTTTGCTGTCCTTGCCAGTGGCATTGCCAGGGCAGGAGGAGGTCCCTTTCTCTCCCCATGTGAGCTCCTGAAGAGAAGAGGCTATGTCACCTTCCCCTTAACGGTTCCCAAGGCTCTGCTAGGCTGAGGCTCGTGGTGTGCTTGTCTCCTGGGCTGAGCACTACTTTAGCCATTGTCTGTTGAAGTCCAGTATTTCATGCCTTTCAGTCTGCTCCTTGTGCTCTCTGTGAAAGGAGAGTCACGATCAGCTGCTGCTTGGGCTGTGCAACAGCCCTGAACGGGCACCTCGGGCTGCCGTGGTGTTTTGAAGGAGCACGGTTCTGCACAAGGGCTTTCCTCTTCCAGCAGCGCTAGGGAGCACTGAGGCGGCCTGCCGCTGTGGAAGGATTGGCACCGGATACACAACAACTGATGGGGTCAGCGGTTTGCAGTGTCCGTAGAGAGAGTGTTTGTGCCGTAGATGAGAGGTTCAGAGAAATGCAAAGCAGGGGGGGAAGCTAACAGTTCTTTGGGATTTAACAGGATGACATCAGTGACTGAGCAGGTCTTTGCTGTGGTGGACAGAAGGACTGAGTGCTTAAGCCTGATAGCCACAAATGTAAGCAGTGGGAGTCAGCATGTGTTGGGTTTTGAGGTATAATTTATAATGCAGTAAGGGTCTGTGAGACAGAGATGGCAGGAGAGCTCCAAGGGATTTTAGCAGGAAGGCAAAATTTTGTAGCTTAGTGTTGGGAGTGGAAAAGTGACTTAGAAGTGTTGGAAGAACAGCTAACGCTTAGCTGGGTAGTGGATGAGTGGTAGGAGGGCTGAAACATCTCTTTAGTGTGCGATAGCTGCATGTCTCATGTAAAATACAATCTCTTTACCCCTGTGAGGCACACGCTGGCTGGAACCATTTGTTATCTTCAGTCCTTACAGGAAAATAAGAGAGATGTTTAACATAAACGGCTTCTCCACAGCAGCCTGGGCCCATAGCCGTTGTCCTTGTGTTTGATCTTCCCCAGAGACTTGTATTCTTCCTTATGCTCCTAGGGATAATTTTACTTTTCTAAGATAAGAACCCAGCAGAGCAGCAGCTCCTGGACTGATGTAGAGAGTATTGAATATGAAAACTGTTCAAAATTGCTTCAGTGACCAGCGGGCTGCATAGAGATATTTTTATTGTTCTGTCTCTTTTTCTCAAATTATCTTGAAAAGCATTTTTTACTTGCAAAAAGTGGAATAGGTTTCTAGCTGCTGAGAATATGAAGGATGTGGTTTGAGCATCGTGGTCTGACATCAGGAGAGAATCTCCTCAGCAGGTAGTCTGTAGAAATAGTAGAAATTGTCATTTCAGGTGGTTTTATTGTGTCAGGAATACTTACTATCCTTCAGAGGGCTTTTGTTTTGTTCTCCTGTTTCTGTTTAGTAGTATCCTTGTAGTTGTCTTGCACTCGAGGAAAAGAATCCCTCAGAGATGCAGACAGAAATTGCGATTTCCCATTTCCTCATGTTCATCTCGGACTGCCTTCTCGTCCAGGAAATTCGAGCTTAGTATGAGAAAGCTTTATTTCACCTCTGTGGGGTTTTTAGTCAGGTTGAGGAATTCCTGAGTAACAGAGCGTTGGGGTCTCAGTGCCTGGTCAAACATGGAAAATCCACCTTAGGCGCTCCAGTCGAGAGAGGTTTGCTTTGCACCTTAGCAGACAACTGAATGCTGCAGTCCTGGATTGGTACAGAGGAATTCATAGCGGTGAAACCACATATTCCCAAACACATTGACATGGATGTACATCTTGTGGAGTTGTTCTGTGCATGCCACTTAGCTATGGCTTGTGTGGTGGGGTATACTTTATTTTGGTGAGTTCTGGGGTTTGGGGTTTTCCTACTGGGCCGGGGTTTGTTAATACCTCCTCTCCTCCTGTTCTAGCCAAGAGTTGAAACTAAACCTGAAGCGCAGTCTCAGCCTCCTCGTGTACGTGAGCAGCGTCCTAGGGAAAGACCGGGTTTTCCACCCCGAGGACCTCGACCAGGTAATGTGGATCAGCCTGCGTGTGTCTGCTTGGGCCTGGCTAACAAGCGGTGTCTCTCTGACGAGTCTTCTCTGTGCCTGTAGTGTAGTCAGCTGATCGTTAATTGTCTGTTCCCGCTGCTGTCCACAAGAACTGGGGAACGTGATTTCAAGTCTGAGCTGGGGATGAGTTGGTGCAGAGGTCTGGCGTTGTTTCCAACCTTCTGTTTTGTGGAAATGTTTTTAATGGTCAGGCCACTTCCTTATATCCTTGAGTACTTTCCCTGTGCTTTGATGCAGTTTTGAAAAGCAGGTATAGGAATCTCAGTGTTTTTTTCCATGTCCTCTAATTTTGCTGAAGCTTGGAAGAGAGAGCTCTGAAATACCCGTTGTGACTCTTTGTTCTGGGAGAAACCGAAGCGTCTCCACCAGGTCTAGCTAAAATGGGTTCCGATGAAGGTTCTCAATAAGTACTAAAGTGCAGTACGAATGGAGCTTAAAGTGCTTTTGTCTGTGATCAGTGCAAGTATCTCCCTGTTTGGGGACAATACTGAGACCAAAAGGATTTAAAGCACCAAGAGAGAACCATGACATCTGGTACAGGTCACCATGTCTGCGTTTTTAACGTGTCATGTGCAGCAGGCAGCAAAAGCTGTGGCTTGTGGCCAAATCAAGTTGCAAATCTGCATTTCCACTCCTGAATGTAATCAAGTCCTACAGAGAACAGGTGACAGTCTTTTAATTCTGATCGTACACTGTGGGGCGGCAGAGGCAGGGGAGAAAAAGCTGACATCTCAGTTGATGAAATGGTAGAGCTTTAGCCTTGCAATCTTAGTTTTAGAGGAGGTCAGCAAGCTTTTGTATCTGCTTAACGAAGCCTTTCTGTTGAGCTAGCAAGCTTGCTGTCCCTGGGCTGGTAGAGGAAGCTGCAGAGAGGAGGGTACATCCCTACGCCATAGTACTTGAGGTACTGAAGGGGTAACAGCGTGCTGCTGCCATGCTGCAGGGCAGGCAGGGATGCAGTAAGAAGAAACTGGGAAGGACTTCCTCCTGCCTGCTACTGAGCATCCTGCTTCTTCAGCTGAGCTGGAGGGAGCACTAAGAACTCTCCCTTGTGTTTGGGACACAGTGGCGGAAGATGAAAGCCGGAAAAGGGGACAGGCAGGCACTTTTTAATGAGTGCTGAAGTGAGGACACTGATGTTGTGCTAAGGAATTGATAGGGGGTGGCTGAAATCCTCCTCTTTTAAAGAAGTGTTTAAAATAGGTAGTGACCTCCTCTTCCATGTAACGATCTAAGGTACACCAGCCTCTTAAACAAGTGTGCCCAGTGTGCCACATGCTTTAGTTAACATGGATTTATTTAATGTAACAGACAAAAAGAACACAAATGCTTTGTGCTTTTATCACAGAACTGTCGGGACTGTGTGGAGCAGAAGACAGTGCCTCTCACTGCATCACCCGCTCCAGAGCTGGAGGGGCAGAACCATTAGGGTGAGAGTGGGTGGTGCTGTTTGTCGATGTGTTCACATCTTCTAACCTTGGTGGCTCTGTCGCCTTCTTTCTGTTGGCAACAGGGAGGGGGGACATGGAACAGAACGAGTCAGATAATCGTCGAATAATCCGCTATCCTGACAGCCACCAGCTCTTTGTTGGGAACTTGCCGCACGATATCGATGAGAGTGAACTGAAAGAGTTCTTCATGAGTAAGTAACGGTTTCAGCTGCGGAAAATAAGAGGAAAGATTGTGTTCAAAAGCCACTTGATATTCACTCGAGGCAAGCTTTTCCCTCCTGCAACACTCCGAGTGTGGAACACAGGGAGGGGTGGTAGAGCTGGCACCATGGTTTCTTTTAATGTGGCTTTTCCCTGGTGTTTTCCCAGGCTTTGGAAACGTGGTAGAACTTCGCATAAATACTAAAGGCGTGGGAGGAAAGCTGCCTAATTTTGGCTTTGTGGTATTTGACGATTCTGAGCCGGTCCAGCGAATTTTAGTTGCCAAAGTAAGTACTGGGGTTGAATAGCTTCCAGAGGATGGGTAAGCGCCCGAACCCCCGAGCGGTGCAGGCCATCCCAGCTTGTGTTGCCATTGTTTCTAGCATTCATTCCTAAGAACTGTTGTAAGGAAAACATCGCATTGGTGCACTCATTCTGTTGGGAGTGTTCAGTAGCTTAGGAAAGCTGTGCCAGCGCCCCTCAAACCACATCGTGCCAAACTCAGGTCTGTTACCTCTGTGCACAGACACCACATGGACCTCGGCACTTATTCTGAGAGATCCTTTTCCGCTGAAAGTTCAGTATGTAACCTCTTGAAGGGCATCGCGTGCATCTCTGAACTCTGTGTCCTGAGGCTGAGAAAAAGGAACAAGGTTGTTTGCGGTGGTGACTTGAGGAGGCAGAGGAGAAAGCAGCAGTTTTCATGGCTAGGATGTGGGAGTGAGCCCCGGTAGAGCCGCGTAGCCCTGCGGTGAAAAGGCGAAAGCCAGCGGTGAAGAGGCTAAAGACAACTCTGCCCTTAATCGAGAAAGACATTTTAATTCCTTGCATGCCGAATGAATGTAACAGTGCTGTTCCATTTGCCATAGACCCCTAGGGCTAAGGTTGTGTGCAGGGAACTGTTAAGTTTTGTCTTTGACGCACAAGTGGAGGTAGGCTGATGCATGCCGTGAACACAGTGTTTTCATGTGCCTCATGTAAGTGGGCTTTGTGAAATGGTGACTAACATGTGCCTTGAAAACTTTTCCCTATAAGCCCATTATGTTCCGGGGTGAGGTGCGCTTGAACGTGGAAGAGAAAAAAACCAGAGCTGCTCGTGAAAGAGAAACCCGAGGTGGAGGCGATGACCGTAGGGATATTCGTCGCAATGATAGAGGCCCTGGGGGTCCCCGAGGAATAGTGGGTGGTGGCATGATGCGAGACCGTGATGGAAGAGGACCCCCTCCGCGAGGTGGCATGGCACAGAAACTTGGCTCCGGACGAGGAAGCGGGCAGATGGAAGGCCGTTTCACTGGACAGCGCCGCTGACGCCTCCGCTGTGGGCAGACGGTCTCGGCAGTGGTACATTATCCATCGTGTTTGCATTCTTGTTATTTTTTTTTGGCTTTGGAATGTGACACAGCCCTTCTGATCATTTCTTTGATGTGAAAGCATCCTTTGGTTTCCAGTTTAAATTGAGGTGGATGTTCTTTCCACAGTTTCACAACAGGAGTCACGCTGTTAATTTATAAATGTAGACTTGGAGAATTGAGGACTGGAAAAAAAGACCGGTTAACTCTCCGCAACAAAAGCAAACTAAAGGACATGCCCAGTAGAATTCAGGTCCTTTCAGTCAAAACCCTCTGCTGCACATTTTGTGTACATGTTACTGTTTCTGCCTCTTACTGTTGGAAACACAAATAGTGCAGTTTGTGCAATTGCAGAAGCTTGCCTTTTTTTTTTTCCTTCTTAGAACACTCGGCTCCAACAAACTCGTGTTTACGCACTCATCAGAGTGCACTAATGGGTACTCTGAACTCCTTTGTATCGGCATCTGCTGGAGGCATCGGAGGGAAACGCCTTCATCCTCTTTCTCAGACAGAATAGCTTGTGAAACAATGCGGGCATCTGGTCTGCTTGCTGTGACCAACATGTCCACACGCAAACCTTAATAAGACTACCGGTTTATTCCCGAAGGAATCCATTTAGCTGTAAAGTAAGCAGAAGCCAGGGTTTCAAAGCCGTAGCCCTCAGTAGGCACCAAGTTTGGTAGCTCACGTCAGATTTTTCTACCTGCCCCTCGTCAGTACAGGGATGGCTGCTCAACACACTCCTCCTTCCCCACTCCCCTTCGATACGCATTGTACAGTGAAACTTGTCTTGACTGTATTTGAGTTCTCTGGTAATGTCAAAAGCATGATGGTGCCTTCTATGAATACATCATTCCAGTCTCGCTGGTGATTTTGTACAGTATCGTGTATGATTTACTGTGCTGCAGAGCCAATCGGCTGCAACGCATTTAAAGGAAATCATTGAAAAAATGTATTAAAAAAACAAATTGCGATATCTTTCAACCAGTAAATGTTGCTAAAGCGATCAGCCACCTCGCTCTTGGATTAACAAGTTCGCCTGGTTCTTTGCAGAGGGGGGAAGGGAGGAAGAAGGATCCAAGTAGTCTCCAGGTTGTCTCTTCTCTGTGTTTGGTGTCAAAGAAAGCGGATTTGAAGTCTCTTGGGCGTGAATTTCAGCGGTCAGCCAAGAACGGTGAGCCCTTGTTACCGGGAGAAGTGAGCATCCTCTGTGGGGTGAGCTTGTTGCCCGAGGATACTGCGATTTTTGGAGAACCAAACAGCAGCTCTTGAGTACTTGCATTTTCCGGTTGCGCTTCTTGGAAAACTCTACTCATTTTGCACACAGCTCAGCTGAAGCTGACGCTTGCGTGGCTCCGGACTGAAGGACAGAAAGGAGACCTCCTCTTCCGTCTGCCTTCTGGGCTGTTCCAGCAGAGAGGCCTGGATGGTGTTCTGGAGCGCGTTCCCCTACTCTGCAGCTGCAGCGGGTAGGACAGGCCACTGGACACCGGGTCAGGCAGCAAGCACCGAGCTCGGAGGCATCGGGAGGAAAGGAGGGGGTGTTTGTGTGTGTGTCTGTGAAAGTGCAGCCACGTAAAGCTGCTCCTGAGCGCGGGAGGCCTCCGATAACACTCGTGGCAGTTTGCAGCAGGAGCAGATAGGGCGTCAGAGCAGTCTGGCTCTGGATTACAGAATCACTGCCTGCTTCCGAGTAAGCTGGAAGATTTTGCACATATCTTTCTGGTATCTTTCATCAGGCCAAGCAAAGCGGCATCTGTCTCTTTTCTCCCAGACGCGGGATCTTGTGTGTTCCATGGTAAGTCTTGCACTATTTCGATAGCCTTTTTCTTCCAGTGCACGTTTCTTCCATCTCTGTTTCCATATTTCGGTTTTCCATTGAAGGTCTTGCCTTTTTGGCTGTTGCCTGGGAATCTGTAGTCCTTGCCTGCCCACCACATGCCAGCACTACCTGGCTTTGAAGCCTTGGGACGGACGGCTGCCATCGGTGAGCAGTTTGCCGACGGCGTGTTTGGCGGAGCCTCTTCCGCGTGTTTTCCTTCTGTGGCACTGTGGTGGTTTGTGGCCACCCGGTTCTGCTGTGGCAAACAGCTCTGGGAATGAGCTTGATGACAAAAGACAAGGCTTGAAAATTGCTGCCGAGCCGTTGTGCTTTCTGGCTCGCTGGTTTAAGCGACGTGGCTGACCGCTGGAGCGCCGTCCGGAGGAAGTTTACAAGGTGATGGTTCACCTGCCGTGCCGCGGCCTCTGCGTGTTTTTGGCCCTCTTGGTAGCGCTCATGCCTCGGCGGGGAGGAAGGGATTTGCTGGCTGTTCCGTTAGGCGCTGGTTTGTGGATGGTGGGAGTTGTCCTTGCGGTTCTGTTTCAACAACTTGGCTGACCGTCTTGGCTTTAGTGGATTCCCACTGTTGCTGTACCGTGTTGAGCATTATCTGCTGGTAGATCCTAGTTTAATTGTTGCAGGTGGAAAGTATTTTTTCTTTGACATTTCCATTCTGAATGTGTTCTGCCTAAACATGCCAATAAACTACTGATGTCTGCAGCATCCATCCCTGTCCCTAATTCTCTTGAGCGCAGGCTGCTGTGCGGCGCGGTTTCTTCCCTGGCCGTACAGCAGAGGCTTTCTTACGGAAGTTGTTGTCAGAAGGCGATGGGCAGCTGTAGCCCCGCGGTGTCGTGTGCTTTAGTTGAGGTGTTTGATTTGAGTCGATGAGCTGTGCTTTGCCGAGGCTGCACAAACTCCTGTCCCAGGACGTCGGCTTACGAAGGCACCAGGGTTGGAAACGACGCTGGCATCACCAAGGAGCCGAGCCTGCTTCCCTCGTGGTCGCTGGGGCTCCGGAGCAGAAAGCCGAGGAGAACAGACACGGCATGTGTGCATCGCAGGTGTGCACAGTCCGGAGAGGACCAGGCGGAATGCCTCCACACCCTGGCGAGCTGCGGGGTCTGCAGCATCTAGCATCAAGGATACAATTTGAATGAGGGCTGTGGTGGAGCCGCGTTGCCCGAGAAAAACAAATGTGGAGCTGCTTCCTCTCGGCCTCGGTGTCTCGGCATTTACTCAAAAGGCTGTTAGGGGGTTGTTCTTATCCTGCTGGTAGAGAGAATTCCATCCGAGTCCCAGAGTCCTCGCAGAGCTGCTCTGCTCTGGCGGAGCTCTGGTGGCTGTCACCCGCTGTGCCTTGAAGGCCTCTGCCGAGGGCCTGTCTGGGCTCTAACGTTTTTGGCTAAACGGCCATTCGGAGGTATCTAAAAAGTGCCTTGGTTGTGTGAGCTTGGAATGCTGGAAGGCAAAACTAAGGTCTGGTGGGGGACCCACAGTTCTTCAGGAAGACTTTCTTCACCGTGAGAGTGGTGAGGCCCTGGCCCAGGTTGCCCAGAGCAGCCGTGGCTGCCCCATCCCTGGAGGTGTTTGAGGCCAGGCCGGATGGGCCTTGGGCAGCCTGAGCCAGTGGGAGGTGTCCCTGTCCATGGCCGGGGGTTGGAACTGGATGCTCTTTAGGGTCCCTTCCAACCCTGGCTGTACTATGATACTGTGACCCCAAAGCCCAAGTGAACAGAACCTCCTGTGAGGAGCGGCCTGGGCTCGGCTGGCACCGAGCATCCCAGCAGCAGCGTGATGCCCTCGACGCCCCCTCCGGAGGAGCTGGAGCTTTCAGAGCTGCCGGGATTTGTGAGGTAAATGGTGGAGCCCCGCAGGCTGGGCTTTACCCGGGGCGGGGGAGGAGAGGGCAGCGGGGGGGGGCAGTGCCGGCTGTTACTGGTGTCACGGGGCTGCTCGAGAGCGGCTGTTCCCGGCGCCTGAGTTGGATGAGAAACCACGTACGGAGCGGCCTGGACGGTTTATTTTTCTCTTGGCGCGGTTTGGACCAGAGCAAGGTAAGGGCGGGTCCGCTGAAGGGGGCCTCGAGGAGGGCCGCGGTCGCAGCCACGGCGGGGCTGGCGTTCCGTGGGGAGAAGCAGCTGGACGTGATGGAAGAAGATCCAGGCTGCCTGGGGAAGCTCGGGCAGCCCCGAGGGGTGCGAGGGTGAAGCTTGGCGGGGGGACCCGGGTCTGGAGGGAGAGACCCCCTCGGTAACAACGCTCCTGGCGCCGGTTCCTCCGGGCTCCCCGCCGTCAGAGCCGTTCTCCCGCGGCCCTTTCCGAGTCCCCGGGGCGGGACGGGAGTTAAACCCGCGGGAAAAGACAAGGCTGGGGGTGTGGCGAGGGACGGGGCTGCCCGGCCCCAGCGATGGGGGGGCGGGCGGTGGCTTCTCCCTCTCGAGGCGGGAGGAGAGGGCTCGAAGCCGGGGAGCAGCGGAGGGCCCTGACGTGAGGATCGAGGGGTGAAAAAACACCCGCGTGCGCCGCGTCGTGGGGCCCTGGACGGTTGTGGGGGGGAGACGGCGGCTGCAAGAGGCGAGGCTGCGGGAGGGGGCTCAGCCGGGGCCGCGCGGAGCGGGGGCGGTGGGGGTGGCTGAGCCGGGCGGGGCGGGGCTGAAGCGCGAGGGGGGCGTTTTTAAGCCGCGAGGGGCCGGGGCTCAGAGGATGCAGGGAGGCGTGGCTTAGAGTGTGCCGGAGGCGGGGCTCAGAGTGCTGTGGGCGGGGCTGAGCTTGTGCTGGCGGTGAGGGTATGCTGCGATGGGGCGGGACTGAGAGTGCTGGGGGTGGGGCTGAGCCGTAATGGGGCGTGGCTCAGAGGGTGATGGGGCGGGGCTAAGCCACGAGGGGCGTTTTTAAGCCGGGAGTGGGCGGGGCTCAGAGGGTGCAGGGAGGCGTGGCTTAGAGCGTGCTGGGAGCGTCGCTGAGCAGTGAGGGGGCGGGGATAAACCGCGAGGAAGCGATTCTGAGATGTGCTGGGGTGGGGCTAAAACGCAGGGGCGTGTTTCAAAGGGCGCAGAGAGGCGTGGCTTAGAGAGTGCTGAGGGAGGTGTTAAGCCGCGAGGGGGCGGGGCTGAGCAGAGGGGCGGGGCTTATAACGTGGGGTATGCCGCGTGGGGGCAGGGTTTAGTGCTGAGCTGAACCTCGAGGGGCGGGGCTAAGCCTCAAGAGGGCGGAGTTGAGCAGCAAGGCGGCGAGGCAAGGAGGAGCAGGACTGAGCGTTCTGGGGGCGTGGCAGAGCAGTGAGGCGCGGGACTAAAATACGAGTGGGCGGGGCTCCGAGGTTGCAGGGGGCGTGGTTTAGATCGTGCTAGGTGCCGGGCTGAGCTGCGAGGCGGCGGGGCTCAGAGTGCTGAGGGCGGGGCTAAGCCAGGAGGGGGTGGGGCTAGGCAGCCGGGGGCATGTTTGAGAGCATGCTGGGGGCGGGGCTTAGGTCGTGCTGGGGGTGGGGCTGAGCAGCATGGGGGAGGCTCAGACAGTGTTGGGACGCGAGGGGGCGGGGCTTAGTGCTGAGGGCTGGGCTGAACCTCGAGGGGGCGGGGCTAAGTCATGAGGGGATAGCGCTTAGAGCATGCTGGGGCGGAGTTAAGCAGCGAGGGGGCGGGGCTCAGAGTGTTTGGGGCATAGCTGAGCCACCGGGGGCGGAGCTTAGAGCGTGTGAGGGGCGTGGCTGAGAGTATGCTGGGGCGGGGCTAAGCCGCAAGGGTGAAGGGAGGCGTGGCTGAGCAGCGGGGGGCGGTTTGGGCTCAGAGGATGCTGGGAGCGAGGCTGAGCCGCGAAGGGGTGGGAATGAGGTGGGGGCGGGGCTTAGAGCATGCTGGGGTGGGGCTGAGCCACGAGGAGTGTTTTTAAGCCGTGTGTGGGCGGGTCTCAGAGGGTGCAGGGGGCGTGGCTTAGAGCGTGCTGGGGGCGTGGCTTAGAGCGATGGTGGGCAAGGATAAACCGCGAGGAAGTGAGGCTGAGATGTGCTGGGGCGGGGCTTAGGGAGAGATGGGGCGGGGCTAAAAGGGGAATGGGGAGGGGCTCAGAGGTTGCAGGGGGAGGTGCTGAGAGAGTGCTGGGCGTGAGGCTGAGCCCCGAGGGGGCGGGGCTGAGCAGAGGGGCGGAGCTTATAGAGTGCTGGGAGGCGTGGCTTAGAACATGGGGGCTATGCCGTGAGGGGGCGGGGCTTAGTGCTAAGGTATGGGCTGAACCTCGAGGGGGCGGGGCTAAGAGTAGGCTCGGGGGGGCTATGCCATGAGGGGGTGGAGCTTAGAACGTGCTGCGGCAGAGCTGAGCAGCAAGGGGGCGTGGCTGAGCAGCAAGGAGGAAGGACTAAGAGTGATCTGTGGCGGGGCTAAAACGCAAGTGGGCGGAGCTCAGAGGTTGCAGGGGGAGGTGCTGAGTGCTGGGGCGGGGCTAAGCAGCCAGGGGGCGTGGTTGAGTGCGTGATGGAGGCGAAGCTGAGCCTTGAGGAGGCGGGGCTCTGCCATGAGGGGGTGAGGTTGGAAGGGGCTGAGGGAGTGGTGGGGGCGGGGCTTAGAGGCGAGGGGGTGGGGCTAAGCCGCTAGTGGGCGGGTCTCAGTGTGCTGGGAAGGCGCTGAGAGTGCTGGGGAGTGGCTGAGCCCCGAGGGGGCGGAGCTGACAGGCGGCTCGGGGCGGGGCCAAGGTGCAAGAGAGCAAAATGAGAGGGTGCTGGGGGAGGGGCTAGACTGCGAGGGGGCGTGGCTTAGAGGGTTGTGGGCGGGGGCAAGCAGCGAGGGGGCGGGGCTTAGATGGTGATGGGGCGGGGCTGAGCCGCGAGGGGTGTTTTCAAGCCGTGAGTGGGCTGGGATGAGAGGGTGCAGGGAGGCGTGGCTTAGAGCGTCCTGGGGGCGTGGCTATGGCTCGGGGCGTGGCTTCAAGCATCCTAGGGGCGTCGCTGCGCAGTGAGGCTGAGATGTGCTGGGGCGCGGCTGAGAGTCTGCTAGGGGCGGGGCTAAGATGCGGGGGCGTGCCTCAAAGGGTACAGAGAGGCGTGGCTTAGAGCATGCTAGGGGCGGGGCTGAGAGGGGTTGGGGCGGGGCCGAGAGCGTGCTGAGGGCGGGGCTAAGCCACGAGGGGTGGGGCTGATAGTAGGCTGGGGCTGGGGCTAAGCTCTAAGGGACGGAGTTTAGACTATGCTACAGATGGGGCTGAACCTCCAGGGAGTGGGGCTCAGACTATTGGGGCAGGGATAAGCCGCGAGGGGTGGGGCTAAGTCGCTAGTGGGTGGGGCTCCATGTGCTGGGGGAGGAGCTGAGAGAGTGCTGGGGTCGAGGCTGAGTAGCGAGGGGGCGTGGCTTAGTGGGTGCTGGAGGCGTGGCTTAGAGGATGATGGGGGCGGGTTTGAGCCGCCAACGGGGAGGTTGAGCTGCAAGTGAGTGGGGCTCAGAGGGTGCAGGGGGCGTGGCTTAGAGCGTCCTGGGGGCGTGGCTATGGCTCGGAGGCGTGGCTTAGAGCGTCCTTGGAGTGTCACTGAGCAATGAGGGTGCGGGGATAAACCGCGAGGAAGTGAGGCTGAGATGTGCTGGGGTGGGGCTGAGAGTCTGCTAGGGGCGGGGCTTAGAGAGAGCTGGAGGCGGGGCTAAGATGCGGGTGCGTGCCTGAAAGGGTGCAGAGAGGCGTGGCTTAGAGAGTGCTGGGGTGGGGCTGAGCAGAGGGGCGGGGTTTATAGAGTGCATGGAGGCGTGGCATATAACGTGAGGGGTATGCCGCAAGGGGGCAGGGCGGAAGGCTGGGCTGAACCTCGAGGGGGCGGGGCTGTGAGTAGGCTGAGGAGGGGCTAAGCCATGAGGGGGCAGAGCTTAGAACGTGCTGAGGCGGAGCTGAGCAGCAAGGGGGCGTGGCTGAGCGGCGAGGAGGAGGGACTGAGAGCATTCTGGGGGCATGGCTGAGCCATGAGAGGCGGAGCTAAAACGCGAGTGGGCGGGGCTCAGAGGTTGCAGGGGGAGGTGCTGAGAGAGTGCTGGGGCGGGGCTGAGTGTCGAGGGGGTGGGGCTAAGCAGCCAGGGGGCGTAGTTGAGAGCGTGCTGGGGGCGTGGCTGAGCCTTGAGGAGGCGGTGCTATGCCACAAGGGGGTGAGGCTGAAAGGGGCTGACAGAGTGGTGGGGCTGGGCTAAGATGTGAGGGGGAGGGGCTTGGATGGTGATAGGATAAGGCTGACAGAATGCTGGGGCGGGGCTTAGACGCGAGGGGGCGGGGCTGAGCAGAGGGGGCGGGGCTAATAGATTGCTGGGGGCGTGGCTTAGAACATGGGGACTATGCCGTGAGGGGCTCCGTGTGCTGGGGGAGGAGCTGAGAGAGTGCTGGGGGCGGGGTTGAACTGCGAAGGGGGAGGCAAAGCCACGAGTGAGGGTGCCAGAGGGCGTGGCTTGAGAGTGCTGGGGGCGTGGCTATGGATGGTGTGGGGCTTAGATCTTGCTGGGGGTGCGACTGAGCAGCGAGGGGGCGGGGATAAGCCGTGAGGAAGCGAGGCTGAGATGTGCTGGGGTGGGGCTGAGAGTCTGCTATGGGCGGGGCTTAGAGAGAGCTGGAGGCGGGGCTAAGATGCAGGGGCGTGGCTCAAAGGGTGCAGAGAGGCGTGGCTTAGAACATGAGGGCTATGCTGTGAGGGGGCGGGGCTTAGTGCTAAGGTATGGGCTGAACCTCGAGGGGGCGGGGCTAAGAGTAGGCTCAGGAGGGGCTAAGCCATGAGGGGGCGGAGCTTAGAACGTGCTGGGGCAGAGCTGAGCAGCAAGGGGGCGTGGCTGAGCGGCGAGGAGGAAGGACTGAGAGCGATCTGGGAGCGGGGCTGAAAATTGAGGGGCAGGGCTAAAACGTGAGTGGGTGGAGCTCAGAGGTTGCAGGGGGAGGCACTGAGAGAGTGCTGGGGCGGGGCTGAGTGTCGAGGGGGTGGGGCTAAGCAGCCAGGGGGCGTGTTTGAGAGCGTGCTGGGGGCGTGGCTGAGCCTTGAGGAGGCGGTGCTCTGCCATGAGGGGGTGAGGTTGAAAGGGGCTGAGGGAGTGGTGGGGGCGGGGCTTAGAGGCGAGGGGGCGGGGCTAAGCCGCCAGTGGGCGGGTCTCAGTGTGCTGAGAGTGCTGGGGTGTGGCTGAGCCCCGAGGGGGCGGAGCTGACAGGCGGGTCAGGGCGGGGCCAAGGTGCAAGAGAGCGAAAAGAGAGTGCTGAGGGAGGGGCTAGACTGCGAGGGGGCGTGGCTTATAGGGTTGTGGGCGGGGCTCAGCAGCGAGGGGGCGGGACTCAGGTCGCAGGGGCGGGGCTTAGATTGTGCTGAGGGCGGAGCTGGGCGGCAAGGGGGCGTGGCTGAGCAGCAAGGAGGAGGGACTGAGAGCATTCTGGGGCGCAGCTGAGCCTTGGGGGTGGGGCTAAAACGCGTGTGGGCATGGCTTAGAGGTTGCATGGGGAGGCGCTGAGAGAGTACTGGGGCGGGGCTGAGCAGCCGGGGGCGTGGTTGAGAGCGTGCTGGGGCATGGCTAAGACTTGAGGAGGCGGGGCTATGCCACAGTGGGGCGAGGCTGAGAGCGTGCTAGAGGCGGGGCTAAGATGTGAGGGGGAGGGGCTTGGATGGTGGTGGGGCAGGGCTGAAAGAGCAAAGGGGGCGGGGCTTATAGAGTGCTGGGAGGTGTGGCTTAGAACATGGGGGCTATGCCGCGAGGGGGCGGGGCTTAGTGCTGAGGGCGGGGCTAAGTGATGAGGGGATGGAGCTTAGACCGTGCTATGGGCGGGGCTAAGCCACGAGGAGGCGGGACTGAGAGGGTGAAGGGAGGCGTGGCTGAGCAGCGGGGGGCGGGGCTAAGCCACAAGTGGGTGGTGCTTAGAGGCTGCTGGGAGCAAGGCTGAGCTGCGGAGGGGTGGGAATGAGGTGGGAGGGGGCGGAGCTTAGAGCATGCCGGGGGCGGGGCTCAGCCGCCAGGGTGCGGGGCTGATAGGGGCTTGGGGCGGGGCCGAGAGAGTGCTGAGGGCGGGGCTAAGCCGTGAGGGGTGGGGCTCCGTGTGCTGGGGGAGGGGCTGAGGGAGTGCTGAGGGTGGGGCTGAGCCACGAGGGGCATTTTCAAGCTGCGAGTGGGCGGGGCTCAGGGGGTGCAGGGAAGCGTGGCTTAGAGCGTCCTGGGGGCGTGGCTATGGCTCGGGGGCGTGGCTTCAAGCATCCTGGGGGAGTCGCTGAGCAGTGAGGCTGAGAAGTGCTGGGCTCGGAGTCTGCTAGGGGCGGGGCTTAGAGGGTGTTGGGGCGGGGCTAAGACGCAGGGGCGTGGCTTAGAGCGTGCTGGGGGAGGGGCTAAGCCGCGAGGGGGCGGGGCTGAGAGGGTAATGGGAGGCGTGGCTGAGCAGCGGGGGGCGGGGCTAAGCCACAAGTGGGTGGGTCTCAGAGGATGCTGGGAGCGAGGCTGAGCCGCGAAGAGGTGGGAATGAGGTGGGAGGGGCGGGACTTAGAGCATGCTGGGGCGGGGCTGAGCAGCGGGGAGGGAGGCTCAGAGAAAGTTGGGGGCGTAGCTGAGTCGCAAGGGGGCGGGGCTGAGACAGTGCTGAGGGCGGGGCTAAGCCACGAGGGGTGGGGCTAAGTCGCTAGTGGGCGGGGCTCCGTGTGCTGGGGGAGGGGCTGAGTAGCGAGGGGGCGTGGCTTAGAGGGTGCTGTAGGCGTGGCTGATAGATTGCTGGGGGCGGTGTTGAGCTGCGAAAGGGGGAGGCTGAGGGTGCAGGGGGCGTGGCTTAGAGTGTAGTGAGGGCGTGGCTATGGCTTGGGATGGGGTTTAGATCTTGCTGGGGGCGGGGCTGAGCCGCGAGGTAGTGGGACTGAGCGTGTGCTGGCGGTGAGTGTATGCCATGATGGGGCGGGGCTTAGAGGGTGCTGGGGTGGAGCTATGGCTGAGGGGCCGGGCTGAGGGCTGGGCTGAATCTCGAAGGGGCGGGACTAAGAGTAGGCTGAGGAGGCGCTAAGCCATGAGGGGGCAGAGCTTAGAATGTGCTGGGGCGGAGCTGAGCAGCAAGGAGGAGGGAATGAGAGCATTCGGGGGCGTGGCTGAGCAGTGAGGGGCGGGGCTAAAACGCGAGTGGGCGGGGCTCAGGTTGCAGGGGGAGGTGCTGAGTGCTGGGGCGGGGCTAAGCAGCCAGGGGGCGTGGTTGAGATCGTGCTGGGGGCGTGGCTGAGCCTTGAGGAGGGGGCGCTCTGCCACGAGGGGGCATGGCTTAGAGGGTTCTGGGCGGGGCTAAGCAGTGAGGGGGCGGGGCTCAGAGAGTGTGGGAACAGAGCTGAGCCACCAGGGAGCGGAGCTTAGAGCGTGCTGTGGGCGGGGCTGAGAGTGTGCTGGGGCGGGGCTATTCCACGAGGAGGCAGGGCTGAGAGGGTGAAGGGATGCGTGGCTGAGCAGCGGGGGGCGGGAATGAGGTGGGAGGAGGCAGAGCTTAGAGCATGCTGGGGCGGGGCTGAACCTCGAGGGGCGGGGCTAAGAGAGTGCTGGGGGTGGGGCTAAGAGTATTGGGGCGGGGATAAGCCGCAAGGGGTGGTGATAAGCCGCTAGTGGGCGGGGCTCTGTGTGCTGGGGGAGGGGCTGAGAGAGTGCTGGGGGCGAGGCTGAGTAGCGAGGGGGCGGGGATAAACTGTCAGGGGGTGGGGCTGAGATTGTGTGGCAGTGAGGGTATGCCATGATGGGGCGGGGCTGAGAGAGTGCTGGGGGTGGGGCTGAGTCGCAATGGGGCGTGGCTTAGAGGGTGCTGGGGCGGGGCTGATAGAGTGCTGGGGGTGGGGCTGAGACACGGAGGAGGCTAAAGCTGCAAGTGAGCGGGGCTCAGAGGGTGCTGGAGGTGTGGCTATGGCTCGGGGTGGGGCTTAGATCTTAGAGGTTGCATGGGGAGGCGCTGAGAGAGTGCTGGGGCGGAGCTGACGAGCAAGGGGGCGTGGCTGAGCAGTGAGGGGTGGGGCTAAAACGCGAGTGGGCGGGGCTCAGAGGTTGCAGGGGGAGGTGCTGAGACCGTGCTGGGGGCGTGGCTGAGCCTTGAGGAGGCGGGGCTATGCCACGAGGGGGTGAGGATGAAAGGGGCTGAGAGCATGCTAGAGGCGGGGCTAAGATGTGAGGGGGAGGGGCTTGGATGGTGCTATGGTAGGGCTGAGAGGGTGGTGGGGGTGGGGCTTAGACGCGAGGGGGTGGGTCTAAGCCGCTAGTGGGCGGGGCTCACTGTGCTGTGTAGTGGCTGAGAGTGCTGGGGGCGTGGCTGACCCCGAGGGGGCGGGGCTGAGCAGAAGTGGCGGGGCTTATAGAGTGCTGGGAGGCGTGGCTTAGAACATGGGGTCTATGCTGCGAGGGGGCGGGGCTAAGTCATGAGGGGATAGAGCTTAGAGCGTGCTGGGGCGGAGCTAAGCAGCGAGGGGGCGGGGCTGAGAGGGTAAAGGGAGGCGTGGCTGAGCAGCGGGGGGCGGGGCTAAACCACAAGTGTGGGGGGCTCAGAGGATGCTGGGAGCGAGGCTGAGCCACGAAGGGGTGGGAATGAGGTGGGGGCGTGGCTTAGAGCATGCTGGGGCGGGGCTATGGCTCAGAGGCGTGGCGTCCTTGGGGCGTCGCTGAGCGATGAGGGGGGCGGGGATAAACCGCGAGGAAGTGAGGCTGAGATATGCTCGCACGGGGCTTAGAGAGAGATGGGGCGGGGCTAATACGCGGGGGCGTGGCTTAGAGCATTTTATGAGCGGGGCTGATCCTCGAGGGGGTGGGGCTGAGCAGCGAGGGGAGGAGGCTCAGAGAGTGTTGGGGGCGTAGCTGAGCCGCAAGGGGGCGGGGCTGAGAGCGTGCTGAGGGCGGGGCTAAGACACGGGGGGTGGAGCTAAATCGCTAGTGGGCGGGGCTGATAGGCTGGGGCGGGGCTAATCCCTAAGGGGTGGACTTTAGAGCATGCTACAGGGCTGAACCTCGAGGGGGTGGGGCTAAGAGGGTGCGAGGGGTGGGGCTAAGCCGCTAATGGGCGGGGCACACATGGTGCCGGGGGCGTGGCTTGGAGAGTGCTGAGGGCGTGGCTATGGCTCGGGGCTTAGATATTGCTGGGGGCGGGGCTGAGCAGCGAGAAGGCGGGGATAAGCCTTGAGGGGGTGGGACTGAGCTTGTGCTGGCGGTGAGGGTATCCATGATGGGGCAGGACTGAGAGAGTGCTGGGGGTGGGGCGGAGCCGCTATGGGGCGTGGCTTAGAGGGTGATGGGGGCGTGGCTAAGCCGCGAGGGGGCGGGGCTGAGCAGAGGGTTGGGGTTTATAGAGCACGTGGGTGCGTCGCTTATAACGGGGCTATGCCGCGAGGGGGCGGGGCCGAGCTGAATCTCGAAGGGGCAGGGCTAGGAGTAGGCTGAGGAGGGGCTAAGCCATGAGGGCCGGAGCTTAGAATGTGCGAGCGGCGAGGAGGAGGGACTGAGAGCATTCTGGGGGCGTGGCTGAGCAGTGAGGAGCGGGGCTAAAACGCGAATGGGTGGGGCTCAGGTTGCAGGGGGAGGTGCTGAGAATGCTGGGGCGGGGCTGAATGTCGAGGGGGCGGGGCTAAGCAGCCAGGGGCGTGGTTGAGAGCATGCTGAGGGCAATGCTGAGCCTTGAGCAGGCGGGGCTCTGCCACGAGGGGGCGTGGCTTAGAGGGTTCTGGGCGGGGCTAAGCAGCGAGGGGGCAGGGTCAGACAGTGTTGGAGTGTAGCTGAGCCACCAGGGGGCGGAGCTTAGAGCGTGCTATGGGCGGGGCTGAGAGTGTGCTGGGGCAGGGCTAAGCCGCGAGGAAGGGAAGGGAGGCGTGAAGGGAGGCGTGGCTGAGCAGCGGGGGGCGGGAATGAGGTGGGAGGAGGCAGAGCTTAGAGCATGCTGGGGCGGGGCTGAACCTCGAGGGGCGGGGCTAAGAGAGTGCTGGAGGCGGGGATAAGCCGCGAGGGGTGGGACTAAGCCGCTAGCGGCGGGGCTCTGTGTGCTGGGGGCGAGGCTGAGTAGCGAGGGGGCGGGGCTGAGCCACAAAGGGGGAAGCTAAGCTGCGAGTGAGCGGGGCTCAGACAATGCTGGGGGCGTGGCTATGGCTCGGGGGTGGAGCTCAGATCTTGCTGGGCCGGGGCTGAGCAGCGAGGGGGTGGGGATAAGCTGCGAGGGGGAGGGGCTGAGTGGATGCTATGGGCGAGGCTAAGCAGGGAGGGGGCGGAGTGAGAGTGCTGAGTCATGGCTGAGCCGCTATGTGGCGGAGCTTAGAGAATGCTGGGGGCGTTGCTGAGCCGCGAGGGGGGCGTGGCTTAGAGGATGCTGGAGTGGGGCTGAGAGAGTGCAGGAAGGCGGGGCTGAGCAGGGAGGGGCGGGGCTTCACACGTGGGGCGTGTTAGGTTCAAAGGGGCGGGTGTGGGGGCGGGGCTCGAGGCTGAGGACGCTGCGGGAGCCTGGGGGCGTGTCCTGCGGTGTGGACATCGACCGAGGAGGAGGCCTGACCTGAGAGGTGATGCTGGGGCGTGCTCGGAGGGAGGGTGTCGGGGAGAGGCGGAGCGAGGGGCGTGGCCTGAGTGAGGGCAGTGGTGGGGGCGTGGCCGGAGCGGGACAATATCTGGGGGGGAGGGTGTGTTCTGAGGCGTGGAGCGTATGAGGCCGTGGCCTGAGTAGGGGCAGCGCAGAGGAGCCTAAATGGGGGCAGTGCCGGGGGCGCGGCCTGAGTGAAGGGTTTCTCTGGGGATCCCGTGGGCTGTGATCCGTGCTGGGGGCGTGGCCTCAGCAGCAGAGGCGGGGGGGGGCACTCGCCCGAGGGACACCGCTGGGGGCGGGGCCCGAGTGGAGGCAGCGGGTGGGTGGGGCCATGACCGCGGCGTGGCCTGGCGGGGGAGGGGGCGGGGCTCGAGGGAGGCCCGTGCTGGGGCTGAGGCCTGAGCGGGGGGGGCAGTATTTCGGGGAGGGGCGTGGGCTGAGTGGAAGTGCGTCTGGGCGGGCGGTGCGGCTCAAAGGGCGTGGCCATAGGGGAGCGTGGCTGAGGACGTCGCCCAATCGGAGACAGTGTTGGAGGCATTGATGGGGGCGTGGCCTGAGGGGGGATGGCCTGGGGGTGGGGGAAGTGTCTGGGAGGGGGCAGGGACAGAGGCGAGACTTGAGAGGGGACAGTGTCTGGGTGAGGGGCGGTATGGGGGCGTGGCCTGGGTTTGGCTGAGGGCGTGGCCCGAGGGGGAAGCGTCAGCGGAGGGGGCGTGGTCAGAGGGGGTATGGCTCGGGGCGTGACCTGAATGGAGGCGTATCGGGGGGGGTGACGAGGGTTAGCGAGGCCTGAGGACGACGGTGTCACTGGGCAGTGACGGGGGCGAGACCTGAGGGAGCCGCGGCCCTAATGGGAGAGCGGCGCTGGGGGCGGGGCCTTGGCGGGGCGGAGCCAGAGCCGGAGCTGTAAGGGCGGCCCCGGGGCTCCATGCTCCCTCCTGAACCGCAGCTGTCGCCGGGTTCGTAGGCTGTGACCGAGTGCTCCTACCCGGGGCCCCGCGGGGAGCCGAGCGGAACCCGTCCCGAGGCGGCTCCGCGCACCGCCGAGCAGAGCCGGGGAGGCGGAGCCCTCACAGGACCCCCCCGTTCCTGGAGAAACACCAGGGACTGTGAGTCGGGGGAGGCGGCCCCGGGGGAGCCCGCACGCTGGGGTCGCGGTGCGGCTGGGAGCAGCCGCTCCTTTCCCGGTTCTTCTGTGCAGGAGCAGCCGAGCCCCGGGAGAGGAGTACGGCGCGGGAGAACGTGTCCGGTGAGTCCTGCCGCAGCCGGGATGGGTCCAGCGTCCCTCCCATCCCACCGAGCTGCTGAAGCCGTTCCTGGAGAAAGAAGAACTCGGGCTGCCGCGGTGCTTGTGGCGCTGTCGCGGGGCGGCTCGGGGCTGGCACCGCTCCCCGCGGATGGGTCAGAGCTGCCGCTTGGCAGGAGAAGGTTTTTCCCGGTAGCGCCCTCGGGGCCCGGGGAGGGCGGGAGCTGCGGGCTGGAGCTTCCCTGCGCCGCCGTGAGCGCTCGGCCCGTGCCTCGCCGGCTTCTCGGGCTCTTCTCGGCGCGGCTGTGCCCGAGCCGCTCCTCGCCGAGCAGAGGGAGCTTCGCGAGGGTTCCCGCCGCTCCCCCGGGGAGGAGCGAGCCCCGAGCTCTCCTGTTGTCGCTTCTCTCCGGGGCCGGCCGGAGAGAAGGCATTTCCCGCCGGTGTTGCGGGGCCGGGCTGTGCGGGAGCTCCGACCGAGCGGTTTCTCTCCCCTCTCGCAGGTCCCGAAGAGACGACGGTCATGTCTCGCCCGCGCCCCTCACGGCGGGGCCGCCCCGGGAGTGCGGGGACACCCCGTCGCCCTTCAGCCCTCGGGACCGGGACGGGGAGACCCTCCGCGCGGAGCGGTGCTCGGTGTGGACTTAATCGCCGAGGGGAGAGGCCCGGCTCCCTGCCCGCAGAAGGACAAGGCGCTTCTCTGCTGCTCGGAGCCTCTGCTCGGGGACGGCCCTGTCTGCCGCTGACTCGAGTTCAGATCTGGCTGGGGGATGCCCCGGCGCGTTACAGATCCAGGCCGCTTTGGCTCCAGACAGGAGATGTTCCTGCTGGGTCGCTCCTTCCTGCTGCAGCTCCAGAGCAGCTCGGTTCTCCCCAACGGGGGCTGCGGAGAGCACACGCTGCCCTGTCCATCTGTGCTGGCTGATGGACATCACGGCTTGTTACAGCTCCAGCTCACGGACACCCCGGTTGTACGGCAGGTCTGGATGAGAGATGTTCCCCCTCGGGTTCTCCAGTGCTTTCCTCCTCAGGGCATTTGAAGCCCCAGGTCGTTTCAGTTCCTGCTGATTTTTTAATGTCTGGGTAATTTCAGTTCTAGGAACCTGATGCTCCAGCTCGTTGCAGCTCTGACTTGTTTTGGGTTGAGGTAATTTCAGGTCCAGATTGTTGAAGCTCCAACTTCGGCTACAGATGCTCCAGGTGACTCCAAGAAGGTCTGGTTTTGGCTTGGAGGTGCTCCAGATGACTCCTGTGCTGGCTCCGAGAAGGTCCGTCTTTGGCTATGAGGTGCTCCTGCTCGTTACCAGCTCCAGTTCAATAAATGTTCCTTGCTGTCACGAGCCCCAGAAAGCTCCAGCCCGCCTGGGCTTCTGGCCAAGTTGTAAGTCACTCACTGTCCCAACTCCCATATGAATATCAAGTGTCATAACTACAGTCTTAAGCACTCAGTAACCATGGTGACAGTCAGATACATCCCTGGACAAGCACTTTTTGCCTCAGAGACTATCTCAGACATTTAATCCAGCCTGGTGCATGCCAGCCTCCCTCACTTTGAGGACCAACGCATCCAGACCCCCCCCTCTGGAGGGGTCCGTGCACCCTGCCCAGCCCCCTCTCACCCACCTTATCTCCTGCCCAAAGGCCCCTCTGAGCCTCTGTTTTGGGGGCTGAAAACAGCTGAATGAGCTTTTGTTTCTCACTCCCCCAAACACAGCACTTGGGTTTGGGTTTTTTTCTGAGCACCAGAAACACAGGACTTAGTCTGAGCTTCAGAAAGGCAGTGCTTGCACCTGCTTTGGCATCCCAACTCCCAGCATGCCCTTAGCCTCCATTTCCCAATGTGGAAAATACAGCCCTTAGTTTCAGGGTTTTTTTTGTGATCCCTAGAACCCCAGGCCTTGACCTGTATTTCCAAATGGTGAAAATGAAGGACTTAAGTCTTTCTTTTAGAGCCGCAACCCCAGCTCCTTCCCAATGCCCAATAAGGCAGCGCTCCCTCTCTCTTTTGCAAAGGCAAAAACACAACACTTATCTCCATTTTGAGCCCCAAAGCTGCAGCACCTGTTCTCCCTCCCTTCTCGAGAGCAGACAAGGACCGACTCCGAGCTCCCAAACCCTCCCGCAGACCCTGTGTGCGGTGGGGCGGGGGCCCCACACCCGTCGGGGCGTGCTTAGGAACTCCAGGAGGGGTAGCCTCGCTTTTACGGGGGCCGCACCGCACCGAGGGATCGGTTTATTCTCCTTCCCTGCCCCAAAAAACCGGCGCCGAGAACACCGAAGTCCGCAGCCTTCTCCCCCAGCGCGAACGGAGGAGGAGGAGCCGCCGCCGCTTTTGAGCCCGCGACCCGCCCTGGCACAGGCGGCGCCGATCAATTAATTAGCAACGCCACTAATTAAGTGTTTAGGGGGAGGGCCACCCTGGCTGGAGCTGGGCAGTTCGCCTGTTCGTGTTGAATGCCCTGCAGGGGGACGCCAGGTCTCTACAACCGCGGAATGGTTTGGGAGGGAAAGGACCGCGCAGATCCACTCGGTGCCACCCCTGCCACGGCAGAGACAGCTCCCCCTGGCTCAGGGGCTTAAGCCCCATCCAGCCTGGCCTTGAGCGCCTCCAGGGATACGGCAGCTACGGCTGCTCCGGGAGACCTGGGCCTCGGCTTCCCCACTCTCACAGCTGAAAACGTTGCTCCCCGAGATGTCACCTTAATGTCCCCTCTTCCCGCCTAAACCCGTTCCCGTGTCCCTGCGTTCCTGGATCCAGAGCCCCCCCCGCCCCGCTGGACACATCCCAGCAGAGCTGTGAGGGAACGGCCCTTCCCACCGGTTCCAGCCCCAGCTGCAGAGCGCCCCGGCGGGGTCCTACCCCTTTCCCTCGGCACGGCCGCTGCTCGCACGCTGCGAGGCCGATAATTACCTGTGCAGTTTTCCGTGGAGCGAAGGGGCTCGACCGCAGCGAATCCGGGGACGCGTGCCCCTGTGTTCCTCCAGAAAGGTCCCCAGCCGCTCACCAGCTGCCTGCACACGCTGTCAAACAGAAATGAAAGTCTCACCGCGAGAGCGAGAAGCCTCTCAGCGCCAGGTGCGTATTAAATCAACCCACTCGTCATGTTTTTTCTAATGAAGAATTAGCAGCAGTGTCACAACTTGTTAAGGCGATATAAAAATCACTATGTATATACAGTAATTATGAATATATATGTTACGAGCTTCGTGACTGTTTGTTGCTGTACTGTGTAACGTAGGTGGGAACAGCGACTTCCACTTATCGTTAAGCTGCTTTTAAACAGGATCCTGCAGTGCCTTGGCTGGCCCACATACCTAGGAGAACTCCGGAGAGAGAGACAGAGAACAATTAGAACAAGGACATCCTGGCATCACAGTTACTATTTCCAAGTACGTGTTTCTTACTGAATTACTCTGGGTAGTAATAACTCTTTGGCCTCAGGCAGTAACGTCCACATACTGGCTTCCTCGCGACCGCGTCTCGGCATGTCCCAGGCACGAGCATGCCAGCTTTTGCCAAACAGGCACAGAGGGCCAGCAGCAGTAGTGCTGCTGCAGCGTGACTTTGCCGAGCCGCGTTCACGCCGAGTACAGACGTGGAAACCCATGGCATTAGCTTCCACACACCTTTGGGTCTGACTCCAAATTAACACTGACTTCTCTCGTCTTTCAGTCTAATCCTCTAAAAAAGGAAGACAGGTTAACACTCTGCCTGCGCTGCCCTGCTGTGATGCGAGAGGTCTACTTGGACAGAAACACCCTCCCTAGGGCTAGAGCTGAGCGTGGTCTGCATTTCTCCCTGGGTGCGCTCTCTGCTGGGGCCACGGCGCTGGCTGCCACCACTGCCCATTAACTTCAGCCTGCAGAACCACAGGCAAGGTAATTCTGCTCGGAAAAGAGCCAGAAAGCGGAGCTTTACACTAAGCTGCACAGAAAACCAGAGGTCGTGTAAAAGACGACGGCAAACTTCAAACTACATGAAACACCTTCCAGCCCTGCTTCTTTATCTCCTCTCCTCCGACCTGGTCCTTAACAGGTTTAGCAGTGTGTTTCTAGCAACGCGGGCAGCCAGACCTGCGTATTTTCTACAGCAAACTCCACTTTCAACCAGGTGCAAAGGAATATCAATGAAGACGTTACCTGAATGGTGAGAACAACACAACACAGTTCCTGTGAGGCAGCGAATGACTGAGAGCCGAAGCCAATTTCTGTAGGGAGCTCCCAGGAGGGCAATCATGCTGGCTAGGAAACTCCCGGGAGAAGGGAGCTTTGCTGAACAGTTAGACCCGATACTCTCCAAGTAAATAAACCCCCACACTTCCTCCCCTCAGCCTTAGGAGCTCAGCTGCTGACAGACCGAGTGACCTTTCACAGTAAACCACCCCAGCCTGCATCCTGCTCACTGAATGCACCAGATTGCAGGCAACTCCATCTGTGAGAGAAAGCGAGTCCCAATCCCCCCTTTCCCACACCATGAATACAAAAAACAAAGAAAACAAAGCTTGATGTCATTTTTGTGTGGGCGTCAGCAATTTGTTTGAGGAGAGTTGCTGCTCTTTGGAGCAGCGCTTTCCTTGCTTATGAGATGGGGATTAGGCGAGTTTACTGCTCAGAAAACCAGGGAATTATTCTGCCTAGTGAATATGTGTTTGCCTCTTGAAGGCTAACACCTGGATTGAGTTATCGCTTCAGCCAAACCACTTCCCAGGTTCTGCCTAGAAAAACATCAAGGAGTTAACAGGAAGATGTGTGAACTGCAATCAGACTCTGTTTGAGCTTCAGGGTTTGTGCAAATTATTCTTTCTGTGTGATAGTGGATGGCTATTACATCGATAATATCCCTCATTTTCCATAATTTCTTTTGGAATAACTCATCTGTTTATCCCCTCTGCTAAGCAAAACACAGCCAGCCGACAAAGAAAAACCCACCAGCACATCTCATCTCTCTGGTTCTCACCACGTTTCTTGGCCAGGTGACTCCCTAGCCTCACGTATACAGATCTAAAAAGAAGTAAGCCAAGGGACCAGCCAAAAAAGTAGTTATTGCACTAAACAAAGCTTTCAATATACCAACAGTGATGGGACAGCAAAGCACTCTGAAGCGATTATAGGCTTCTGTTGAATATACAGGCTAAGTGCGATGACGATTTACAGAGCAATCAGATCCTCTCTTTCAGCTGCGCTTGAGGTAACCCTTCCTATGTGGTACCTCACACTCTGCAGCAAGCAGGGAGCTGGTTCTCAGGCAATTTGTTCGAGTCCATTTGAAACGCAAGTGCTCCCCACTGCCAGTGATGGGTGTACAAGGGAGCAGCCGTACAGTTTATAATTCACAGAATCATGGAATGGTTGGAAGAGACCTCAAAGCCCATCCAGTTCCAGCCCCTGCCATGGGGGGGGGACACCTCCCCCTGGATCATGGGCTCCAAGCCTCAACCAGCCTGGTCTTGGACACCTCCAGGGATAAGGCAGCCACAGCTTCTCTGGGCAACTTCGGCCAAGGCCTCCCCACCCCCACAGGAAAAACATTCTTCCTAAGATCTCATGTCAATCTCCCCTCTTGCAGCTTCAAACCATTCCCCCTCGCCCTGTCCTTGCGGAGCTACTCCCTGGGCTGCAGGCTAGAAGCATGAAATAAAATTTGCCCCTGTGGGAATTAGTGATAGTCTCTAACACCCGTCAAGCTTCCACACTCTGGGGGTAAGCCTTGATTTTTAAGAAAAGGTGATGAAACTCTCTTCCTGTATCTTTAGATCTTCATTAAGCTGCTATATTTACCAAGAGACTTTTCCAAAGCACCTCAGTGGATTGGGACGCTCAATGTCTCTTGGTTTAATTGAGTAGTCAAATCCCCAGCCACCGCTGAAAATGATGCCTTTGAAGCTTTGTTCATGCATAGGTGACTCAGCTACAGCAATGGTAACGTTTTCTCAATTTATGTAAAGGAGTCACTCTATTACAAACCCACAGGCAGTCCCCTGGGTCCGGAGAGGAAGCACAGCCTCGTATAAGTGTGAAAAGAGAAAAGGCCTAGGGACAGAAAACACTACAAGTGTCAGAGCACAGTGACTGTGGATTTTTGTTTAAAGTTCACGAGCGCTGTGAGTTTCCATAAAACTCAGATCTGGCTCACAAACATCCCCTTCCGGCACACAGATTCAGAGCAAACCCATTTATGGAGCTGCTCTTTATCTCCCTGCCTTAGATTTGCAGGAGGTGGTTTTGCTCTTTCATCAGAGAAGGAAGGTTTGCCTGATATCCCAGAGCACGAATGGGATAACAACATCAATAAAAATAAACAAAATGGACACATGTTCTGTGCCAAGATTTACAGGTGCTTTGAAAGGAAAGTGTGTCCCTTCCTCTGCTGTCTTAAAAGCAGAGCGAAAGCGATGGGGGTGATACTCCTCTGTGAATAAGACAAAGTGCACCAAGGGATGGGTCAATGTGCCAATTCTGTACTTTCTGGCCCCACTGGCTCCCAGAAATCCCCCTTCAGCTCTGTTTTTACGTGGGGGAAGTTTTCTATGACTCATAGAATGTCCTTTCATTTCCTCTTTTTAAAAGAGAAATTCTGACTGTCTGTGTTTAAACAGTTTGATAGTGCCCTGCATCACTCGGCGGGGATGACAACTTCACAAGAAGGTGTTTCATCCATTGGGAAACACAGCTAAAGGGAATGAAAACTTTCTGCTGGAGAAAGAAGAATTTGCTCTTTCCTGAAAGAAAAGATGCTGATCTCTCATTTGGGAAAGCTTCTGCACTTTGTCTCATCACAAATGAGAGAGTGTTGACAAAGTAGAGCCCGAGCAGGTGATTTCAGCGAAAAAGACGGTGTTTTAGGGGTCCCCAAAGGGCATTTCAGCCCCTGCCCTAAGAAAGAAGCTGGTTGCGTACTGACTGATCTGCTAACCCGGCTGCCTTCCTCCCTCAGCGCAAATGCCCTTTCCTCATTCTCTCTGTGCTCTCTTCCAAGTGATAAACAAAAGTGAAGATGTGCATGCAGTCACTTGGCTGTGAGCTTGGTTGCTCTTAAGGAGGAGACAAGTCCCTGGATCTACATGTATCACTTCTCCAAAACCGAGTTTTAGGTGGAAACAAGAGAGAACAAAAAGCAGGGAGCACAAATGCAATACAGCCTCATCCACTGCTTTACCGTGTCTTACTTGACTCTGCAGAGTCTGCCCAGGTCTCTTCTGGTTGTGTTTAGTGGCTCATTTCTCCTGGACAGTGGCTTTTTCTTCCAATGCCAAATCACTGCCACTAAGCTGTGTCAAAGAGCTCTGTTTTCTAGGGAATGTGAGTTTTCCAGCACTGGCAGGTCTTTCAGCCTTCCTAAAGGCTCGGAAGAAGCTAGCAATGTAGCACATGGGAAGAATTTTTTTGCAGCAGATCCTGTCCTGCCGGTGCAGTCACTTGTCAAGGACAATAGCTATTGGCAGAGCATTTATATGACAGAACTGGGTGTGCTGCCAAGGAAAGCAAAGTCTTTTGTGGTGTCTGCAGGGATTCACTGGGCCATCAGTTTGAGATCACCATTGATGGCAACCTGGAAACTGCCTTTCACCACCGGCAGGATAAAAAAAGGACTACTCAGCAAAATGGGTAGTGGATGCTGCCGAACCCTCACAGCAACATGGGCACGTTGGGTAGATTGTACGTGCGTTTGTATGTGAGTTTGGTGTTCTGTGTGTCCTACAACAACTGCCCTTGGTGTCGGAGGAGCCCTGCACAGCAGGTGGAAAAAGTTTACCCTCTGTAAACAGAGGCTGGAGCAAGGTCCTCTGTACATCAGCTTCTGAGAAAGCCTAGAGATGATGCCAATTGCATGAAACAAAGAACGTTACATCCTCAGAGATGCTGACTACAGGGCCATCTTTGTACTTGGAAACCCTGCCTGTCTGTTGTTCCAGGGATCATGGTATTATCTAAGCTGCCTCTAAGAAGCCAGCTTGCTTTCACACAAGAGATCTCCTGGCATTTAACCAACTAAATGGACAGTTGCAACCGAGGCCCAGGATGTTTCAATTACTCCTTGAGATGTGTGAGTTAGGAAGAACACCGCTTATTGATTCTCATCCTGCCATTCATTCACAGGAAGTACCCATGAATACCTGGAGAAAGGCTGTGTCTGACAGGCTAAACGTCTGTAATGAATTTCATTACAGAAGGAAGGAGCTGTGTGGCTGCCATCTTGCCAAGGTGTTAGTGACAGCTGAGGCTTACATCATCTGACATCACAACCTGATGTACAACAATTGCTCTTATCTCTAGACCCCCACGCTTTTCTTACTGCTCACACTTTTGGTCTCCTAACCAAAGGAAATCTGTCAGGAGACTCGCTAGGACTGGCAGGCATTTGTGTCTCCTGGGTGCAGGTGTACGGAGAGGCTTTGAGTTCGTGATGCATGGAATCACAGAATCATCAAGTACCAGGTTGGAAGGGACCTCAAGGATCATCTGGTCCAACCTTTCTTGGCAAAAGCGTGGTCGAGACAAGATGATGCAGCTGAATCTTAGAAGCGTCCATTGTTGGGGAATCCAGCACTTTCCTGGGGAAACATCATTCACCGTTGAAATGGTGTTTGGATGTTTCCTGGGGAAACACCATTCATCATCGTTGGATGACCCGGCTTTTAGAATAACAAAAAGTTTACACTCCCCTGGATGACATGTAACATGCTGAACTATGTGACCAGACCACCACCAGCTCTGCCATCTGAGGCTGCGCAGATCACATCATTTAGCCATGTCCTGTACAGAAAGCTTATCAAGACTTTATAAGGGAAGAGTTATAGGTACAAAGTGGCTCCACTGCTCTGACTGACTCTGGTTCTAGAGCGGTGGCTGCCTACACAATGGAGCCCCAGATCTGGTGACAGATCACTCAGATTTGGCTGCAGCTGTCCATGCTTTAACCCAAGCACCCTGCCAAAGCCTTGGTAACCTGTATAAAATAGCACATGGGACATCTGACAAGCTGGTATGAGCTGATGAAAGAAAGAGATTTTGTGCTAGGAGCCAAGAGCTGCAGGAAGGAGAGAAGCGAGAACTATCTGTTACAGGTCTATTGATTAGGGGAGCTTGGTGACCTGATTCAGTTCTGACCTGGTTTACATTATTCTAGACATAAGGAAGAATCTCCTTCACCATGACAGTGGTGAGGCACTGGAACAGGCTGCCCAGGGAAGTTGTGGATGCCCCATCCCTGGAGATGTTCAAGGCCAGGTTGGGTGGGGCCTTGGGCAGCCTGATCTAGTGGGATATCCCTGCCCATGGCAGGGGGGTTGCGACTAAATGATCTTTAAAGTCCCTTCCAACCCAAACTGTTCTATGATTCAAAAAATGCTCTTCACCAGAAATGGGGTCGTGAGGAACAGATGACTGAAACAGCATTACTCAGCTTCTGCTCCTTTTCACCTGTCATACCAAACAAGCAGCCAGTATTATTGTAGCTTATGGAGGGTAAGTGCCTCTTTAAATTGTCCCTCTTCCTCCAGAGCAAGGACCAATCAGGACCCTGGTTCTGACCCAGAAGCACTATAAAGGGGCAAAGGAAAGGAACAGCTTTTTTGCTCTGCTTTGTTGTGAGTTTGTTCATGGGATATGGTGTTTATTCATTGCTTTGTCATCTTCCCTAAGGTATGTGTGCAATTTCTTGTTTTATCCACATGTCAGCTTGTGCAATGGGTTCAGATTGGGCCTGGTAGCATGGATGTTAATGCGGTTGCTCCTGAACTGGCACGTTTGCTGCCCTGCATTTTGGTTACATTTGTAGTGACAATTGCTTCATTGAAACCTTAAGTTGCGTAAGCAAGAGTAGCTCAATGCCCTAATCCTAAGGCTCCTACAGTTGTTTTAGGGGCAGATCCAATTAGGGTTACTGGCTTCATTACTGGTAGCTGGTCATTGGTATTGCTTCAGCAGAGCCTGCAGGAGGCATGTGTGATATCTGTGTGCTCCTGAGCTGGAGACCTTTTGCTTGCCTGTCTGTGCCAAGTGCTTGGGAACTGCTGAGGCAGCTGGAGGTAGTTTGGGCACAGCATTTTGGTTTCCATGAAGGGATGGGGATGGTGGCCTTCAGTAGGAATAATAAGTAATGACTGGAAAACCCCAGAGGATCTGTAGTAATGCAGTGGTTTGCTTGGGCTTTAGTACGGTCTTGGCCCAGGCAGCCAGTCTGTTGGGGGAAGCATTGCACCAAGAGATTGGTGAGGTGACGCCCATACTGCAGGTTGACCTGTGTCTCAGAGAGGAGTGGCTGTTAGTGTTCATAAGTGGTTATGGCACCCTGTTTCCCCATGCTCCAGCCAGTGCTTGTTCATAACTTATGGCTGGTAGAGGTACAGCCAGACCACACTTGAAATGTGGTAGGGATTTCTTGGGGGATTTAGGTAAGTGGGGAGTCAATGACTTATACTTCAAAGTGACAGTACTGCAGGGACACAGCTAAAGGAGCTTGGAGAGGCAATCTAGCTACTCGTACCTTTGATGTGCCCTTATCTTATCAGGGTATGCCAATAGAAGGCCTCTGTAGAGGCTGGCAAAGTGGCAAGTTGTTAGTTGTGTAAAGAGTGAGGCCGTGGGCCTCAGCTCCTTAAGGTGAGCAAGTCCTGGAGGACTTTAATTGTAGGGCATTAAACAAATAAAATAACATTGTAAGCTATGAACTGTAGTGCTCCCTTGTAAAGCAGCAGGTGTGAATATACAGGGCAAAGGCTGGGGCTGGGATATATGAACCCTTTTGCACCCTTGGGGATACTTCAGGTCTTCCCAGTTTCTGAGGTTTGAGGTCACCATCTCCAAACACAGGTGGCTGCCCTCTGTAAACAAGAACCTGATCCACTTGCTTCAGTTACTACAGGAGACACAGCTCTGTGGCTGCCTGCCAGCCAAGAGCTTGGACCATACTCTGCTGGAATAGAGCAAACCCACTGTAATATTCTGTGCAGGGAGGCTTGTCAGTAGGCTTTGTGAGGCACTTGCCCTCAAATCTGTTTGCTTGTTCCTAGTGTCCAGAGAAGTGGTTAATGGGGGGATAACAACTGCAAGGTTTAGTGGCTTTACTCTTTTTTTTCCCCTCTTACATTGTCTGCTGTGTGGTCGAACCACAGAGGTTCTGTCTGCCTTTGTAACTTGTGACCACCCTTAATCTGGCTTTAAATTAGAGGGGGAAGATGATGACTAGACACTAGAAGAAATAGCGCTCACAATGAGGGCGGGGAGGCCTTGGCCCAGGTTGCCCAGAGCAGCTGTGGCTGACCTGTCCCTGGAGGGGTTCAAGGTCGTGGTGGATGGGGCTTGGAGCCTCTGACCCAGTGGGAGGTGTCCCTGCCCATGGCAGGGAGTGGCACTGGATGGGCTTTGAGGCCCCTTCCAACCCAAACCATTCTGATATTCTTTGTTTCTGTGCTCAAGGGAAAGTAAAGTACTGTTGAAATTAATTTTACCCAACTGGTGTGCTGAAGCTAAATTCTGAAATAGAGAAATACATGAAGTTGTCCTTTCCTTTCTTCAAAAAAGGAAGAGCCCATGGAGAGCTGTCCCGCCTAGGTTAGGACATTGTCTGGGAAGAGACCTCCTGAGCAGGTGTCTCTGAGCACAGGGATGAGTGTTTGTTGCAACAGCAGCACAGCCATCTGTCAGAAGTGTAACTTGGACAAATATCATTAGGGGTTTGGCAGTCTGATACAGGAGGTGCTGTCTCATTTGCCCCTCCTCCTTGAGCAAAGAAGTCTGTTTGAGCAGAGGCTTCTGAAAAGAGAACATCCTGGTTATCTATGTTCTTTCAGATCAGCTTGATTTTCCAGGAGCCCTCCAAAGACAGGCCAAGTGACTAGTGAAACAATTGTGTGACAGACAGCAAAGAGTGCTTTCTCCAGCTGCCTTGACCTTTGACAGCTGAACAAGATGGGCAGCTCTGGGTTATCCTGGGCATTGTGTTGTTGGCTGATCGCTAAGCCCAATCACCTGAGGTGATAAGGGGAGTTGAGAGCAAAGGGAGAGGCTCTGTACCTGCTGCAGTGCTAGGCAAGGAATGCCTGCCTCTGCCTCCCATTTTAAGGCTGTTGTGATAACTGTAAGGGAAGAGGCCTTCCCTTCCAGTTTTGGGCAGTGAGCCCAGTCCAGGCTGAATTAGTGGCATGGCACCCAAGTCGTTAACAGCTCTGTTTTTCCATCTGAATGGGAAAAAGACTGTTCCTCCAAACCTCTTGCTCTGTGCAACAGGCCACTGTCCTTCCTGACTCTCCTCATCCGGCAGTCACTTCCTCCCTTCAGATAAAGTGAGGTTTGTCTACACAGCTCTTGGTAACAAGAGGAACAAGTGAGAGAGGCTGTCACAAGATCTGCTGGTGTGACCTGGCCTCACTAAGCCGAAGTGGAGCCTGCAGTCCCTCACCAGTGCCCACTAGGGCCACATGGAGTTTCCTGCTAAAGGGGGAACTGATATCTGGGGCACCTGGCTCAGCTATGCATGACAACCCTGCGAGGGAGAAGTTTAAAGCAGCACATGAAATGCAATGCAGCAGAAACATAAACACTGCTGTCTCTGAGTTGGCCTGTATTCTGATGGGGTTAAGAAATCAAGAACTTCAGGGCTCGTGTTCTGCTTGCTACCTGTGGGGTTTGTGATGTGTTTTATAGTCCTTGAAATGTCCTGGTTCAATCACATGTATAAGCACAGATTACATGTAGGTGAACTGTGCACTTAGCTTCTAGCTCTGCTGTTTGATCAGGAGCCAAAGGTCAAAGTTCTGGATGATGGAGTTCAGCTTTAAATTATGCTCTGAAAGACTTCCCCTGCATGTTTGTGGGTACTTGGGGGCATTTCAGCCTAGTCAAGGACACCGGCTTTACATTACAGAATGGAAAAAAAAGGAAAGGGAACTGGTTTCAAAACGCTACGTATCATAACGAAGCTGACTGAGGCAACTGATTTTAGCGTTGCTTTGTGCTGAGGGTGGCATGGGCTGTGCAAGCCCCCGGGACTCTGGATCTGCCCTCGGTGACCCAGATGGCTGAAACCAGTTGCCCATCCTGTGCGCTGTGCTCTCTACCTCCCATCGAGCACAGGAAGAAATAACTGTTGCTAGTTACGTTTCATGTCCTCACATTTTTCCCAGTACTTCTATTGTTGCAGTTACAGGGCCCAAGCCCCATGCTGGGTGATGAGAAGAGGCATGTTGCTTGGTGCACTTTGGACCACAGGTGTGGTTTACCTGGATTAACCCTATCCTCGCTGCAGTTCTTTACAAAAGTTAAGGGAAAATGATGGCTGAATTCAGAGCCTTTGAAGGAGAACACGCTGTGGTTCATAGGAAAGGTGCCCAAGGTGGCGAAGAGGTTTGAAACCACCTTCTTGACAGAACAGTGGTGCCGAGAGCATCTGTTTGGATGGACTTTGTTTGACACTGATGTCTTTAAAACAAGTCTGCAGACCTCAGTGAGTCAGGAGTTTCGGTTTGGTTCTATGTCCCTGTTACCATTGGGTTCTCTCTGCAGATCCATAACAAATTTTATATCGCTTAACATCTTTTTGCTTCCATCGCCTCTTCTCTGGGAAGTCTATCAGGTCCTTGAGACATGAGTTTCTTCTGCTGTGATAGAGCCTCAATGTCTTCTAAAGTACTAAGCTGTCCTGAAAAAGTACTGCGATTTCACGTGGTGGAAAGAGGGTGCAAATCAAACGCTTGGAGGCATTCTGGTATCAATTCTCTGTCTAACAGAAAACCCAAGGCTTTGTTCTGATGATAGAGCACTCCGTAGTCATTTTCTGCGGCTGGTGTCAGGAGCTGTACGTGACCCTTGGTGTTGCACGGCGGAGGATGGGTACCTGCTACACCAGCCGTACATGGCAGACCAGTAACTGGGCAGTGAAGAGCTCTGAGGTGCCTGTGGCTGTGCCCCCATGCTACCAATGTCCATCTTTATCCAGTGTCTGACAAGCCAAAAGCAGTCGAGTGGGGACTAGGAAAGGGTCTCTCTCCACTACTCCCAAGAGTAACAGAAATGCAGGACCCTGATGTCTTTGACACTCCTCTCAAGTTCAAGCTGTGCTTCCTAAGGATCCATTCTCTGCTGGTAGTCAAGGTAGGACTTTGGTTAGGTCAAGTGTCAATTCAAAGCGGGAAGGAAACCAACAGGCAGCTTGTACTTGTTCTTTTTGCCCAGGGTGGGCTGGATTTTTAAGTTATGGAAGAGGGAGGTGGAGGAGGTAAGAAATGAAAACAGCTCTGACCAGCTGGAACTAGATGTCTCCTGGCTGGACAGTTACAATTTGTCGCACGGGAACAATGCCTAACTGTTTGCCTTGCGAGTAAACATGATGGGAAGAAAGCCTCAGCTGTATGCGAGTGTGCTTGTGAGCCTCCTTGCACTTACTCTGATGGCTGCCCACGTGCTGTCAGTGCATGGCTTCTATCTTTATGCCAACACCAAAGGAGAGGAGGGACAAACAGGCAGCAACAGGCAAACGCAACCATTCCACGCTCTGGGAGACCTGCAGTTTGTGCCAGGCCTGCGCTATTCCTCTGTCTGACAGGTCTGTATATAATCCCACATGTCAGTAAAAGCAGAGGGGCAGGTAGGCTTAGACAAAAAAAGGACTCCGGGAGCCCTACAAATGAAACGGCTCTCCTAGTGAGGGTTATGAGCACAGCTGGCTTGGTTACTGACACGGCACTGGGACCGTGTGGCAAGAGGGTGCAAGGAGCAGCTCGGTGCTGCCTGTGCACCTGCACTCTACGCGCACCCCAGCACTGTCCAGCTGCCTGCCCTATCACCTAGCAGGCGGGGGAGTTATTTGCTGCCGAAGCCGTCTGAAGTTCCCCTGTGGTTTTGTGTAAGGGAACTCCTCAACCTTTTCTGTTCAGCTAGCAAGGCACAGAGCTGCAGTTGCTGACAGAATCCACTCCTCTGGTTCATAGCTCTAGGCTCGCAACACAGCTACTCTACCCTAAAAGCTGGAAACAGTGAGGTTGATGCTTTATTGTCCAGTGTCGTTTTCAGCTGTGGAGTCTCAAACCTGTAACCATGTCACTCGTTTGTCACTGTGCCTAGCGATGGGAGGGAAGAAAGAGGGAAGTGTCTAGTGGTGCCAGTGTGAATTGGAGGTAGAACAGTGAAGTTCAGGTGAAATTAAACCAATTACTATAATTGGCCTGGCCACTTAATTAAAATAATTTCATTTGTGTCACTTGGTCCAGGTTAGATGATGTGAGAGGGGATGAGCTGCTGTGTGTCTAGAAGCATCCAGAAAACTGATAATGGGGAGGGAAAAGAGGTGGACAGGAAATGGAGAGGTGTAGGACAGGGAACAGGAACGCTTGAATGAGGAAAAGCAGCCTTGGGAATGATAGAGACGGCAGTTCTGTTTACTTGCAGACAGGGCAGCATTTCTCATCCAGGGAAAGACTGGATGACTCGGGTTTCAATCCAGAAACAGCACTGGGAAGAACGTGTAAAGGAGCTTCCCTCCCCGCAGGCGGGGTGATTAAGAACTTGCAAATGGAGCAGTCCTGCCTTGTTTTCTGCCTGCTTTCCAGGATCCTTGGGGAAGCTGAAACACTGTTCTCTAGCCATGCCTTTCAGTGCCAAGGTCTCTGCTACAGCAGTGGCCTCCTCCTCAGCTGCCACCTTTCAGTTTGTTCTGACCATGGAAGACAATGCCAAATGGCCACGGAAACTGATCCTTGGCTTGCAGTACTTAGCAAACCAACCCTGGAACTGATTAGCCTTTAACTTCGCTTATCTGCTTAACAGCCCAGCTCTCTGAAGCAAGAGATTGGTACTGGCGCCAGCAGACTGGGGAAGGTGACACTGTATTGGCTGGTAGGGAGTGTATTCAAAAGCTTTCCTTTAGGGGTGTAGGGAAAATGCTTCAGGAAGGCTGAAGAATGAATGGCCTATTATCAGATGTGCAGGGGACTAAGCTTGCCAGTATCCAAAGGCAAGTGAGGTTTTTGAAGCCTCAGCTGATGAAACCAAAGCCGGGGAGCAGTTGCATAGCCGACGGCACGCTGTAATGGGTTATAAAAGTTCCCAAAAGAAATAAGGCCAACATGTCTTGTGTGCATAAACCAGGCACCCAAGGTTATTATCTTGTGCAGTGAAGGAGCAGTCTTTGATCCATCCGACACAGCTTTTCACAGTTGGACTTTACGGATTTGTCCTTAGGGCAGCCCTGTCCTTTACGGCACTTGTATTCCTTTTCCAGCTCATGCGTTGCAAGCCTGGAGTTGTGTGGGTTGGGGATTTTGCTCCGTCAATCGTTGCAGAAACTGTAAGAAGCTTTTGTAAACTCCCAAATTACAAGAGATAATTGTGTCAGATCTTGGAAATGGGGCATTGCCAGGCTCCTGTCACTTGAGGGGAGGGGGACGGGGATGTAGTGAGAGCGCAATGACAGTTAGCAGCGAGTCCCCGTGTGGAGCAAAACTGTGTCCTGGCAACGTGTGGCAGTCAGTGGGCAAAGCAAAAGGAGCCTGAATGAGGGGCCAGGGTCCCTCACCAGTGAGTGTTTTGGAGGAATTGGCTCTTCACTTGTGGCAGACCTGCCTCATTTATTAATAATGCCTCCTTCTCATGTAATCCTTGCTGCTACAGACATGCTGACCAGTGTATGTAGTGCACAGATCTGCCTGCGCGAGAGCTGGACAGTGCTGTTTCTTGGCCCGCTTCTGGACCTGTTCCTTGGCCATGACATTTGGTTGCCATGTCAACTTTTCAGCATTAAATCATAATCTTAGTGCAGCAGGAGGCCCAAAGCCTTTTCAGATCTAGCTCTCGTCCTCTCCCTGTCAATCACACAATGGGCTGTCTGAGCAGGGCTGGCTGGACGCTGTGGTGGCTTGCCAGCAGCAGCCCAGATTAGAACATAACAGCAGGGAGATTACAGCTCCCTTTGGAAACAGGTGCGGAAGTTAATGTGAGTTAGGCCTGGAAGATTTCTAGCTTCCCAGCTCTGCCACCTGTGTGTAACCAAGCCCTCTCTATCCCTCAACAGGTGGTGCTGCTCTGGCATGAGCTGCTATGGGGCTCCAGGGCAACACTGTTGCTCCAGGCCTGCTCAGCTGCTGGTGAGCTAGGAAAGGCTTCTGTTTTCCAGGTTTGCTGTGTTCCTTTATGCAACTCGGCATTAAGCTACTGCGTAGGTCCCCGCACAGTCACACTGTTTCTGGACTATTGAAGTCTTAACAACAAATATTCCATGAATCATTATAATGTTGTAATAGGTTGAGTGTGCAGTTCATGGGTATTTTCCTGCCATAATGGGTCAACGAAGAGGCCCACAGCCATGCTCAAATGGCTCAAGAGGATGGATCTGCCCTGGGACTGGAAGAACTGAAGGGATGGTTAGAAAACCTGTGAACTCCGTTTTAGCCGGGCAAGTTTTCATGTTATTCCTATTGTGTGAAGGTAGTGGAACGTTTTATCTTAATGTAATTCTGAGCTTGTAAGAGGAGGCTGCTTAGTAAAAGAAGGGGGAATTAGTGTTGGGAATCAGAGCAATTCTGATGCAAAAGCACTTGGTTAAAATTAAGGCTATGTTTTGCAGAGACGAGACAGGACCCCAGTGTTCCTGGCCAACTACTTTCTCGAACTGTTTTGCAGCAGGAAGTTTTTAGTTCCTTTGAAGAAACTGAATACTGGCAGCTTGAAAATTATCGCAGGCACCAAAACACAGGTCAACACTAGAGAAGAATTTTTAGACTAACTTTGTCAGGGGAAACAACTGGAGTGGTGCTCTGTATGTCTTAAGATTTCAGTCTGGGGTGTTGGGTGTCAATGGGGAGCACGGCATAAAGAGTCTATTTTTCAAGTCCTTAAAATCTCACCGTTAATGTTGGTGGGGTTTTTTGCATTGCAAAACAGAATGGAAGATTTCTCTCTGCCTCCCTCTGCATCCCAGCTTTGGTGGGAAGAGTGCTGTAGCAATACAGTGACGTCAGCTTTCTAATTTCACTGTACAGATCCCTGTTAGTCAAATATGACTTGAGCCACTCTTTACCAGCGGCATGGAGTGAAAGCACGGCAGCTCTGCTTGCTGTTTTCCCGTGTGCAATAACACTGTTCAGTAACGACCAACATGATCTCCATGTTCAATCTGCCCTACCTTTTGCCTGATTTTCCGCTTAAAGCCTTGCTTAAAACCATATTTGGACCTAAAGACAGAGTTGGGTAGCAGCTGTGCAAGAGCGAGCAACAGCTGCCCTGGCATGCGAGAGACTTTCTGCTCGGTGGCAAGGGGGAGAAGCTCTCGGGTAGCCGAGACGGCCTGCTAAAGCTGTGTCTAAGTCTGTGAAAGATCGAGGGGCAACCATATCCTGTAGGTCAGGGGTCCTGAGTGTGTTTACTGTGTTTCTCTTGTGTTTGTTCAAGGAATGTTTTGGGTGGGAAGGGACTACTAAAGGTTATCTCCTGTTTGAAGTTCATAGAATGTTTTAGGTGGGAAGGGACCTCTAAAGGCCATCTCATCCAACCCTAGCAGTAAGCAGGGACTGTTCCAACTAGACCAGGTTGCTCAGAGCCCCACCCACCCTGACCTTGAATGCGTCCAGGGATGGGGCCTCTGCTGCCTTTCGGGGCAACATGGGACAGTGCCTCACCACCCTCACTGTAAAGAAATTCTTCCCAATATTCAGTCTAAATCTCCCCCCACTTAGTTTAAAATGACTGCTCCTTGTCCCATCACCACAGGCCTTGATAAAAAGTCCGTCCTCATGTTTCTTCCAGGTGCCAGTTGCTGTCCAGTTGATGGCACTTGTTCCCAGTACAGACCACGTGCCATCTGCCTGTCCTTCCACAACGCTTTCTGCTGCCATTTTAACCTGCTCAGCAAGGAGCACAGAGCACCTCGGCAGCTTGTCCGCCTCTTGTGCTACAGTGAAGGCAAATGACTTTCACCGGACTCATTCTGGCATGGCAGAAAGCAATGGAGAATTTGGCCCTTGCACTGCAGGGAATAATGATCTTCTCTTATGCTGTCTTGTCTGAAATGTTATCTTAGGTGTAAATGAAGAATGAGAGAAAGAAAAGGACTACAAATATGTGCGACTGAAGGGTTAAGTGAGTGCATGTCAGACATTGCCACTCTGATCCAGACACCATTACATGTCTCCGTCCTGGTGCATCACTAGAAAGGGTGCAACACATGAGCAGGGCGCAAATCTGTTAAACACAGACAGTCACAGAAACCTAATATTTAAGGCCAAGCACAATCTTATGACTCTGGAACCTGTCCTGCTGCCTCGGGTCAATGAATTGATGCCATGTTTACAATGAATACTGTATTAACCTGCTCTCGCTCTCCAGTTCTGTTCAAGAACATGCTAGCAACGATTGCATTGAAACACAGAACTGTACTGCAAGCCTCAAGTGAAAGGGAACCTAATGCTCCATCTGTTCTAGACAGTACCTTTTATTTCAACTATGTTGGTACATGAAAGGGCTCTGTTTGTCTCTAAAAAGGAAACAGGGGTCATGCAAAAGACAAGATCCTCTAAAGGACATGAATTCCCACACTAGCAGGACACCAGGAGAGGCTTTTCCATAAACCAATACCATGGCAGTTAACAGGAGCTCTGGTTGCGAACCAAGACCTCTTGTCCTGGCTGCTGTGCCGACACAGAATGAAGACAGTGCTTTGAGTGTCCACATTCTGTTTGCCTTTGTAGCTAAAAGTACCTATTCAAAGGTTCCAAATATGCTCCCAGTTGAAAACACATGTTTTTAAAGAAAGTACTAATTATGTGGTGGATGGTAACTGCAAAGGCACATGTAAGGAAGCTCTGATTTCCTGCTCTCCAGACAAGTTTAGTTCAGCAGCTTAGACATCATTTGTTCTTTCAAAAGCAGCACATTGAAGCCTAAGCATCATAGTAAAAGGATTTGGTAGCTTAAGGGTCATTGCAGGTGTAAGCTCAGACACCAGTTGCACAGGTATTTCCCTCAGCCTTTGCTTACGAAGGGTCTCAAGCGAAACAGTCACTTGTGTTTGACTCTGTATTCCATCTGTACATTTATACAGTTAATCTCGACATCTCTCAATGAATATTGACTTATTAACAAATTGGATGTGCTTTAACGAAGTACATCAACTTTTTGATTACATGAATGAGGTGGACTTTGACTTCAAATGTTTTAAGTCATAATTGCCAGCCCTTGCGTGTCTGTGTGCAGTCCTCCAGGCTTGAATCATAGCTACTGTGTTAAATAGAACAAGGCAAAAAGATTCAGAAATGTGACTGGTGCTTACCTTCAGGGCTCGGGAATCTGAAGTACTAGGGGACAGAGGGAAAAACCTTGCGTTTTTATATTGTTTGACTGATGTCTTTAGCCAGGAGAAGAGGAGGCTGAGGGGAGACCTTATTACTCTCTACAACTACCTGAAAGGAGGCTGTGGAAAGGAGGGAGCTGGCCTCTTCTGCCAAGTAACAGAGGACAGGAAAAGGGGGAATGGCCTGAAGCTCCACCGGGGAGCTTCAGGCTGGATATCAGAAAAAAAAAACATCATGGAGAGAGTCATCGGGCACTGGAACAGGCTGCGGAGGGAGGTGGTCGAGTCACCTTCCCTGGAGGTGTTTAAGGAATGGGTGGATGAAGTGCTTAGGGGCATGGTTTAGGGAGTGTTAGGAATGGTTGGACTCAATGATCCAGTGGGTCCTTTCCAACTTGGTTATTCTATGATTCTATGATTCTTGAACGACTGTGTTCTGAAAGGCTGATACTGGCAGTACATGAATGTGAGCCTCTGGAAAAGGCTGCTTGGGGCTTTGCCACAGCTTTTGGCATAGCTGAGTCGGGCCTTGGCTATGGCTGACTCCTCAGGGCAAAGTTTCCCACCTGACTTTAACTCCTCTTCAGCTGCAGTACAGCATATTACGGGGCTGCAAATGCAATGAGAATCCAAGAAAATACCTGTAACGTGGCAGGGAGTAACCGTCATCTGGACTGGTGTGTGTACTCTGGACATCACGTGTCCTGGTTGATCTGCACTCCTGTTCATTCTTGTAGCATCCAGGTGATGGATGGTGCAGTCCCTGAAGCCAGAGAGAGCCGTCTGTGTTACTCAATGCTGCTTTGCTGCAGGGAATCCTTTACAGAGTGCTGGACAGATTCCCAGTAACTGGCTGTGGTTCTGTTGGGCTCCTAGTCTAAAGGGAATGCTTGGTTACTCAATTTCGTGACGGGACAGAGGCACGGCTGGCAGTGTGAAGCCTCATTCTTACAGACCAGTGTCCTGTCTACCAGTTGGTGCTACAGCTCTGAGTCAAGGTTCCCCCAAGCTCAAATAGAGGTGCTGCAATAAAGAGGTAGTGACTCAAGAGGGAGGTACAGAAATTCCACCAAGCACAAATTCCATCAGGAATAAAAGGAAGTGAGGAGGAGCTTGACTTTATGCAGCCCCCCCTGTTCTGTTTTGCAGAGACGCTGGCATGATTACAGCAGTGTAAGGAGGATCAAAGAGGCAGTCTTGCAGATGACAGCAGCTCTAGCCAAATCCTGCTTCTTTATAGCCTTTGCTTCAGGGAGCCCTGACAGTGGTGCTCAAGCTCTCTACTTAGGAATGGTGGGCTAAAGGAAAACTTGTTCTGCAGGCTTAGCATTGTAAATGCAAGAGCTTCCTTTGCCTATCGTGCCTGCTTTACATGTTAATATGCTTTTATACACCCGATTACAGGGACAACTTGGATAAATTTTCCTGGAGTATTAGGGCTCCTTCAGGAGAAAAAGGAGGATGACAAGCAAGAGGCTACAGGGGGCAGGACTATCCTGAGGGACTGGGCTATTTGAATGTTGATCACTAGTAATCTGTCACTAAAGCTAGCTTCCAGACAAGCTTCCCAAGGGGGCATAGCCAGGCAGAACTGCCACAAGTTTTAGCTATAAGTTATAATCCTTGGTGTGTAAATTGAAGCGTGAACAGAAATGCCACGTCAGTGAGGAATCATGGCTAACCTGGATGTCAGTATCCTGGCAGGCAGAGATGATTGCAACTGGTTAGTGAGATCAAACAGCCCCATAGAGTTAGTGGCAGCACCATACCTTGCCTCACTAAGAGGTGGTCCCTTACCAGCTGGAGGGAGGTGTTTTCCTGCAGTATCATCTGTTATGAAACACTTGGGCTATGTGATTTCTATTTTGTCAGGAGGCATAGCTGAAAAAGGACTTAATCTAGCTGGGTACAAAGCGCTTGCTGTGCATTAAGCTCCAGAAGACTTCTTTGGAATGCAGCTGTTGGAAAAGTCCACTGTATGTGCTTCCCGCTGTAGTTGAAGCAGCTGTCAGCAGGCACCAGACACAGCCTGACCACAGAACACTAAAGAGGGGCAATTTCCAGAGCCAGAGCAGAAACCACCAATGGATTTGGAGAGATACTACCTCAGCAAAGAGGAAGCTCTCCTTGGGCAAGGCTCTGGCCTCTGCCCCTGTCAGCCAAGCCAGGAAATGAGTCTGGTTTTCAGCCCTTGCAGAATGCTGTGTGGTGCTTGGCCCGAGTCAGGTGGGAGCAGGAGGAGAGCAAGCAGGGCTGGTGGCGTTGCTGGTCTATGTTCTAGCTAAGCATGTGATGTGCAGGAGGCTGCATCTTTACGTGAACTATCATCAACAGACAGGTACTATTTCAATGGTATGGCATATAAGACTTTACTGCAGTGTGACACGGAAGCAGTGAGCTGCAAACCCAAGCAGGCTGCCAAGGACTGTACGGGATACATAACCCGTCAGACCCTCAGAAACTTGCTGGTGCTTGTGAGATATGTGAGGAGGTGATGAAGTAATTAAATCCTCAGGGAAGGAGAGAAGGGAGCCCTGGAGAAAGGGACTGCCTGAAGAATGCCAAATAAACCGAAAACCAATGTGCTCGCTCTTAAGCGAGGAGAAATGAGAGGCTGAATCAGCCAGGTGAAGGGGGAGCATGGGGCTGCTCAAGGACTGGATTCCAAAATTGTACTTGCCCCCTTGTTCTCACATGTAGAGTAAGGGAATAACTGAAGCTGCTCACATTTCTCAGTGTTTCCTCTAGGCTATGGGATAAGACTCAAAGGGATTTCACAAACCATTCCTGTTTCTCCTACCCCAGAGCAGGACTAACTGCATGGGTTTGATGAACATGTTATGAGAACCTCCCTGTGCTCCAAATGCCACCATCTCCCCAAGCAACTCATTTGGTACTTCATTATCCTTGCAGCTACAAAATCTGTCCATGATGTTTAACCAAAATGTCTGGTGGAATTTAGGTGTACCTTTACCTGCCCGGATTAAAGGGAACATGGCTGCACAGACTGCCTCCTGCCCATTTGCTGTTTTTGTACACAACAGGCTCTGTACTGACTCGGTCTTCTCTTTTCTGGGCTAAACTACTCCCTCCACATAAGTATTTACTCACAGGCCTTGTGGCTTCCAGACTTCTGATGGTTCTCATTGACATCCTCTGGTGCTGATACTGTTTGCCCACACCTCCTGAAGCACAGTATGCCGTTTGGACACATCATTGCTGCGGATATGGAATAGAAGGAAAAGGTTACTCGGCACTTCCTCTGTTTTTGGTTAACACTGGTCTGCTTAGTGCCTGTCCCTTGTCAAAACGACACAGAGCCCTTCCTGCAGGACAGCAGAGCCTCCCTCCCCCGCTCCGGTGCAGCAAGTGCTTTACTGTGGTCTGTACCCAACCACACTCCTGTTTTTCAAGACACAGGAATCCTAGTTCTACTCCTCTGTGGTGTACACAGGCCTCCCAGCTCAGGGTCAGGTCTCAGAGGCACCTTCTCTATTGTTTTTTCTTTTTCATTCCCAGATTTTCTGTGGAAATACCTAACAGAACTGGGGTAGGAAAATGCCCCTCTGGCAACTTGCAGAATACATTTTTCCATCTGGACACTGGATTATTAGTAACTTGAGTTTTCTAGCAATTTTTGCACTTTAACCTTCTCCCATCTACTTTGCTTATGTAGAACATGACACAGCCAGGGATTGGCCAGAAAGGGAATGCTGCCTGTCTCAATTTATCTGTTCCCTCCCTGGAGTTCCCAGGCTGTGATTCCCAGCAGCTGCTGCTTCCCAAGCAGCGTGGTGCTGACTGACCCTCCCGCGCCTACAGACTTTGACCTGTCAGGATTTTCCCAAGGTGCAAAGGCCGGAAACCCGTTGTTTAGGAAGCTGTTGCTCTCTTAGCTGCTCATAACCCAGCTAAGAGTGTTTTGGGGTGCTAGGACAATGTACTTCTTGGGCCATGGGGCACACAGCCTGACAGATAAATGGAAAAACTCTTGTGCAACACAAGCGTGAGGTCTTTAGGGTGGATTTGTTACAACGCAGTGTACCAGGCCAGCCTTTTCTTCCTTCCTTAGAGATGGGAGTTAGTACAGATGATATAACACCTCTTACTATATCAATACAAGTATTATTTCTCTGCTTAAAAACAAGACCTCTGTGCGAGTGCCCAAACTAAATGAGAAGATGTCACTTTGCAGCATTTGTCAGCGGCTGGATCTGAGACCAGTTGCTTTTTGTGGTTGCTGAGTAATAGGTTCAGCATTTTGCAGAATCCTTGGAGTTTTACTTAGCTCAGTGACTCGGGCTTCTCTAGAAACAAGTTTCTCTTGCCCGGGAGCCTGTCGATGAGGAAAGGGGCCTTATGTGAAATGAAGCCCTGTGCCAGTGTCCTTTATCACTGGAATGGCTCTGGGATAAGAAGAGGGAAGAGCTTCCCTTGATAAGAAACCCAGTGCCTTGTACAGATGATTTGCCTTGGAAAGCTGTCACCAGGGCTAGAGCCTGTCTATCCAGTGCAGCTCTGCGGGGAAGGAGGGAGGGTTTTTAGCCTCTACCCATGCCCATGGAGCAGTGAGGAAGGATTTAATGCTTGTTTTAACTTGCATAGTAGAGGTGATAGTCACACCTGTACCTCTAAACTGACCAGTACCAGGCTTATGGCTGGGAGGCACTCCTCCTCTGGAGCTTCCCAGAACTTTGATCATGTATGCTTAGGATTGGGTGGGGGGAAATGCATAACTAAACTAACTTGTCATGGTGGCTGTGTTCCTCAGCTCCGTGTTCATCTGCTGCTCAAGGGCTGTGTCTCATCCAGGGCTTTCTTCCTCTCTCTTCCCTTGATGCTGGTGCGCACATGTGGTCCAGGACCGGACTGCAGTCACCTGCCAGGTCTTGACATGTGTTGGTGGTGTGACTGGCTGCTCTAGCCCGTGGGGGACCTGAGGACTTTCCAGGTCCAGCAGAGTTAGAAGGTGCCTATGGGCTTGACTGACTTGTTTTCTTAGAGGGAGTCGTCTCAAAATATCCTCTGGTAGGCACCATGTACATGCCCTTCAGCTCTACTTCAGGAGCAGTTTGTCCATGCTTTTCCAGAGCAGCAGTGCTGGGCTTTGCAGAAGACTCTGCCCTAGCTGTGTTTGTCAAGTGCAGGGAGCTTAACATGAGCACTTGCCTTTGGTGAGTTCACAGGCCTAGGAACCCTTGTTCAGCATAACAATGAATGCACAGTGAGTTGGCCCTTGTGCTAGTAAAGGTGAAGGCAAGTGACGTAAGCAGCACTATATATGAACATTCAATTAAAAGGCAGCACAACTGAGACCTGACTGCTGAAGGGATGCTTCTGATCTCCCTCTAAGCCCTAGGGAACAGATGTCTGCTCGGGAGCGCTGGAACTGAGGGCACCTGACGCGACCTCCCTCTTGCCCCTGCCTTCCCTCCTCAGTTTGAAATATGAGCTTGCCCAGTTAAAGAAACTCTGAGATGAGCCGTTAAGAAGGGAAGATAGCTGAGTTCCTGGCTTTCTGTGCCCCACCCAGGCCTCCCTCTGCTTGCTTTTGTTCCTTTCCAACTCCATTGAGTAAGGCTATAGTTGACCCCAACCTCCTCAGAACTAGGGCTGTGGTTTGGAAATTGCTTTGGGATCTTCTAAAGTGCAGAACCCCAAATCCACATAAAACAGATATTTCTGCAGCAACTCATGCTACTTTGAGTCCTGTAAGAAAGTGGTGATCTGCTGTGCCTCAGTTTTGTCTCTTTACGTGACACTCTTGGAACTTTCTACCTGTAAGGCTTATAATAATATTGGTGGTTGTCTGCACACACCCCAGGCAAAGCAGCAGGGAGGCTGCCAGATGATTTCCATGCCCAAGATAAAAGGTGTCTGCCTCGCAGGGAAAGGTCCTTTAATTGGAAGGCAGTCAGCTCTGCTACCCAGAGTGACTGACGCTGCCTTTTCTTTTTGGCAGCAGATGATCTCATGCAGCTTTCACTTCCATTTCTGGAGTATTTTGTGCTTTACCGAGGAAAACATATCCTTTATGTCAGTTAAAGAATGTGAAGCTACTGAGAGGTGTAGCAGGTTGGTATTACTGAGTCTATCACTGTAAACCACAAATCTCATGTGAGCTGTTCCTTGTTTGAAACAGCAGCTCTGGAAATCTTATAATGGAGGGAGACCTTTCAGGGGAATTTTAAATAGGCCTCTTTCACAGTGGTGAAGAGAAGCTGAAACAGTGAATTCTAGAAGCACAAAACATCATAAGCTGAGAGATTGCTGTTTGAAAAAAGAATCCACCATGATTTGGGTGGGACCTGGGACTCCTAGACTTAGCAATTACTTGAATATGGGGTCTAGCTACTTCAAGCACACTTGGGTCCTTTATGTGAGGAAGTGGGCAGCTTGGAATGGGAGGGAAGGTTAACTAAGTCCTCTCTTAAGATCTGCCACTTGTCCTCGACCAGCCCACTAGTATGCACCCCAGCACAGAGAGCACACCTCACTCTTGGTATTCAAGGGTTATGGTCTAGAGAAAAGTCAGACCTGGGAAAAGTCTTTTTCCTAAGAGTCACTGCTAGCAGGCAGCAGTGAGGGTGTAGGAATTGGTAGCTCAAGGGTGAGAGATAACTAACTGTAATAGTTAGCATAGGCAGTAGTATCAAGACTTGTTTGATGCAGGGTATACGACTTCTTGATCTATGAAAAATCCTGAGAAAGCTCAGGTCTGTACACAGCCCTTGCTGGAGGAGTCACTGGAGCACAGTGCATTCAACCATCTGCTGGTTGTGCCACTGCTGCTCTGCTGCAGCCAGCCGTGCCGAAAATGCTGACTGTCCCCCAGGAACACTTGGCTGGGCCTGGAGCTGAGTTATTGCTCTGTGACAACACTCCCCTCTCTCCCACAGTTCCTTCCAGCTGTGCCTCGAAGGATTTTGATGCCATTTCCAAGCTGACAGGCAGCTGGGCTGGCCAAAGAATGTCTGTCAGAACAAGCCTGAGATACAAGCACATTCATTTTCTCATTCGCAGTGGGAGTTCTGCACTGCTCTTGACTGAACAGTTTCTCAAAAAGCCTATTTTTAGTCAGGCACTTATGTTAGAAGATCTGGAAATGCAGTCCTAGTCTTAAAAGAGAGCATTAAAAAGAAGGGGGGGGGGTAACCCCACGTGGAATTGGAGTGTTGAGCAGTGCCTGTGTGTCTCCCCCCAGCAAACCCCAGCAGCTGACAAGCCGAAAGTTCTCTTTTGCATTTTCAACCGTCAGTGTTGAAATGTGGAAGCTGACATTTCATATGGGCTTTCTCGCACACATCCTGAAGAGAAAAAAACAAATATTTCTGGGTTAATTAGCATCTCTCACAGGTGAGATGGCAGCAGAATACAAATCTGCATGCTGTGAATAACAGCATCACAACCCATTCCTTGACAATGCCAGGTGAAAAATGTCTCACTCCTGTTACTGTTTGCTCTTCAGCTTTCAGAGAAGCAGGAGTCTCTCCTTTTGATTAGTCAGTGGCTCTGGACACTCCCAGCAAAGAAACAGAAATATATAGATAACTTCATACTCGCACTCGCTGTGCACTCTGAGGCTTCTGCTGTAAATTGCAGAGGGAACTCATGAAATTATTTTGTAGAGATGCAGGTGCTAGACTGAAGAGCTGTGGCCTAAATTGTTTTTTAATGAGTTATGTGCATTACAACATGATATGAACAGCTGAACGGTTTCTGACCTGGGCTGAACACTTCTGCCTCCCACATGCTGTAGTTGTAGGAGTTACTTCTGATAAAGCAGTTGCTCTAACTCAGACCTTGCTTCTGAAACAGCACAACACATGCAAGCCGCTTTAAGAGGTGCATCTGACTGCCCGCTCTGGAGCTGATGTAAAATTAAAGTTCCCCATGGAAATGGCATCTGTTGTGTTTTGATGCTTTTATTCTCACCAATGTGGAAGTGATCACCGACTTTAATTGCCTGCCATCAGCTTGGCTTTGCAGCACTGCTCTGCCTGACTTTCTATTTATCGTCTTTGCGTATGTGACACATGGATGTGCCCTGCTTGGCTGCGCACTGATGTTTGCACCCATTCTAGAGCAATTAGCTGTTTTGCTCTTTGCTCTCTCCTTTCCTCCTTTCTTTCCTTTAAAAGTTTGAGCTTTCTGAGCCATCGCTTTCCTTTCCAAAACTCACAGAGCAATCTTTTGCAAAGCACTCTAATAGAAACAGGTGTCTCAAACTGCTGCAGGTCTGCCACCTTCCCAACTGGTGCGGCTCTGAGAGCACAAAACTTCCAAATTAGCTGATCAGATGGAGCACTGCTATTTTTCAAGTTTTTTTTGCTATGTGTAAAGTCTTGATGCAGAGCCAGTCTGAATTGGCAGACAATCTCTGGAATAAGCCACGGGGAAAGCAGCAAAACAGCCATTTATCTTTGAAACAAAAGCGTTTAAAATGGAATGTCTGTTTCTTTTCTGTTCAGAGCAGGCACAACTCTGAACTTGAGAACAGAGCTGCAGGAGGCAAGGACTGAGCTCTG